>NC_089827.1:0-300000 GCF_035046505.1 Tiliqua scincoides
CCTAACCCTAACCCTAACCCTAACCCTAACCCTAACCCTAACCCTAACCCTAACCCTAACCCTAACCCTAACCCTAACCCTAACCCTAACCCTAACCCTAACCCTAACCCTAACCCTAACCCTAACCCTAACCCTAACCCTAACCCTAACCCTAACCCTAACCCTAACCCTAACCCTAACCCTAACCCTAACCCTAACCCTAACCCTAACCCTAACCCTAACCCTAACCCTAACCCTAACCCTAACCCTAACCCTAACCCTAACCCTAACCCTAACCCTAACCCTAACCCTAACCCTAACCCTAACCCTAACCCTAACCCTAACCCTAACCCTAACCCTAACCCTAACCCTAACCCTAACCCTAACCCTAACCCTAACCCTAACCCTAACCCTAACCCTAACCCTAACCCTAACCCTAACCCTAACCCTAACCCTAACCCTAACCCTAACCCTAACCCTAACCCTAACCCTAACCCTAACCCTAACCCTAACCCTAACCCTAACCCTAACCCTAACCCTAACCCTAACCCTAACCCTAACCCTAACCCTAACTTCCTGTGGGTGTGGCAGCATTGTTTGGGAGCTCCTGTTTGGGCTGCAAAGAAAGTGAGTTTTTGAGGGGGTGGGAGGGGGAGAAAGTCGGGGGGTGACCCCTCCCCAGGTGGGGGAACCCCTGGGGGTTCTGGGGAAGTTAGTTTGGGGTGTGGGAGTGGAAAAGTGGAGGTGCAGGAGGTGGAGGAAAGTTTGCATTGTCCTCCAGCCTGGGGAGCTGAGATGCAGGAGCAGGGGGAAGGGCAGCAGGCTTTGGAAGAGCTGCAGCTGCAGGGCTTTCCTTTGCCTGACCTTGCTGGGGAAAGTGCCATAGAAAGGGAGCTTTTGCAGCTCCTGCAGCCCTCTGAGCAGGAGGCAGACTCCATGGAGGTGGGAGAGGTGTCTGGGGGTGCTGTGGCAGAGAGGGGGATGGGTGAGGAGAGGGCAGATAAGCTGTGTGGAGCAGTCCAGGAGGGTGCAGGCAGGGAAGGGGGAGGCAGTTTGGGATTGCCTCATTCCCCCCAGGTGTCTTATGTACCTCAGGTGGTCACTCACCCGGGAGAGACTTCTGTAGGGCAGCAGGGGGGTGGGCAGCAAGGGGCTGGGCAGCAGGGGTCTGGGCAGCAGGGGGCTGGGCCCCAGCCAGGAGGAGGGCGGCGGCTGCAGCAGCAGCAGCACCAACAGCAGCAGCATAGTGGCGATGAGGGCTTCAGGAGGCCAGTGGGGGCAGTTGGCACCAGTGGTTGGAGTCTGCGTGGCGGTCACTCGGTGGAGCGGCACCGGCGTGACCGGCGTGACTGGGACTGGGAGGTGTCTTCCTTCGCCTCCGATAGTAGTCTCTTAAGTGAGAGAGGCAGTTCGGAGATGGAGACGGAGAGGGAGATGCGGGAGGACAGGCAACGGAGGTGGGAGGAGGAAGAACGGGAGCATATGGAGGAAGCACTGGGCATCGCGGGGGTGGAGGCCACGGAGGAGAGCTGGGTGTGGGACGAGCGTCCTTGTCGGACGTTGGAGGAGTGGGCGGAGGATGTGGCGTCGTTTCCTTTCAGTGAAGATGACCTCCTCATTCTCTGGGTGGACTTGGTCCACTGCATTCGGGTGCCGGGTGATCGGGTCAAGCTGCGCAGCCTGGACAAGTTGGGGCAACAGGGGGTTCAGCGGGTCTTGGAGGCGGGGCTGGAGGCCATGGTGGCGGTGCTCAGGGAGCGGTGGTACAATCCCTTGGACCTGGCCTTTCAGGGCAAGGTGGACTTCCTCAGGGCGGCCCGGCGGATGGTGCACTTCCGGCGCTTTAAGCGGCCGCGCACGAAGCCCTTGGCCGCCTTGCAGGAAGAGGGGATGGCCCGGCGGCTGCGTGAGGTGGCTGATTATTGGGAAATGAGAGCAGCGCAGCTGGGGGATAGTGAGGGCACACGGGCGGAGCTCTGGACGTGCTTCCGCTATGAGGACGCTGCATCGCCGCTGACGGCCGCGGCCTTTGCGAGAGGCTTGCGGCTGTTGGTGGGCGGCCTGGAGGAGCGCCGCCGACTTCGACGGCGGTGGCGGGCGATGGATGAGAGCTCGGACTCGCAGCGGGACCGGAGTGTCGGACGGGAGGCGTCGGAGGAGAGCGAGCGACGGGGTCCTTCCGGATCACCGCGGCGGCCGGCGCGGGGAACGGCGCGGATGGCGGCGACGGGAGCGGGATCGAGGTCGGGAGACGAGCCGGGACGACGCCAGGAGCTGCCGGCGGAGCGAGGTCGGGAGCGGAGGAGGAGGACGCCTGTGCCGGAGACGGCGGTGGAGTCGCCCGGGGCGATGCCGGCGATCGTGCAGCCGGTCGTGCCGGACGCTGATGACGCGGCGACGGGGCCGAGCTCGTCCCCGGACTCTGGGCAGAGTCAAACACGGACAGATGGAGGGGTGCGGACTTTGGCCCCCCTCCGGGACAAAGCTGGGGACGTTGCTGAACTGGCGGCGGGTGGCGGAGACGCTGCTGCTGCTGCTGCTGACGCCCCTCCTGTGGGTGCTGCTGAACTTGAAAGGACTCAGACTCCTGCTGCTGTGAACATTGGGACTGGGGAACGGGCAGAGGAGGCTGTGGACACGAGTGGGCCAGTGAGCATGCCAGTGGTCGGGCCCCGGGCCACGGAAGGTCCTGGGCCGAGTGGTCCCCGCGCCCCTCCTCAGCCGGAGGGTGGGCGTCTGCGGGCTCCTGCTCCGCCCCGGTCGGAGTCTCCGCCTCGACGGCCGACGCAGCCGATCGGCGGGGAGCGGGTACGGGTGCCGGAGAGTGGCAGAGGCAGGGAGCAAGCCCCGCGGAGCTACGCTTCGGCCCTCGGTGGTGGCGGAGGACCGCGGCCGTCGGGGCGCGCGGCCGGAGGGGCCGCAGGGAGGGAGGAGGCCTGGCAGGAGCAGTTGTGGGAGGACGAGGAATTTCTGCAGCGCTTCTTTGAAGAGCTGCCCCAGGAGCGTGACCCCCGTCAGCGCTTCGTCATCCGCCTGCGCCACAGGCAGGGGGACCGGGCGCAGGGCTTTACGCGGGAATGGGTGGAGCGGGACTTCCTGGAGGGCTACCTCAAGTTTCCACCGCACGGCGTCCTCGCTGTGATCTCGCCCCCGGGGATCCCGGAGATTGACGTCTGCCTGACGGACGACGCCACCTACCGCTACTTCTGGGCCCGGGTTCGGGAGGCGTTCCAGAGGGACCCCGACTTCGCCCGGGACGTGATGCTGATGCCGCTGTTCCGTGGGGAGGCCAAGGTCCTCACGGTCTTCTTCCGGACCACGGTGGTTCCGCAGGAGGACGTGGGGATCTGGCTCGCGCAGCGCTGCACGGTCTTGCGTCCCCCGGAGCGGCGCCTCGACGCCCGGGGGTACTGGACGGGCGAGTTCCGGGCGGTGGTGGCGCTGCGCCGCGACGCCGGTACGGGGCGGCTGCGCCACCTCCCAAAGTACTTTTTTATGGGGGCGGACCGGGGGGTCACGCGCTACAGCGGCCAGCCGCCGGCCTGTTTTCTCTGTGGCGCCTTCGACCACATCCGGCGCCACTGCACCTCGGAACTCTGTTCCAAGTGCGGCGTGCGCGGCCACCGCACCGACGCGTGCGATCGGCCGGTGACGTGCAGCCTCTGCGGGGTTCGCGGACACGCGTACCGCACGTGTCCCGCATCCGCCCTCAACATCTGGCACCCGGAGGCTTTCGAGCGGGAGCGGAGGAAGGCGGAGGCGGAGGCTCGGCAGCGGGGGCCGCGAGCGGCAGGGACAGCGAGCGGGTGGGAGAGGTCATCCTCCCCAGCTGACGCTCGGGGTCGGGCCGCGGAAGAGGCGCCTGCCGCTTCGCGCCCGGGGACCAGTAGCGGAGGAGGCGGTGGCTGTGAGGAGGCGTGGCAGGTGGTGGGCAGCGGCCGGAAGGGTCGCTCGGGTCCCTGTGCCGGAGGAGGAGGAGGAGCGGGTCCGAGCGTGTCGGCGGCGGTGCCGTCCGGCTCCCGCTATGCCGTGCTCCAGGAGACGGAGGGAGAGGGATCCGCAGAGGAGGAGGGGTCCTCCTCTTCCTCGGACGAGGGGAGCGAGGGGCAGAGCGGCGGTGCCGGGGGTGCGGAGGACAAGCTGTCGCCACGACCGCAGCCGCAACGGCGGGCGCGGAAACGGCAGGCGGGCAAGCACCGGGGAGGCCCGGCGTCTCCCGACTCTCCGGACGCGCCTCCGAGTCCGCCGGGTGGCTCCGGCGGGAAGGGGAGTCCCAAGGGGAAGCGGCAGCGCAAGCGGCGCAAGGGGCCGCTGGAGGTCCACAGCGCCCAGCTGCACACGGAGGAGCCGAGGGTGTTGACAGCACGGCCGGAGGTAGGGGGTAGACAGGTGGAGGAGGCGGATCCCGCTGCGGAGGTGGAGATGCAGTCGGAGGAGCAGGGGAGCGGCTGTATCCCACCTGGTCCGGAGGCGGCGAGGGAGGAGACAATCAGGGTGCCGGAGATGGAGGCTCGCGAGACGCTACGGCTGTGGATGGCCCCGTCCCCGGAGGGGGCAGCAGCGGAGGGGGATGGGATGGCCATGCCGCAAGCGGGCGACCCGCCGCCTTCACTGCCCCTCGGTGGCGAGGGCGTGCGTAGGGCTACACCTCTGACATCGGAGGGGGTAGAGAAGATGGAGGCCGCAGGCCATGGGTCCGCATGTCGGGGTCCTCGGACTCCTGACCCCCCTGACGGAGTCGGGGACAAGAAGGTGGCGGTGCCCCGGTAGCAAGGGCGGCCTGTGGGTACGGGGGTTCCTTGTCCATCTCCCTCATGTGTGTTCTCTCTCCGTATGCCCTGTTGTACATAGTTGTACATAGTTGTGAATAGTTGAAACTTTTTGCTTCTGTTTTCTGTTGCTGTAACTCTTTGTGTACCTGTTTTGTATTCGTTATGTATTTGCTTTGAACTGCTTTTGTTTCCCAGGTCTGTCCTGGGTTCTGTACAGAGGGATGTACTTCTCCGAGGGGGGTTTGTTTATTTGCTTCTGTGTTTTTCTGCGTTGTATTCCATTGCTTTGTACCTTGTCCTCCCTGTTTGGCTGTGCTTGTGTTCCTGACAACTGTTTTTACGTGCTGTAGGACGGTGGCTTTGTCCAATAAAAATCATTTATTCCTAAAAAAAAAAAAAAAAAAAATCATTTATTCCTAACCCTAACCCTAACCCTAACCCTAACCCTAACCCTAACCCTAACCCTAACCCTAACCCTAACCCTAACCCTAACCCTAACCCTAACCCTAACCCTAACCCTAACCCTAACCCTAACCCTAACCCTAACCCTAACCCTAACCCTAACCCTAACCCTAACCCTAACCCTAACCCTAACCCTAACCCTAACCCTAACCCTAACCCTAACCCTAACCCTAACCCTAACCCTAACCCTAACCCTAACCCTAACCCTAACCCTAACCCTAACCCTAACCCTAACCCTAACCCTAACCCTAACCCTAACCCTAACCCTAACCCTAACCCTAACCCTAACCCTAACCCTAACCCTAACCCTAACCCTAACCCTAACCCTAACCCTAACCCTAACCCCAACCCCAACCCCAACCCCAACCCCAACCCTAACCCTAACCCTAACCCTAACCCTAACCCTAACCCTAACCCTAACCCTAACCCTAACCCTAACCCTAACCCTAACCCTAACCCTAACCCTAAACCCTAACCCTAACCCTAACCCTAACCCTAACCCTAACCCTAACCCTAACCCTAACCCTAACCCTAACCCTAACCCTAACCCTAACCCTAACCCTAACCCTAACCCTAACCCTAACCCTAACCCTAACCCTAACCCTAACCCTAACCCTAACCCTAACCCTAACCCTAACCCTAACCCTAACCCTAACCCTAACCCTAACCCTAACCCTAACCCTAACCCTAACCCTAACCCTAACCCTAACCCTAACCCTAACCCTAACCCTAACCCTAACCCTAACCCTAACCCTAACCCTAACCCTAACCCTAACCCTAACCCTAACCCTAACCCTAACCCTAACCCTAACCCTAACCCTAACCCTAACCCTAACCCTAACCCTAACCCTAAACCCTAACCCTAACCCTAACCCTAAACCCTAACCCTAAACCCTAACCCTAAACCCTAACCCTAACCCTAACCCTAAACCCTAACCCTAACCCTAACCCTAACCCTAACCCTAACCCTAACCCTAACCCTAACCCTAACCCTAACCCTAACCCTAACCCTAACCCTAACCCTAACCCTAACCCTAACCCTAACCCTAACCCTAACCCTAACCCTAACCCTAACCCTAACCCTAACCCTAACCCTAACCCTAACCCTAACCCTAACCCTAACCCTAACCCTAACCCTAACCCTAACCCTAACCCTAACCCTAACCCTAACCCTAACCCTAACCCTAACCCTAACCCTAACCCTAACCCTAACCCTAACCCTAACCCTAACCCTAACCCTAACCCTAACCCTAACCCTAACCCTAACCCTAACCCTAACCCTAACCCTAACCCTAACCCTAACCCTAACCCTAACCCTAACTTCCTGTGGGTGTGGCAGCATTGTTTGGGAGCTCCTGTTTGGGCTGCAAAGAAAGTGAGTTTTTGAGGGGGTGGGAGGGGGAGAAAGTCGGGGGGTGACCCCTCCCCAGGTGGGGGAACCCCTGGGGGTTCTGGGGCAGTTAGTTTGGGGTGTGGGAGTGGAAAAGTGGAGGTGCAGGAGGTGGAGGAAAGTTTGCATTGTCCTCCAGCCTGGGGAGCTGAGATGCAGGAGCAGGGGGAAGGGCAGCAGGCTTTGGAAGAGCTGCAGCTGCAGGGCTTTCCTTTGCCTGACCTTGCTGGGGAAAGTGCCATAGAAAAGGAGCTTTTGCAGCTCCTGCAGCCCTCTGAGCAGGAGGCAGACTCCATGGAGGTGGGAGAGGTGTCTGGGGGTGCTGTGGCAGAGAGGGGGATGGGTGAGGAGAGGGCAGAACAGCTGTGTGGGGCAGTCCAGGAGGGTGCAGGCAGGGAAGGGGAAGGCAGTTTGGGCTTGCCTCCTTCCCCCCAGGTGTCTTATGTACCTCAGGTGGTCATTCACCCGGGAGAGACTTCAGTAGGGCAGCAGGGGGCTGGGCAGCAAGGGGCCGGGCAGCAGGGGGCTGGGCAGCAGGGGGCTGGGCCCCAGCCAGGAGAAGGGCGGCGGCTGCAGCAACAGCAGCAGCAGCAGCAGCAGTATAGTGGGAATGAGGGCTTCAGGAGGCCACTGGGGGCAGTTGGCACCAGTGGTTGGAGTCTGCGTGGCGGTCACTCGGTGGAGCGGCACCGGCGTGACCGGCGTGACTGTGACTGGGACTGGGAGGTGTCTTCCTTCGCCTCCGATAGTAGTCTCTTAAGTGAGAGAGGCAGTTCGGAGATGGAGACGGAGAGGGAAATGCGGGAGGACAGGCAACGGAGGTGGGAGGCGGAAGAGCGGGAGCATCTGGAGGAAGCACTGGGTATAGCGGGGGTGGAGGCCACGGAGGAGAGCTGGGTGTGGGACGAGCGTCCGTGTCGGACGCTGGAGGAGTGGGCGGAGGATGTGGCATCGTTCCCATTTAGTGAAGATGACCTCCTCATTCTCTGGGTGGACTTGGTCCACTGCATTCGGGTGCCGGGTGACCGGGTCAAGCTGCGCAGCTTGGACAAGTTGGGGCAACAGGGGGTTCAGCGGGTCTTGGAGGCGGGGCTGGAGGCCATGGTGGCGGTGCTCAGGGAGCAGTGGTCCAATCCCTTGGACATGGCCTTGCAGGGCAAGGTGGACTTCCTCAGGGCTGCCCGGCGGATGGTGCACTTCCGGCGCTTCAAGCGGCCGCGCACCAAGCCCTTGGCCGCCTTGCAGGAGGAGGGGATGGCCCGGCGGCTGCGTGAGGTGGCCGATTATTGGGACATGAGGGCAGCGCAGCTAGGGGATAGTGAGGGCGAGCGGGCGGAGCACAGGACCTGCTTCCGCTATGAGGACGCTGCGTCGCCGCTGACGGCCGCGGCCTTGGCAAGAGGCTTGCGGCTGTTGGTGGGCGGCCTGGAGGAGCGCCGCCGACTTCGACGGCGGTGGCGGGCGATGGATGAGAGCTCGGACTCGCAGCGGGACCGGAGTGTCGGGCGGGAGGCGTCGGAGGAGAACGAGCGACGGGGTCCTTCCGGATTGCCGAGGCGGCCAGCGCGGGGATCGAGGTCGGGAGACGAGCCAGGACAACGCCAGGAGCTGCCAGCGGAGCGAGGTCGGGAGCGGAGGAGGAGGACGCCTGTGCCGGAGATGGTCGTGCCGGACGCTGACGACGCGGCGGCGGGGCCGAGCTCGTCCCAGGACTCTGGGCACAGTCAACAACGGACAGACGGAGGGGTGCGGACTTTGGCCCCCCTCCGGGACAGTGATGGAGTCGTTGTTGAACTGGTGGCAGGTGGCAGAGACGTTGCTGCTGCTGCTGCTGCAGCCCCTCCTGTGGGTGATGCTGCACTTGAAAGGACTCAGACTCCTGCTGCTGTGGACACTGGGACTGGGGAAGGGGCAGAGGAGGCTGTGAGCAAGAGTGGACCAGTGAGCGTGCCTGTGGGTGGGGAAGCAGATCGGGTGGTCGGGCCCCGGGTCACGGCAGATCCTGGGCCGAGTGGTCCCCAGGCCCCTCCTCAGCCGGAGGGTGGGCGTCTGCGGGCTCCTGCTCCGCCCCGGTCGGCGTCACCGCCTCGACGGCCGACGCAGCCGATCGGCGGGGAGCGGGTAAGGGTGGCGGAGAGTGGAAGAGGCAGGGAGCAAGCCCCGCGGAGCTACGCTTCGGCCCTCGGTGGTGGCGGAGGGCCGCGGCCGTCGGGGCGTGCGGCCGGAGGTGGCGCAGGGAGGGAGGAGGCCTGGCAGGAGCAGTTGTGGGAGGACGAGGAATTTCTGCAGCGCTTCTTTGAAGAGCTGCCCCAGGAGCGTGACCCCCGTCAGCGCTTCGTCATCCGCCTGCGCCACAGGCAGGGGGACCGGGCGCAGGGCTTTACGCGGGAATGGGTGGAGAGGGACTTCCTGGAGGGCTACCTCAAGTTTCCACCGCACGGCGTCCTGGCGGTGATCTCGCCCCCGGGGATCCCGGAGATTGACATCTGTCTCACGGACGACGCCACCTACCGCTACTTCTGGGCCCAGGTTCGGGAGGCGTTCCAGAGGGACCCCGACTTCGCCCGGGACGTGATGCTGATGCCGCTGTTCCGTGGGGAGGCCAAGGTCCTCACGGTCTTCTTCCGGACCACGGTGGTTCCGCGGGAGGACGTGGGGATCTGGCTCGCGCAGCGCTGCACGGTCTTGCGGCCCCCGGAGCGGCGCCTCGACGCCCGTGGGTACTGGACGGGCGAGTTCCGGGCGGTGGTGGCGCTGCGCCGCGACGCCGGTACGGGGCGGCTGCGCCACCTCCCCAAGTATTTTTTTATGGGGGCGGACCGGGGGGTCACGCGCTACAGCGGCCAGCCGCCGGCCTGTTTTCTCTGTGGCGCCTTCGACCACATCCGGCGCCACTGCACCTCGGAACTCTGTTCCAAGTGCGGCGTGCGCGGCCACCGCACCGACGCGTGCGATCGGCCGGTGACGTGCAGCCTCTGCGGGGTTCGCGGACACGCGTACCGCACGTGTCCCGACTCCGCCCTCAACATCTGGCACCCGGAGGCTTTCGAGCGGGAGCGGAGGAAGGCGGAGGCGGAGGCTCGGCAGCGGGGGCCGCGAGCAGCAGGGACAGCGAGCGGGTGGGAGAGGTCATCCTCCCAAGGTGACGCTCGGTCAGGCGGCGAGCCCGAGGCTCGGGGTCGGGCCGCAGAAGAGGCGCCTGCCGCTTCGTGCCCGGGGACCAGTAGCGGAGGAGGAGGTGGCTGTGAGGAGGCGTGGCAGGTGGTGGGCAGTGGCCGGAAGGGGCGCTCTGGTCCCTGTGCCAGAGGAGGAGGAGGAGCGGGTCCGAGCGGGTCGGCGGCGGTGCCGTCCGGCTCCCGCTATGCCGTGCTCCAGGAGACGGAGGGCGAGGGATCCGCAGAGGAGGAGGGGTCCTCCTCTTCCTCGGACGAGGGGAGCGAGGGGCAGAGCGGCGGTGCAGGGGGTGCGGAGGACGAGCTGCCGGCACGACCGCAGCCGCAACGTAGGGCGCGGAAACGGCAGGCGGGCAAGCACCGGGGAGGCCCGGCGTCTCCCGACTCTCCGGACGCGCCTCCGAGTCCGACGGGTGGCTCCGGCGGGAAGGGGAGTCCCAAGGGGAAGAGGCAGCGCAAGCGGCGCAAGGGGCCGCTGGAGGTCCACAGCGCCCAGCTGCACACGGAGGAGCCGAGGGTGGTGCCGGCACGGCCGGAGGTAGGGGGTACACGGGTGGTGGAGGCGGATCCCGCTGCAGAGGTGGAGATGCAGTCGGAGGAGCAGGGGAGCGGCTGTATCCCACCTGGTCCTGAGGCAGCAAGGGAGGAGGCGGTCAGGGCGCCGGAGACGGAGGCTCGCGAGCCGCTCCGGCTGTGGATGGCCCCGTCCCCAGAAGGGGCAGCAGCGGAGGGGGATGGGATGGCCACGCCGCAGGCGGGCGACCCGCCGCCTTCACTGCCCGGCGGTGGCGAGGGCCTTCGTAGGGCTACACCTCTGACATCGGAGGGGGTAGAGAAGATGGAGGCCGCAGGCCATGGGTCCGCATGTCGGGGTCCTCGGACTCCTGACCCCCCTGACGGAGTCGGGGACAAGGAGGTGGCGGTGCCCCGGTAGCAAGGGCGGCCTGTGGGTACGGGGGTTTTCTGGTCCATCTCAAGTGTTTTTCTCTCTCCATCTGCCCTGTTGTAAATAGTTGTACATAGTTTTAAATAGTTGAACCTTTTTGATTCTGTTTTCTGTTGCTGTAACTCTGTGTGTACCTGTTTTGTATTAGTTATGTATTTGTTTTGCACTGCTTTGTTTCCCAGGTCTGTCCTGGGTTCTGTACAGAGGGATGTACTTCTCTGAGGGGGGTTTGTTTATTTGCTTCTGTGTTTTAATGCGTTGTGTTCCATTGCTTTGTACCTTATCCTCCCTGTTCGCTGTGCTTGTGTTCCTGACTCCTGTTTTTACGTGCTGTAGGACGGTGGCTTTGTCCAATAAAAATCATTTATTCCTAAAAAAAAAAAAAAAAAAATCATTTATTCCTAACCCTAACCCTAACCCTAACCCTAACCCTAACCCTAACCCTAACCCTAACCCTAACCCTAACCCTAACCCTAACCCTAACCCTAACCCTAACCCTAACCCTAACCCTAACCCTAACCCTAACCCTAACCCTAACCCTAACCCTAACCCTAACCCTAACCCTAACCCTAACCCTAACCCTAACCCTAACCCTAACCCTAACCCTAACCCTAACCCTAACCCTAACCCTAACCCTAACCCTAACCCTAAACCTAACCCTAACCCTAACCCTAACCCTAAACCTAAACCTAAACCTAAACCTAAACCTAAACCTAAACCTAAACCTAAACCTAAACCTAAACCTAAACCTAAACCTAAACCTAAACCTAAACCTAAACCTAAACCTAAACCTAACCCTAACCCTAACCCTAACCCTAACCCTAACCCTAACCCTAACCCAAACCCAAACCCAAACCCAAACCCAAACCCAAACCCAAACCCAAACCCAAACCCAAACCCAAACCCAAACCCAAACCCAAACCCAAACCCAAACCCAAACCCAAACCCAAACCCAAACCCAAACCCAAACCCAAACCCAAACCTAAACCTAAACCTAAACCTAAACCTAAACCTAAACCTAAACCTGAACTTCCTGTGGGTGGGACCTGTTCTCCAGGAGCTCTGAGTGAGTCTGCCAAACAAAGGCATTTTTCAGTTGTTTTGAGTAAATTTTTTGAGGTTTTTTGTGTGGACCCAGTTGTAGGAAGGTTAGGGGCCCCCTTTGGTGGTATCCCCACCGGGGGGGACCAAAAAATGGACCCAGGAGGTCCAAAGAAAGGATCCCAGGAGCCTGCTCTGCAACAAACTGAAGGAGCCAGGCAATTAGCAGCTTCAGCTGGCAAGGAGCAGCAATGCAAAGGGCAAGAGGCACAACAGAGAGGAATGGAAGGTGAGGAGCAGGAGAAGGGGAATGAGAGAAGAACCCCCCTCCCACTGGAAAAAGAGAATGGGGGAGAGGGTGGACAAAGGGGGAGAGGGCAGAAGGCGCAGGAGCCCCCAGCCCATGCAGCAGCAGGGGAAAAAGCCCTTAAAGGGACAGTGTCCAATGCCTCCAGCAAGCAGAAGGAGATGGGAGGAACATCATCAGGACGCCCCCTCCCACAGGAGACACAGAATAAGGTTGAGGATGGACAAGGGGGGAGAGAGCAGAGGGGCCAGGAGCCCTCAGCCCGCTCAGCAGCAGGGGGAAAAGCCCTTAAAGGGACAGCGTCCAAATCCTCCTGCAAGCAGAAGGAGATGGGAGAGCCCTCTTCAGGAGAGCAGAAGGGGAAGGGGCCGCCTCCAGACGGGGAAGGGAGCTCTCGGCAGCTAACAGAGGACGCCCCCGGTCCCAGAGGGAGACTCCGGGAAGAGCAGTCCGTGGCAACGGCAGGGGCCCCAGCAGCGGATGACTACGTGGAGGGGCTCCGTTTGAGAGTGTGCGCGGCCCAGGAGGCGGCGGTGTGGGGGCCAGAGAGAGGGAGTCGAGGGGGGCGTCCGCTGCAACATGGCTGGCAGCAAGTGGTGGTGGAGTTGTCAGAGCCCCCCTACCAAGAGCGGGACCTGGCGGTTCTGTGGGCCCACCTGGTCGCCAGCCTGACGCTCCCTGACGAAGGGAACTGGAAGAACAAGGACGAGTCCAAGTTCAGCCAGCAAGGGACGCTGGACCGGCTGTCCAGAGGGAGGGATGAGCTGCTGGAGGCGATGAAGGGGCGGCAGGACGGTCCTGTGGAGAAGCTGGCGGAACGGCGAGCGTGGACTCTGCGTTTGCTCAAGAGAGCGGTCTCCTTCCGCCCGTTCCAACAGCAGAGGGTGAAGTGGCCGGACTGGTTGGGGGAGAGGGGCATGAGCAACCTGCTGCTGACTCTCGCCGACCACTGGAGAGTGCAAGTGTGGGAGGCGCAGCAGGAGGGAAGGAGTGTGGATGAGGAGGTCCGGCCCCCGTTGCGTCAAGGGGGACCGATCGCACAAGGAGGTCTGCAGCCCGTGGGGGTCCACCAGCTCTTGGAGTGGTTGGACCTCGTGGTCCGAGTCCTGGACCACAGGAGGCGCCGAAAGGAGGAGGAGGAGGAGAGGGGCCGCCAGGGGCGGAGTCGGAGTCGGAGTCGGAGTCGGAGCTCGACGACATCTTCTGACGACGACAGCGGGCCGGAGACGACGGCCACCCTCTTTGCGAAAGAGAGGACGCCAGAGCGCGGCGGGCGCAGCGCCAGCACAGACGACGCGGAGAGACGGACTCGACGGCGCAGCCGATCACCTCACCCGGAGGCCCTGACAACGCAGCGGGGGGTGGCTTCTGCGGAGGCACCCCCCAAACCGGGTGAGACTCGTGCGGCGGCGGGGGAAAGGGAGGAGGTTGCAGAAGAGGAAGGGATGGAGGAGGAGGAGGAGGGCGGAGAGCAGAATGAGGAGCAGAAAGAGCAGGAGGCCTCCAAACGGAGGGGCAGGGAGCGGGAGAGGCGGCGGCGGCCCCAGAAGGACAGCCGGCCAGGACCCAAGCAGGGAGGATCGAGTCCGGGGCGAGAAGGGGAGGGCAGCGGAACGCCGGTTCTGGCGGCGGCGGCATCAGACCGGCGCACATGGAGTTTGCAGCAGGACTTGAGAGAGGCCAGTTCGCTGAGGGAAAGTCGAGGGCCGGCCACAGAGCAGGAGAGGGAGCGACGAGGAGAGGAGGAGGGCGAGAAAGGGGGAAGGGGGAAGGGCGGCCAGAGCCACAGCCAGCAGGCCCGCCAGGCCCCAGACCCGATGCCGCAGAGGGAGACTTGGGAACGGAGAGGGACGAGGCGGGCAGACGCACTCCTCCGTGCCGGGAACCTCCCGTTGCAGGCGGATAGGAACAGGAGCAGGAGCAGGAACCGCGGGGGTTCGGAGGTGGCGGAGGTGTTGAGGAGTCGCGACAGAGCCGCGCGGCGACAAGGACCACGGCAGCGGCCGGAGGAAGACGGGGTCGAGCGGATGGAGACGTCGCAGTCGCAGGAGTTGTTCTCGGATGATGACGCGTCTCTGGCAGCATCCGGAGCAGCACTGACATCGACGCCAGAGGCGAACCCGGACCCGAACCCGAACCCAGACCTGAACCCGAACCCGAACCCAGAGGCGGCAGACAGGAGGGAGGACGTGAGGCCAGGGCAGAGAGAGAGGGCCCGAGGAAACAGGAGGAGCCGAAGCAGGTCGCGCAGCCCCTTGAGAAGGACACCGAGCCCGGGGAAGAGAGCAACGACGACGGGAGGACCTGCAAATACGCGACCAGGGTTCTCCTACGCCGCCGCCGCCGCCGCGGCTACACAGCCAGGTGGCGGGGGCCCTGGAGTGGCGGTGGCGGCGGAGGAGAGACGCAGAGGGAGGACCGAGGAGGAGCGTCGACAAGCCCAGCGTCAAGCCCAGCTCCAAGCCGAGCTGGACATCTGGGAGGACGACGTCTTCCTGCAGGAGTTCTTCCGAGAACGGCCAGAAGAGAGGGACCACCGCCAGCGGTATGTCGTCCGCCTACGGGCCCGACCGGGGCAACGCGACAGCGAGGAGTTCACAAGGGACTGGGTGGTGCGAGACCTGCTGATCGAGACCCTGGGGATGGATGTGGATGAGGACATTTTGGCAGTCATCAGCCCGCAGGCCATCCCCGAGATCGACATCTGCTTCGCCTCGGAAGGGGCCTACCTCTCCTTTTGGGAGCGGTGCAAAGCCGCGCTCCGGGACGACGAGGACTTCTTGCGGGGAGTGACGCTGGTCCCCCTTTACCGCGGCGAGACCAAGGTGGTGACCATCATCCTGCGCACGACGGCGGTGCCCGAGGAAGACATCCACTACTGGCTGCAGCGGCACTGCCGGGTGCTGCAAGCGCCGCAGAAGAAGAGGGACGAGTGGGGAGTGTGGACGGGCGAGTACCGAGCCATAGCGGCGCTGGAGAGGAACCCCGCGACGGGCCTCCTGAGGCACTTGCCCAAGTTCTTTTTCATGGGCGCGGACCGGGCCATCACGCGCTACAGCGGGCAGCCTCCGGCGTGCTACCTCTGCGGCGCCTTCGACCACCTCCGTGCCACGTGCGCCTCGGAGCTGTGTTCCAAGTGCGGGATCCGGGGCCACCGCACGTGGAGGTGCTCGCGACCCGTCACCTGCAGCCTCTGCGGCCAGTGCGGGCACCCGTACCGTTTTTGCCCGGAATCCGAGCTGAACAAGCGGTTCCCGGAAGCGTTCGAGCGAGAGCGGCGGAGAGCCCAGGAGGCAGAGGAACGGGACAAGCTGCTCGAGGAGTGGAAAAGGCAGATGTCCACGGAGGGGGGAAGAAGAGCAGCTCGAGGACGCCAACGCGTCGCAGGCGGAGGCGCAGGCCCAGAGTCCGCTCCCCAAAGCCAGCACCAAGGGGGGCGCCAGAGCAAGAACGGCCAGAGGGAAGAGCGAAGGGAGGAGGAGGAGCAGCCGCAGCAGCCGGAACAGACAGAGGAGGAGGAGGAGGACGAAGAGAGGACGGTAGAGCAGGCACCCAACAGTCGACAACGGAGACGGCGGAGGAGGGAACAAGAGAGGGCGCAGAGGAACGGCCCGGTGGAGAGAGGAGAGGAGAGCGGAGGGAGTTGCCCGCCGAGGGCACCACGACGGCAGAGCCAGCCGCGGAAAAGAGCCAAGGAAAGGGAGATGACCAACTCGGCGTCCTCCGACAAGGAAAGGGAGATGACCAACTCGGCGTCCTCCGATGCGGGAGAAGGCACGAGCGGAAGGAGCAGGGAGGACGTGCGGGAGGAGCGGCCGCCGAGGCAGGAAACGGCGACGGCAAAGCCGGGAAAGACCGCTGTCCGAGCGAGCGGGAAAAAGAAGATCAGGACGGAGCCGGAGCCCGGAAAGGAAGGGGGGCCCCCGCCAGAGCCACCAGCACCACGCCCCGAGTCGCCACCGTTCTCCCCGCTGCTGCTGCTGTCGCCGTCACCGCAGCCGCTGCCAACGCCGACCGAGGTGCCCGAATCACCAACCTCAGAGAGGCCGGAAGAAGGGAGGGTCGAAGAGCAGGAGCAGCTGGACTCCCGGGAAATGGAAGACCCGGGGGGAGGGGGAGGCAGCTCAGATCTCAACACCCACAGTAGTGCCGTGCCCGGAGAGGACGTGATCGCAGAAGCGTCCTCACGGGAGACGGATAAAAAAACCAGCAGCTGATGCCACCGAGGCCGACGAGGGCGAGGAGGAGGAGGAAATCGATGTCGAGACGGTGGAGGAGGCAGCAGCGGCCACAGAAGGAGCCAACGGCAGAGAGAGAGCGAGGACATGTTAATTGAAAGGACTTTATGTTATGAGTTACTTCTTCAACCCCAGTCAAGCTTAATCATGGAGAGTTCAAGACAACAGCAACAGAGAGGCTTTCCCCACCCGCACAGTCTGCAACCCCCGTTAGCAAACCCGAATCCGCCATCAGCAGCGACGTTCTCCCACCGCCTGACCGTCGCCACCTGGAACGTGCGAGGTCTGCGTCAGCCGAGCCGCCGGCGGGAGATCCTGAGCTACCTGGGCGCGCTGGCCTACGACGTGGTGGTGCTGCAAGAGA
This sequence comes from Tiliqua scincoides, assembly GCF_035046505.1. Lineage (NCBI taxonomy): Eukaryota > Metazoa > Chordata > Lepidosauria > Squamata > Scincidae > Tiliqua > Tiliqua scincoides. The sequence goes on from NC_089827.1 coordinate 16,673, forward strand.
CGCACCTAAAAGACGAGCGCGACCGAGCGGCCGCCCAGCGAGAGTGGACCTGGGGGCCCTCCCTCTGGTCCTACCGCGCCGACGGGCAAGGCGGCGTGGCGGTGCTCGCCCGCTGGAGGAGCGAGGTGAAGATCCAGTCCTGGTTCGCCGTCGAGCCCGGCCACCTGGTGATCGCGGACCTGCTGCTCCAGCCGGGAAGAGGAGGGGGCGGCTCGGGCCCGCCGCCGCCCCTGCCCACGGGAGGAACGCCGCTGAGACTCTGCGCGCTGTACGCGCCCGTGCGGCTCGAGGGTCGGAGACGCCTCTGGGCGCGGCTGAAGGACTTTGCGACGGACACGGCGCGGCCCCTGATCGTCGCGGGGGACTTCAACAACCGCGCCCGCCCCGAGGACCGGACGGGGTCCCTGCTGCGGAGCCAAACGACCGCCCCTCCGCCCCTGACGCCGGAGGAGAGGTCGCTGCGGGACTTTTTGGAGAACAAAGGGCTGAGGGACCAGGCGGCGAGCGCGCCCGACCTCATCCGCTTGGAGTTCCACCCGATGAGTAGCCGCCGCACCTACGAGGCGACCTACGGGAGGGAGCGGCTGGACGGCAACCGCGCGGGCTACACCTACTACCACCCGACGACGGGAGCCAGCCGGCTGGACAGGATCTACGCGGGGCCGGAGTGGGAGGCGCGGTCCGTCCGGATCCTGATCACCCCGTGGTCGGACCACGCCGCGCTGCAGGCCACCCTGGTCACCGTGGGAGGAGGAGGAGAAGGCGAGGGGCGCCGAGCGGCCCGCTGGCGCCTGGACCCCCGGCAGCTGCGGCAGCAGGAGTACGCCCAGGAGCTGGAGACGCTCCTCCACGCGCGGAAGGCACTGCAAGAGGAACGACGGACGGACCCGATCGGCTGGTGGGAGCGCCTCAAGCCAGACATCGGCCGGCGCTGCCGGGCGCTGACGGGACGCACCTACCGCCGGGACTTGGCGAAGTACCAGCGAGCCGTGGCGGGCTTCCTGCAAGCGCACGTCAGCGCGAACGAGGGGCGCGCCCACGACCCAGAGCGGCTGCGGAGGGACGAGCGAGTCATCAAAGAGTACCTGCAGGAGAAACGGGAGCGGCGGCAGCGGCGGGAAGGCGCCCGGAGCACGGGGCCGCCGCTGGAGGCGGCGGACTGGCAGAAGGCCAAGCTGGGCCGGAGGCCGCCGCGGAGCCTGGACGGCCTGCGCCCGGACCCGCAGCGGGACCCGGACCGCAGCGTGGGCGGCATGCTGCGCATCATCCGCGACCACTTCCAGGCGCTGTTCGACGGCCGGCGGATCGAGGAGGCGACCGTGCGGGACTACGTGGGCGGTCTCCGGAGGACAGAGCTGCCGGAGGAGGAGGAGCAGGAGCTGCTGGCGCCCATCTCCGCGGAGGAGGTCGGGAGGGCCATCACCCAGGGCCGGGCGGAGTCAGCGCCGGGGCCGGACGGGCTGGGCTACGCCTTCTACCAGCGCTTCAAAGACCTGCTGGCGGAGCCGCTCGCGGAGGCCTTCAACGCGGCGCTGGAGGGGCGCGGCCGCTTCAGCAGAACCTTCTTCGGCGGCCTGCTGCACCTCATCTACAAGGACGTGGGGGACCCGTGCCTCCTCTCCAACTGGCGTCCGATCAACATAAGCAACGTGGACTACCGCATCTGGGCACGGGTCCTCAACAACCGCCTGGCAGCGCAGGCGCACCGCTGGGTGGTGGAAGGCCAGACCTCGGCAGTCCCGGGGCGCCGGATGCGGGACTCCCTGCTGATCCTGAGGCAGCTGTTCACCAGGGCGCGGCGAGGCGAGTGGGGCGGCTGGCTGGTGGCCCTGGACCAGTCGAAGGCCTTCGACCGCGTGCACCGGCCCTACCTGTGGGAGGCGATGCGCCGCAAAGGCGTCCCGGACCGTTTCGTCGGCTGGCTCCAGCTGCTCTATAGAGATGCGCACGTCGTACCCCGCGTGAACGGCTACGAGGGGGCAGAGATCCGGCAGACGCAGGGCCTGCGGCAGGGCTGCCCGCTCAGCCCGCTCCTCTACGTCCTCGCCCTGGACCCGTTCCTGGAGCACGTCCAGCAAGACCGCAGCCTGACGGGGGCGTCGTTCGGAGGAGGAGAGCAGCAGCACAGAGTGTCCTTCATAGCCCACGCGGACGACGCCACCTTCTTCGCGAGGGACGCGGGCGAGCTCGAGATCCTGCGGCGACACGTGGCCCGCTACGCCGGCGCCTCGGGAGCGGCCGTCAACGAGAAGAAGTCCCGGGCGTACCGACTCCTCCGAGGCAGAGGCCACAAGACCATGCGGGTGACGTCGCTCGAGAGGGCGGGAAGCGGGCCCCAGCAGCAGCAGCAGCAGCAACAGAGAGACGAGGAGGAGGAGGCGGCCGAGCACGTGCGGGTCCTGGGCATCTGGTTCGGCCCGGGCGACGGGGCGTGGGAGAAGAACTGGCAGCTGTGGGAGGAGAAGACGCGCTTCCAAGTGGGCCGGTGGCGAGGGTGGCGCCTGTCAGTCTACCAACGGGCGCAGTACGTCAACGTGTACTGCGTCCCGGGGGCGGTCTTTGTCGCCGGCGTCTACCCGCCCCCGCAGGCCGTCATCCGTAGAGTCACCGAGGAGACGATGCGCTTCGTCCTGGGCACGCCCTTCTTCCCGCTGGCCCGCGCCGAGCTCTACCGGCCGACGACGGAGGGCGGCCTGGGGCTGAAGGCGCTGCTCCCGTGGCTGACGGCCACCTACGTGGCGGCCAACTTCGGGAGGTGGTGGTTCGAGAAGGAGGAGGCGGCGACAGCGGCAGCAGCAGCCCCGACCGCGGCGGCAACGACGACCAGACGCCAGCAGGCCGTGTGGAGGGACTTTGGGGCCGTGTGGAGCAAGACCGCCTGGGGACGCCGATGGTGGGGGGCGGCGGAGGAGGAGCCGGAGGGACAGCAGCAGCAGCCGCCGCCGAGCCGCCTCACGGCCGCCCTCCTCTCCGCTCTGCCGGAAGACCTGATCGAGGCCGCGAAAGTCATCCACGCGTGCCGGATCCAGGCAGCAGAGTGCCGAAGGAGCGGAGAGGGAGAGCAGCGGCAGCAACTGCGACAGCAGTACGTGGACACGCAGCAAAGGCGGGAGAGGGAGCTGCGGCAGCGCCTCTACGACGCGGCCATCGGCGAGGAGCTCCGGCAGGCGTGGCGCCAGCGGCTGCTGAGGGGCAGCGTCCTCTCGAGCTACCGCCTCGACCGGGAGGCGGAGAAGCAGGCGTTCGGCGGCGGGCGCGACGCCGAGATCCCCTTCAGCCTGCGGGAGCTCCGCTGGCGGGCCTACCACCAAGTCCTCCTGGTGGGCGGCACGCAGCCCTGGCTCCCTGGGGAGCGGCAGACGTGTCCCAGCTGCCGGGCAGTGCGGGAGACCGTGCAGCACTACGTCGCCGACTGCCCGACGGCGCAGCGGCTCTGGCGGACGGTGGCGGCCGTCCTCCGGTGGCCGGCCCTCCAGCAGCAGCACTGGGAGACCGTCGTCTCGGGGCTGGAGCCGAGACAGCAGCAGCAGCAGCAGCAGCAGCAGACCAACGCGGCAGAGGCAGCGGAGACGGCGGCAGAGACGGCGGCAGAGACGGCGGCGGAGACGGCGGCGGTGACGGCGACCAGGACGGCGGCAGCGACGGCAGCGGGGCCGGCGGAACCAGCGCGCAGCGGACCGGCGGGCGTGCCCGTGCCGTGGGCCGTGGTGCGGCTCACCAACCTGTACGTGCTGCTCGCCCGGGGGCTGCACAGGGAGCGGGAGGCGCGGGACGCCCGGCGGCGAGCGCCCACCGCCCCGTGGGGGGACTTTGTCCTGCAGAGACTCAGGAACTGTGCGCTGTGGGAAAAGGACAATCGGAGGGATGCGGAGCGGTGGAGGCGGCGCTGGCGGTGGCTGAGTCGCTTCCCGAACCCCATCACCTGAAAGACTGGGTTGCTGGGCCCCGAACTGAGCAAATAGCCCAGCAACAGCAGCAGAGACCGGACTAGTAACTGAAGAAAGGAAGATGGGGTTCTTGATTGTTTTGTAGGGGGGAGGGCAAAAAGGACTGGGGACAGTTTAGTGTCAAGTTTAAAAGTGTAAAAAGTGTATAAAGTGTAAAAAGTTGAAAAGTTTTAAATGTTTTAAATGTTGAAAGTTGAAAGTTTTAAGTTGAAAGTGTAAAGATTTAACGTTTATTGAAATGTGGGGGACCCTGTGTATGTTCTGTGGGGGGGAGGGGTTTTAGGGTCTCTGTAATGGAGTGCTGCATTTCAGTTTCTGTCTGTGAAGTGTTATCATTTCGGCCATGCCGTGTCTGTCATTTGATTTGTAGAAGGGTTTTCCAATAAACTGCCTAAACTGCCTAAACTGCCTAACCCTAACCCTAACCCTAACCCTAACCCTAACCCTAACCCTAACCCTAACCCCTAACCCTAACCCTAACCCTAACCCCTAACCCTAACCCTAACCCCTAACCCTAACCCTAACCCTAACCCTAACCCTAACCCTAACCCTAACCCTAACCCTAACCCTAACCCTAACCCTAACCCTAACCCTAACCCTAACCCTAACCCTAACCCTAACCCTAACCCTAACCCTAACCCTAACCCTAACCCTAACCCTAACCCTAACCCTAACCCTAACCCTAACCCTAACCCTAACCCTAACCCTAACCCTAACCCTAACCCTAACCCTAACCCTAACCCTAACCCTAACCCTAACCCTAACCCTAACCCTAACCCTAACCCTAACCCTAACCCTAACCCTAACCCTAACCCTAACCCTAACCCTAACCCTAACCCTAACCCTAACCCTAACCCTAACCCTAACCCTAACCCTAACCCTAACCCTAACCCTAACCCTAACCCTAACCCTAACCCTAACCCTAACCCTAACCCTAACCCTAACCCTAACCCTAACCCTAACCCTAACCCTAACCCTAACCCTAACCCTAACCCTAACCCTAACCCTAACCCTAACCCTAACCCTAACCCTAACCCTAACCCTAACCCTAACCCTAACCCTAACCCTAAGGGGTCCTCCTCATCCTCGGACGAGGGGAGCGAGGGGCAGAGCGGCGGTGCACGGGGTGCGGAGGACAAGCTGTCGCCACGACCGCAGCCGCAACGGCGGGCGCGGAAACGGCAGGCGGGCAAGCACCGGGGAGGCCCGGCGTCTCCCGACTCTCCGGACGCGCCTCCGAGTCCGCCGGGTGGCTCTGGCAGGAAGGGGAGTCCCAAGGGGAAGCGGCAGCGCAAGCGGCGCAAGGGGCCGCTGGAGGTCCACAGTGCCCAGCTGCACACGGAGGAGCCGAGGGTGTTGACAGCACGGCCGGAGGTAGGGGGTAGACGGGTGGAGGAGGCGGATCCCGCTGCGGAGGTGGAGATGCAGTCGGAGGAGCAGGGGAGCGGCTGTATCCCGCCCGGTCCGGAGGCGGCGAGGGAGGAGGCCGTCAGGGCGCCGGAGCCGGAGGCTCGCGAGCCGCTCCGGTTGTGGATGGCCCCGTCCCCAGAGGGGGCGGCAGCGGAGGGGGATGGGATGGCCACACCGCAGGCAGGCGACCCGCCGCCTTCACTGCCCGGCGGTGGCGAGGGCCTTCGTAGGGCTACACCTCTGACATCGGAGGGGGTAGAGAAGATGGAGGCCGCAGGCCATGGGTCCGCCTGTCGGGGTCCTCGGACTCCTGACCCCCCTGACGGAGTCGGGGACAAGGAGGTGGCGGTGCCCCGGTAGCAAGGGCGGCCTGTGGGTACGGGGGTTTTCTGGTCCATCTCAAGTGTTTTTCTCTCTCCATCTGCCCTGTTGTAAATAGTTGTACATAGTTTTAAATAGTTGAACATTTTGATTCTGTTTTCTGTTGCTGTAACTCTGTGTGTACCTGTTTTGTATTAGTTTTGTATTAGTTATGTATTTGCTTTGACCTGCTCTTGTTTCCCAGGTCTGTCCTGGGTTCTGTGCAGAGGGAGGTACTTCTTCGAGGGGGGGTTGTTTATTTGCTTCTGTGTTTTTATGCGTTGTATGCCATTGCTTTGTACCTTGTCCTCCCTGTTGGCTGTGCTTGTGTTCCTGACACCTGTTTTTACGTGCTGTAGGACGGTGGCTTTGTCCAATAAAAATCATTTATTCCTAAAAAAAAAAAAAAAATCATTTATTCCTAACCCTAACCCTAACCCTAACCCTAACCCTAACCCTAACCCTAACCCTAACCCTAACCCTAACCCTAACCCTAACCCTAACCCTAACCCTAACCCTAACCCTAACCCTAACCCTAACCCTAACCCTAACCCTAACCCTAACCCTAACCCTAACCCTAACCCTAACCCTAACCCTAACCCTAACCCTAACCCTAACCCTAACCCTAACCCTAACCCTAACCCTAACCCTAACCCTAACCCTAACCCTAACCCTAACCCTAACCCTAACCCTAACCCTAACCCTAACCCTAACCCTAACCCTAACCCTAACCCTAACCCTAACCCTAACCCTAACCCTAACCCTAACCCTAACCCTAACCCTAACCCTAACCCTAACCCTAACCCTAACCCTAACCCTAACCCTAACCCTAACCCTAACCCTAACCCTAACCCTAACCCTAACCCTAACCCTAACCCTAACCCTAACCCTAACCCTAACCCTAACCCTAACTTCCTGTGGGTGTGGCAGCATTTTTGGGAGCTCCTGTTTGGGCTGCAAAGAAAGTGAGTTTTTGAGGGGGTGGGAGGGGGAGAAAGTCGGGGGGTGACCCCTCCCCAGGTGGGGGAACCCCTGGGGGTTCTGGGGAAGTTAGTTTGGGGTGTGGGAGTGGAAAAGTGGAGGTGCAGGAGGTGGAGGAAAGTTTGCATTGTCCTCCAGCCTGGGGAGCTGAGATGCAGGAGCAGGGGGAAGGGCAGCAGGCTTTGGAAGAGCTGCAGCTGCAGGGCTTTCCTTTGCCTGACATTGCTGGGGAAAGTGCCATAGAAAGGGAGCTTTTGCAGCTCCTGCAGCCCTCTGAGCAGGAGGCAGGCTCCATGGAGGTGGGAGAGGTGTCTGGGGGTGCTGTGGGAGAGAGGGGGATGGGTGAGGAGAGGGCAGATAAGCTGTGTGGAGCAGTCCAGGAGGGTGCAGGCAGGGAAGGGGGAGGCAGTTTGGGCTTGCCTCCTTCCCCCCAGGTGTCTTATGTACCTCAGGTGGTCACTCACCCGGGAGAGACTTCAGTAGGGCAGCAGGGGGGTGGGCAGCAAGGGGCTGGGCAGCAGGGGGATGGGCAGCAGGGGGCTGGGCCCCAGCCAGGAGAAGGGTGGCGGCTGCAGCAACAGCAGCAGCAGCAGCAGCATAGTGTCGATGAGGGCTTCAGGAGGCCAGTGGGGGCAGTTGGCACCAGTGGTTGGAGTCTGCGTGGCGGTCACTCGGTGGAGCGGCACCGGCGTGACCGGCGTGACTGGGACTGGGAGGTGTCTTCCTTCGCCTCCGATAGTAGTCTCTTAAGTGAGAGAGGCAGTTCGGAGATGGAGACGGAGAGGGAGATGCGGGAGGACAGGCAACGGAGGTGGGAGGAGGAAGAACGGGAGCATATGGAGGAAGCACTGGGCATCGCGGGGGTGGAGGCCACAGAGGAGAGCTGGGTGTGGGACGAGCGTCCTTGTCGGACGTTGGAGGAGTGGGCGGAGGATGTGGCGTCGTTTCCCTTTAGTGAAGATGACCTCCTCATTCTCTGGGTGGACTTGGTCCACTGCATTCGGGTGCCGGGTGATCGGGTCAAGCTGCGCAGCCTGGACAAGTTGGGGCAACAGGGGGTTCAGCGGGTCTTGGAGGCGGGGCTGGAGGCCATGGTGGCGGTGCTCAGGGAGCGGTGGTACAATCCCTTGGACCTGGCCTTTCAGGGCAAGGTGGACTTCCTCAGGGCGGCCCGGCGGATGGTGCATTTTCGGCGCTTTAAGCGGCCGCGCACGAAGCCCTTGGCCGCCTTGCAGGAAGAGGGGATGGCCCGGCGGCTGCGTGAGGTGGCTGATTATTGGGAAATGAGAGCAGCGCAGCTGGGGGATAGTGAGGGCACACGGGCGGAGCTCTGGACGTGCTTCCGCTATGAGGACGCTGCATCGCCGCTGACGGCCGCGGCCTTTGCGAGAGGCTTGCGGCTGTTGGTGGGCGGCCTGGAGGAGCGCCGCCGACTTCGACGGCGGTGGCGGGCGATGGATGAGAGCTCGGACTCGCAGCGGGACCGGAGTGTCGGACGGGAGGCGTCGGAGGAGAGCGAGCGACGGGGTCCTTCCGGATCGCCGCGGCGGCCGGCGCGGGGAACGGCGCGGATGGCGGCGACGGGCGCGGGATCGAGGTCGGGAGACGAGCCGGGACGACGCCAGGAGCTGCCGGCGGAGCGAGGTCGGGAGCGGAGGAGGAGGACGCCTGTGCCGGAGACGGCAGTGGAGTCGCCCAGGGCGATGCCGGCGATCGTGCAGCCGGTCGTGCCGGACGCTGACGACGCGGCGACGGGGCCGAGCTCGTCCCAGGACTCTGGGCAGAGTCAAACACGGACAGATGGAGGGGTGCGGACTTTGGCCCCCCTCCGGGACAAAGCTGGGGACGTTGCTGAACTGGCGGCGGGTGGCGGAGACGCTGCTGCTGCTGCTGCTGCTGCTGCTGCTGACGCCCCTCCTGTGGGTGCTGCTGAACTTGAAAGGACTCAGACTCCTGCTGCTGTGAACATTGGGACTGGGGAACGGGCAGAGGAGGCTGTGGACACGAGTGGGCCAGTGAGCGTGCCAGTGGTCGGGCCCCGGGCCACGGAAGGTCCTGGGCCGAGTGCTCCCCGCGCCCCTCCTCAGCCGGAGGGTGGGCGTCTGCGGGCTCCTGCTCCGCCCCGGTCGGAGTCTCCGCCTCGACGGCCGACGCAGCCGATCGGCGGGGAGCGGGTAAGGGTGCCGGAGAGTAGCAGAGGCAGGGAGCAAGCCCCGCGGAGCTACGCTTCGGCCCTCGGTGGTGGCGGAGGACCGCGGCCGTCGGGGCGCGCGGCCGGAGGGGCTGCAGGGAGGGAGGAGGCCTGGCAGGAGCAGTTGTGGGAGGATGAGGAATTTCTGCAGCGCTTCTTTGAAGAGCTGCCCCAGGAGCGTGACCCCCGTCAGCGCTTCGTCATCCGCCTGCGCCATAGGCAGGGGGACCGGGCGCAGGGCTTTACGCGGGAATGGGTGGAGCGGGACTTCCTGGAGGGCTACCTCAAGTTTCCACCGCACGGCGTCCTGGCGGTGATCTCGCCCCCGGGGATCCCGGAGATTGACGTCTGCCTGACGGACGACGCCACCTACCGCTACTTCTGGGCCCGGGTTCGGGAGGCGTTCCAGAGGGACCCCGACTTCGCCCGGGACGTGATGCTGATGCCGCTGTTCCGTGGGGAGGCCAAGGTCCTCACGGTCTTCTTCCGGACCACGGTGGTTCCGCAGGAGGACGTGGGGATCTGGCTCGCGCAGCGCTGCACGGTCTTGCGTCCCCCGGAGCGGCGCCTCGATGCCCGTGGGTACTGGACGGGCGAGTTCCGGGCAGTGGTGGCGCTGCGCCGCGACGCAGGTACGGGGCGGCTACGCCACCTCCCCAAGTACTTTTTTATGGGGGCGGACCGGGGGGTCACGCGCTACAGCGGCCAGCCGCCGGCCTGTTTTCTCTGTGGCGCCTTCGACCACATCCGGCGCCACTGCACCTCGGAACTCTGTTCCAAGTGCGGCGTGCGCGGCCACCGCACCGACGCGTGCGATCGGCCGGTGACGTGCAGCCTCTGCGGGGTTCGCGGACACGCGTACCGCACGTGTCCCGCATCCGCCCTCAACATCTGGCACCCGGAGGCTTTCGAGCGCGAGCGGAGGAAGGCGGAGGCGGAGGCTCGGCAGCGGGGGCAGCGAGCGGCAGGGACAGCGAGCGGGTGGGAGAGGTCATCCTCCCCGGCTGACGCTCGGGGTCGGGCCGCGGAAGAGGCGCCTGCCGCTTCGCGCCCGGGGACCAGTAGCGGAGGAGGCGGTGGCTGTGAGGAGGCGTGGCAGGTGGTGGGCAGCGGCCGGAAGGGTCGCTCGGGTCCCTGTGCCGGAGGAGGAGGAGGAGCGGGTCCGAGCGGGTCGGCGGCGGTGCCGTCCGGCTCCCGCTATGCCGTGCTCCAGGAGACGGAGGGCGAGGGATCCGCAGAGGAGGAGGGGTCCTCCTCATCCTCGGACGAGGGGAGCGAGGGGCAGAGCGGCGGTGCACGGGGTGCGGAGGACAAGCTGTCGCCACGACCGCAGCCGCAACGGCGGGCGCGGAAACGGCAGGCGGGCAAGCACCGGGGAGGCCCGGCGTCTCCCGACTCTCCGGACGCGCCTCCGAGTCCGCCGGGTGGCTCTGGCAGGAAGGGGAGTCCCAAGGGGAAGCGGCAGCGCAAGCGGCGCAAGGGGCCGCTGGAGGTCCACAGCGCCCAGCTGCACACGGAGGAGCCGAGGGTGTTGACAGCACGGCCGGAGGTAGGGGGTAGACAGGTGGAGGAGGCGGATCCCGCTGCGGAGGTGGAGATGCAGTCGGAGGAGCAGGGGAGCGGCTGTATCCCACCCGGTCCGGAGGCAGCGAGGGAGGAGGCGGTCAGGGCGCCGGAGCCGGAGGCTCGCGAGCCGCTCCGGTTGTGGATGGCCCCGTCCCCGGAGGGGGCGGCAGCGGAGGGGGATGGGATGGCCACGCTGCAGGCGGGCGACCCGCCGCCTTCACTGCCCCTCGGTGGCGAGGGCCTTCGTAGGGCTACACCTCTGATCTCGGAGGGGGTAGAGAAGATGGAGGCCGCAGGCCATGGGTCCGCATGTCGGGGTCCTCGGATTCCTGACCCCCCTGACGGAGTCGGGGACCAGGAGGTGGCGGTGCCCCGGTAGCAAGGGCGGCCTGTGGGTACGGGGGTTTTCTGGTCCATCTCAAGTGTTTTTCTCTCTCCATCTGCCCTGTTGTAAATAGTTGTACATAGTTTTAAATAGTTGAACCTTTTTGATTATGTTTTCTGTTGCTGTACCTCTTTGTGTACCTGTTTTGTATTAGTTATGTATTTGTTTTGCACTGCTTTGTTTCCCAGGTCTGTCCTGGGTTCTGTACAGAGGGATGTACTTCTCCGAGGGGGGGGTTGTTTATTTGCTTCTGTGTTTTAATGCGTTGTGTTCCATTGCTTTGTACCTTATCCTCCCTGTTGGCTGTGCTTGTGTTCCTGACTCCTGTTTTTACGTGCTGTAGGACGGTGGCTTTGTCCAATAAAAATCATTTATTCCTAAAAAAAAAAAATCATTTATTCCTAACCCTAACCCTAACCCTAACCCTAACCCTAACCCTAACCCTAACCCTAACCCTAACCCTAACCCTAACCCTAACCCTAACCCTAACCCTAACCCTAACCCTAACCCTAACCCTAACCCTAACCCTAACCCTAACCCTAACCCTAACCCTAACCCTAACCCTAACCCTAACCCTAACCCTAACCCTAACCCTAACCCTAACCCTAACCCTAACCCTAACCCTAACCCTAACCCTAACCCTAACCCTAACCCTAACCCTAACCCTAACCCTAACCCTAACCCTAACCCTAACCCTAACCCTAACCCTAACCCTAACCCTAACCCTAACCCTAACCCTAACCCTAACCCCCGTCAGCGCTTCGTCATCCGCCTGCGCCATAGGCAGGGGGACCGGGCGCAGGGCTTTACGCGGGAATGGGTGGAGCGGGACTTCCTGGAGGGCTACCTCAAGTTTCCACCGCACGGCGTCCTGGCGGTGATCTCGCCCCCGGGGATCCCGGAGATTGACGTCTGCCTGACGGACGACGCCACCTACCGCTACTTCTGGGCCCGGGTTCGGGAGGCGTTCCAGAGGGACCCCGACTTCGCCCGGGACGTGATGCTGATGCCGCTGTTCCGTGGGGAGGCCAAGGTCCTCACGGTCTTCTTCCGGACCACGGTGGTTCCGCAGGAGGACGTGGGGATCTGGCTCGCGCAGCGCTGCACGGTCTTGCGGCCCCCGGAGCGGCGCCTCGACGCCCGTGGGTACTGGACGGGCGAGTTCCGGGCGGTGGTGGCGCTGCGCCGCGACGCCGGTACGGGGCGGCTCCGCCACCTCCCCAAGTACTTTTTTATGGGGGCGGACCGGGGGGTCACGCGCTACAGCGGCCAGCCGCCGGCCTGTTTTCTCTGTGGCGCCTTCGACCACATCCGGCGCCACTGCACCTCGGAACTCTGTTCCAAGTGCGGCGTGCGCGGCCACCGCACCGACGCGTGCGATCGGCCGGTGACGTGCAGCCTCTGCGGGGTTCGCGGGCACGCGTACCGCACGTGTCCCGAGTCCGCCCTCAACATCTGGCACCCGGAGGCTTTCGAGCGGGAGCGGAGGAAGGCGGAGGTGGAGGCTCGGCAGCGGGGGCCGCGAGCGGCAGGGACAGCGAGCGGGTGGGAGAGGTCATCCTCCCCGGCCGACACTCGGGGTCGGGCCGCGGAAGAGGCGCCTGCCGCTTCGCGCCCGGGGACAAGCAGCGGAGGTGGAGGTGGCTGTGAGGCGGCGTGGCAGGTGGTGGGCAGCGGCCGGAAGGGTCGCTCGGGTCCCTGTGCCGGAGGAGGAGGAGGAGCGGGTCCGAGCGGGTCGGCGGCGGTGCCGTCCGGCTCCCGCTATGCCGTGCTCCAGGAGACGGAGGGCGAGGGATCCGCAGGGGAGGAGGGGTCCTCCTCTTCCTCGGACGAGGGGAGCGAGGGGCAGAGCGGTGGTGCCGGGGGTGCGGAGGACAGGCTGTCGCCACGACCGCAGCCGCAACGCAGGGCGCGGAAACGGCAGGCGGGCAAGCACCGGGGAGGCCCGGCGTCTCCCGACTCTCCGGACGCGCCTCCGAGTCCGCCGGGTGGCTCTGGCAGGAAGGGGAGTCCCAAGGGGAAGCGGCAGCGCAAGCGGCGCAAGGGGCCGCTGGAGGTCCACAGCGCCCAGCTGCACACGGAGGAGCCGAGGGTGTTGACAGCACGGCCGGAGGTAGGGGGTAGACAGGTGGAGGAGGCGGATCCCGCTGCGGAGGTGGAGATGCAGTCGGAGGAGCAGGGGAGCGGCTGTATCCCGCCCGGTCCGGAGGCGGCGAGGGAGGAGGCCGTCAGGGCGCCGGAGACGGAGGCTCGCGAGCCGCTCCGGTTGTGGATGGCCCCGTCCCCAGAGGGGGCGGCAGCGGAGGGGGATGGGATGGCCACACCGCAAGCGGGCGACCCGCCGCCTTCACTGCCCCTCGGTGGCGAGGGCCTTCGTAGGGCTACACCTCTGACATCGGAGGGGGTAGAGCAGATGGAGGCCGCAGGCCATGGGTCCGCATGTCGGGGTCCTCGGACTCCTGACCCCCCTGACGGAGTCGGGGGCACGGAGGTGGCGGTGCCCCGGTAGCAAGGGCGGCCTGTGGGTACGGGGGTTCCTTGTCCATCTCCCTCCTGTGTGTTCTCTCTCCGTATGCCCTGTTGTAAATAATTGTACATAGTTGTAAATAGTTGAACCTTTTTGATTCTGTTTTCTGCTGCTGTAACTCTTTGTGTACCTGTTTTGTATTAGTTATGCATTTGCTTTGAACTGCTCTTGTTTCCCAGGTCTGTCCTGGGTTCTGTACAGAAGGATGTACTTCTCTGAGGGGGGTTTGTTTCTTTGCTTCTGTGTTTTTATGCGTTGTATGCCATTGCTTTGTACCTTGTCCTCCCTGTTGGCTGTGCTTGTGTTCCTGACAACTGTTTTTACGTGCTGTAGGACGGTGGCTTTGTCCAATAAAAATCATTTATTCCTAAAAAAAAAAAAAAAATCATTTATTCCTAACCCTAACCCTAACCCTAACCCTAACCCTAACCCTAACCCTAACCCTAACCCTAACCCTAACCCTAACCCTAACCCTAACCCTAACCCTAACCCTAACCCTAACCCTAACCCTAACCCTAACCCTAACCCTAACCCTAACCCTAACCCTAACCCTAACCCTAACCCTAACCCTAACCCTAACCCTAACCCTAACCCTAACTTCCTGTGGGTGTGGCAGCATTGTTTGGGAGCTCCTGTTTGGGCTGCAAAGAAAGTGAGTTTTTGAGGGGGTGGGAGGGGGAGAAAGTCGGGGGGTGACCCCTCCCCAGGTGGGGGAACCCCTGGGGGTTCTGGGGCAGTTAGTTTGGGGTGTGGGAGTGGAAAAGTGGAGGTGCAGGAGGTGGAGGAAAGTTTGCATTGTCCTCCAGCCTGGGGAGCTGAGATGCAGGAGCAGGGGGAAGGGCAGCAGGCTTTGGAAGAGCTGCAGCTGCAGGGCTTTCCTTTGCCTGACCTTGCTGGGGAAAGTGCCATAGAAAAGGAGCTTTTGCAGCTCCTGCAGCCCTCTGAGCAGGAGGCAGACTCCATGGAGGTGGGAGAGGTGTCTGGGGGTGCTGTGGCAGAGAGGGGGATGGGTGAGGAGAGGGCAGAACAGCTGTGTGGGGCAGTCCAGGAGGGTGCAGGCAGGGAAGGGGAAGGCAGTTTGGGCTTGCCTCCTTCCCCCCAGGTGTCTTATGTACCTCAGGTGGTCATTCACCCGGGAGAGACTTCAGTAGGGCAGCAGGGGGCTGGGCAGCAAGGGGCCGGGCAGCAGGGGGCTGGGCAGCAGGGGGCTGGGCCCCAGCCAGGAGAAGGGCGGCGGCTGCAGCAACAGCAGCAGCAGCAGCAGCAGTATAGTGGGAATGAGGGCTTCAGGAGGCCACTGGGGGCAGTTGGCACCAGTGGTTGGAGTCTGCGTGGCGGTCACTCGGTGGAGCGGCACCGGCGTGACCGGCGTGACTGGGACTGGGAGGTGTCTTCCTTCGCCTCCGATAGTAGTCTCTTAAGTGAGAGAGGCAGTTCGGAGATGGAGACGGAGAGGGAAATGCGGGAGGACAGGCAACGGAGGTGGGAGGCGGAAGAGCGGGAGCATCTGGAGGAAGCACTGGGTATAGCGGGGGTGGAGGCCACGGAGGAGAGCTGGGTGTGGGACGAGCGTCCGTGTCGGACGCTGGAGGAGTGGGCGGAGGATGTGGCATCGTTCCCATTTAGTGAAGATGACCTCCTCATTCTCTGGGTGGACTTGGTCCACTGCATTCGGGTGCCGGGTGACCGGGTCAAGCTGCGCAGCTTGGACAAGTTGGGGCAACAGGGGGTTCAGCGGGTCTTGGAGGCGGGGCTGGAGGCCATGGTGGCGGTGCTCAGGGAGCAGTGGTCCAATCCCTTGGACATGGCCTTGCAGGGCAAGGTGGACTTCCTCAGGGCTGCCCGGCGGATGGTGCACTTCCGGCGCTTCAAGCGGCCGCGCACCAAGCCCTTGGCCGCCTTGCAGGAGGAGGGGATGGCCCGGCGGCTGCGTGAGGTGGCCGATTATTGGGACATGAGGGCAGCGCAGCTAGGGGATAGTGAGGGCGAGCGGGCGGAGCACAGGACCTGCTTCCGCTATGAGGACGCTGCGTCGCCGCTGACGGCCGCGGCCTTGGCAAGAGGCTTGCGGCTGTTGGTGGGCGGCCTGGAGGAGCGCCGCCGACTTCGACGGCGGTGGCGGGCGATGGATGAGAGCTCGGACTCGCAGCGGGACCGGAGTGTCGGGCGGGAGGCGTCGGAGGAGAACGAGCGACGGGGTCCTTCCGGATTGCCGAGGCGGCCAGCGCGGGGATCGAGGTCGGGAGACGAGCCAGGACAACGCCAGGAGCTGCCAGCGGAGCGAGGTCGGGAGCGGAGGAGGAGGACGCCTGTGCCGGAGATGGTCGTGCCGGACGCTGACGACGCGGCGGCGGGGCCGAGCTCGTCCCAGGACTCTGGGCACAGTCAACAACGGACAGACGGAGGGGTGCGGACTTTGGCCCCCCTCCGGGACAGTGATGGAGTCGTTGTTGAACTGGGGGCAGGTGGCAGAGACGTTGCTGCTGCTGCTGCTGCAGCCCCTCCTGTGGGTGATGCTGCACTTGAAAGGACTCAGACTCCTGCTGCTGTGGACACTGGGACTGGGGAAGGGGCAGAGGAGGCTGTGAGCAAGAGTGGACCAGTGAGCGTGCCTGTGGGTGGGGAAGCAGATCGGGTGGTCGGGCCCCGGGTCACGGCAGATCCTGGGCCGAGTGGTCCCCAGGCCCCTCCTCAGCCGGAGGGTGGGCGTCTGCGGGCTCCTGCTCCGCCCCGGTCGGCGTCACCGCCTCGACGGCCGACGCAGCCGATCGGCGGGGAGCGGGTAAGGGTGGCGGAGAGTGGAAGAGGCAGGGAGCAAGCCCCGCGGAGCTACGCTTCGGCCCTCGGTGGTGGCGGAGGGCCGCGGCCGTCGGGGCGTGCGGCCGGAGGTGGCGCAGGGAGGGAGGAGGCCTGGCAGGAGCAGTTGTGGGAGGACGAGGAATTTCTGCAGCGCTTCTTTGAAGAGCTGCCCCAGGAGCGTGACCCCCGTCAGCGCTTCGTCATCCGCCTGCGCCACAGGCAGGGGGACCGGGCGCAGGGCTTTACGCGGGAATGGGTGGAGAGGGACTTCCTGGAGGGCTACCTCAAGTTTCCACCGCACGGCGTCCTGGCGGTGATCTCGCCCCCGGGGATCCCGGAGATTGACATCTGTCTCACGGACGACGCCACCTACCGCTACTTCTGGGCCCGGGTTCGGGAGGCGTTCCAGAGGGACCCCGACTTCGCCCGGGACGTGATGCTGATGCCGCTGTTCCGTGGGGAGGCCAAGGTCCTCACGGTCTTCTTCCGGACCACGGTGGTTCCGCAGGAGGACGTGGGGATCTGGCTCGCGCAGCGCTGCACGGTCTTGCGTCCCCCGGAGCGGCGCCTCGATGCCCGGGGGTACTGGACGGGGGAGTTCCGGGCGGTGGTGGCGCTGCGCCGCGACGCAAGTACGGGGCGGCTACGCCACCTCCCCAAGTACTTTTTTATGGGGGCGGACCGGGGGGTCACGCGCTACAGCGGCCAGCCGCCGGCCTGTTTTCTCTGTGGCGCCTTTGACCACATCCGGCGCCACTGCACCTCGGAACTCTGTTCCAAGTGCGGCGTGCGCGGCCACCGCACCGACGCGTGCGATCGGCCGGTGACGTGCAGCCTCTGCGGGGTTCGCGGACACGCGTACCGCACGTGTCCCGAATCCGCCCTCAACATCTGGCACCCGGAGGCCTTTGAGCGGGAGCGGAGGAAGGCGGAGGCGGAGGCTCGGCAGCGGGGGCCGCGAGCGGCAGGGACAGCGAGCGGGTGGGAGAGGTCATCCTCCCCGGCTGACGCTCGGGGTCGGGCCGCAGAAGAGGCGCCTGCCGCTTCGCGCCCGGGGACCAGTAGCGGAGGAGGCGGTGGCTGTGAGGAGGCGTGGCAGGTGGTGGGCAGCGGCCGGAAGGGTCGCTCGGGTCCCTGTGCCGGAGGAGGAGGAGGAGCGGGTCCGAGCGTGTCGGCGGCGGTGCCGTCCGGCTCCCGCTATGCCGTGCTCCAGGAGACGGAGGGCGAGGGATCCGCAGAGGAGGAGGGGTCCTCCTCATCCTCGGACGAGGGGAGCGAGGGGCAGAGCGGCGGTGCACGGGGTGCGGAGGACAAGCTGTCGCCACGACCGCAGCCGCAACGGCGGGCGCGGAAACGGCAGGCGGGCAAGCACCGGGGAGGCCCGGCGTCTCCCGACTCTCCGGACGCGCCTCCGAGTCCGCCGGGTGGCTCTGGCAGGAAGGGGAGTCCCAAGGGGAAGCGGCAGCGCAAGCGGCGCAAGGGGCCGCTGGAGGTCCACAGTGCCCAGCTGCACACGGAGGAGCCGAGGGTGTTGACAGCACGGCCGGAGGTAGGGGGTAGACAGGTGGAGGAGGCGGATCCCGCTGCGGAGGTGGAGATGCAGTCGGAGGAGCAGGGGAGCGGCTGTATCCCGCCCGGTCCGGAGGCGGCGAGGGAGGAGGCCGTCAGGGCGCCGGAGACGGAGGCTCGCGAGCCGCTCCGGTTGTGGATGGCCCCGTCCCCAGAGGGGGCGGCAGCGGAGGGGGATGGGATGGCCACACCGCAGGCAGGCGACCCGCCGCCTTCACTGCCCGGCGGTGGCGAGGGCCTTCGTAGGGCTACACCTCTGACATCGGAGGGGGTAGAGAAGATGGAGGCCGCAGGCCATGGGTCCGCATGTCGGGGTCCTCGGACTCCTGACCCCCCTGACGGAGTCGGGGACAAGGAGGTGGCGGTGCCCCGGTAGCAAGGGCGGCCTGTGGGTACGGGGGTTTTCTGGTCCATCTCAAGTGTTTTTCTCTCTCCATCTGCCCTGTTGTAAATAGTTGTACATAGTTTTAAATAGTTGAACGTTTTGCTTCTGTTTTCTGTTGCTGTAACTCTGTGTGTACCTGTTTTGTATTAGTTTTGTATTAGTTATGTATTTGCTTTGACCTGCTCTTGTTTCCCAGGTCTGTCCTGGGTTCTGTGCAGAGGGAGGTACTTCTCCGAGGGGGGGTTGTTTATTTGCTTCTGTGTTTTTATGCGTTGTATGCCATTGCTTTGTACCTTGTCCTCCCTGTTGGCTGTGCTTGTGTTCCTGACACCTGTTTTTACGTGCTGTAGGACGGTGGCTTTGTCCAATAAAAATCATTTATTCCTAAAAAAAAAAAAAAAAAAAAAAAAAAAAAAAAAAAAAAAAATCATTTATTCCTAACCCTAACCCTAACCCTAACCCTAACCCTAACCCTAACCCTAACCCTAACCCTAACCCTAACCCTAACCCTAACCCTAACCCTAACCCTAACCCTAACCCTAACCCTAACCCTAACCCTAACCCTAACCCTAACTTCCTGTGGGTGTGGCAGCATTTTTGGGAGCTCCTGTTTGGGCTGCAAAGAAAGTGAGTTTTTGAGGGGGTGGGAGGGGGAGAAAGTCGGGGGGTGACCCCTCCCCAGGTGGGGGAACCCCTGGGGGTTCTGGGGAAGTTAGTTTGGGGTGTGGGAGTGGAAAAGTGGAGGTGCAGGAGGTGGAGGAAAGTTTGCATTGTCCTCCAGCCTGGGGAGCTGAGATGCAGGAGCAGGGGGAAGGGCAGCAGGCTTTGGAAGAGCTGCAGCTGCAGGGCTTTCCTTTGCCTGACATTGCTGGGGAAAGTGCCATAGAAAGGGAGCTTTTGCAGCTCCTGCAGCCCTCTGAGCAGGAGGCAGGCTCCATGGAGGTGGGAGAGGTGTCTGGGGGTGCTGTGGGAGAGAGGGGGATGGGTGAGGAGAGGGCAGATAAGCTGTGTGGAGCAGTCCAGGAGGGTGCAGGCAGGGAAGGGAAAGGCAGTTTGGGCTTGCCTCCTTCCCCCCAGGTGTCTTATGTACCTCAGGTGGTCACTCACCCGGGAGAGACTTCAGTAGGGCAGCAGGGGGGTGGGCAGCAAGGGGCTGGGCAGCAGGGGGATGGGCAGCAGGGGGCTGGGCCCCAGCCAGGAGAAGGGTGGCGGCTGCAGCAACAGCAGCAGCAGCAGCAGCATAGTGTCGATGAGGGCTTCAGGAGGCCAGTGGGGGCAGTTGGCACCAGTGGTTGGAGTCTGCGTGGCGGTCACTCGGTGGAGCGGCACCGGCGTGACCGGCGTGACTGGGACTGGGAGGTGTCTTCCTTCGCCTCCGATAGTAGTCTCTTAAGTGAGAGAGGCAGTTCGGAGATGGAGACGGAGAGGGAGATGCGGGAGGACAGGCAACGGAGGTGGGAGGAGGAAGAACGGGAGCATATGGAGGAAGCACTGGGCATCGCGGGGGTGGAGGCCACAGAGGAGAGCTGGGTGTGGGACGAGCGTCCTTGTCGGACGTTGGAGGAGTGGGCGGAGGATGTGGCGTCGTTTCCCTTTAGTGAAGATGACCTCCTCATTCTCTGGGTGGACTTGGTCCACTGCATTCGGGTGCCGGGTGATCGGGTCAAGCTGCGCAGCCTGGACAAGTTGGGGCAACAGGGGGTTCAGCGGGTCTTGGAGGCGGGGCTGGAGGCCATGGTGGCGGTGCTCAGGGAGCGGTGGTACAATCCCTTGGACCTGGCCTTTCAGGGCAAGGTGGACTTCCTCAGGGCGGCCCGGCGGATGGTGCATTTTCGGCGCTTTAAGCGGCCGCGCACGAAGCCCTTGGCCGCCTTGCAGGAAGAGGGGATGGCCCGGCGGCTGCGTGAGGTGGCTGATTATTGGGAAATGAGAGCAGCGCAGCTGGGGGATAGTGAGGGCACACGGGCGGAGCTCTGGACGTGCTTCCGCTATGAGGACGCTGCATCGCCGCTGACGGCCGCGGCCTTTGCGAGAGGCTTGCGGCTGTTGGTGGGCGGCCTGGAGGAGCGCCGCCGACTTCGACGGCGGTGGCGGGCGATGGATGAGAGCTCGGACTCGCAGCGGGACCGGAGTGTCGGACGGGAGGCGTCGGCGGAGAGCGAGCGACGGGGTCCTTCCGGATCGCCGCGGCGGCCGGCGCGGGGAACGGCGCGGATGGCGGCGACGGGCGCGGGATCGAGGTCGGGAGACGAGCCGGGACGACGCCAGGAGCTGCCGGCGGAGCGAGGTCGGGAGCGGAGGAGGAGGACGCCTGTGCCGGAGACGGCAGTGGAGTCGCCCAGGGCGATGCCGGCGATCGTGCAGCCGGTCGTGCCGGACGCTGACGACGCGGCGACGGGGCCGAGCTCGTCCCAGGACTCTGGGCAGAGTCAAACACGGACAGATGGAGGGGTGCGGACTTTGGCCCCCCTCCGGGACAAAGCTGGGGACGTTGCTGAACTGGCGGCGGGTGGCGGAGACGCTGCTGCTGCTGCTGCTGCTGCTGCTGCTGACGCCCCTCCTGTGGGTGCTGCTGAACTTGAAAGGACTCAGACTCCTGCTGCTGTGAACATTGGGACTGGGGAACGGGCAGAGGAGGCTGTGGACACGAGTGGGCCAGTGAGCGTGCCAGTGGTCGGGCCCCGGGCCACGGAAGGTCCTGGGCCGAGTGCTCCCCGCGCCCCTCCTCAGCCGGAGGGTGGGCGTCTGCGGGCTCCTGCTCCGCCCCGGTCGGAGTCTCTGCCTCGACGGCCGACGCAGCCGATCGGCGGGGAGCGGGTACGGGTGCCGGAGAGTGGCAGAGGCAGGGAGCAAGCCCCGCGGAGCTACGCTTCGGCCCTCGGTGGTGGCGGAGGACCGCGGCCGTCGGGGCGCGCGGCCGGAGGGGCCGCAGGGAGGGAGGAGGCCTGGCAGGAGCAGTTGTGGGAGGACGAGGAATTCCTGCAGCGCTTCTTTGAAGAGCTGCCCCAGGAGCGTGACCCCCGTCAGCGCTTCGTCATCCGCCTGCGCCACAGGCAGGGGGACCGGGCGCAGGGCTTTACGCGGGAATGGGTGGAGCGGGACTTCCTGGAGGGCTACCTCAAGTTTCCACCGCACGGCGTCCTCGCTGTGATCTCGCCCCCGGGGATCCCGGAGATTGACGTCTGCCTGACGGACGACGCCACCTACCGCTACTTCTGGGCCCGGGTTCGGGAGGCGTTCCAGAGGGACCCCGACTTCGCCCGGGACGTGCTGCTGATGCCGCTGTTCCGTGGGGAGGCCAAGGTCCTCACGGTCTTCTTCCGGACCACGGTGGTTCCGCAGGCGGACGTGGGGATCTGGCTCGCGCAGCGCTGCACGGTCTTGCGTCCCCCGGAGCGGCGCCTCGATGCCCGTGGGTACTGGACGGGCGAGTTCCGGGCAGTGGTGGCGCTGCGCCGCGACGCAGGTACGGGGCGGCTACGCCACCTCCCCAAGTACTTTTTTATGGGGGCGGACCGGGGGGTCACGCGCTACAGCGGCCAGCCGCCGGCCTGTTTTCTCTGTGGCGCCTTCGACCACATCCGGCGCCACTGCACCTCGGAACTCTGTTCCAAGTGCGGCGTGCGCGGCCACCGCACCGACGCGTGCGATCGGCCGGTGACGTGCAGCCTCTGCGGGGTTCGCGGGCACGCGTACCGCACGTGTCCCGAATCCGCCCTCAACATCTGGCACCCGGAGGCTTTCGAGCGCGAGCGGAGGAAGGCGGAGGCGGAGGCTCGGCAGCGGGGGCAGCGAGCGGCAGGGACAGCGAGCGGGTGGGAGAGGTCATCCTCCCCGGCTGACGCTCGGGGTCGGGCCGCGGAAGAGGCGTCTGCCGCTTCGCGCCCGGGGACCAGCAGCGGAGGAGGCGGTGGCTGTGAGGAGGCGTGGCAGGTGGTGGGCAGCGGCCGGAAGGGTCGCTCGGGTCCCTGTGCCGGAGGAGGAGGAGGAGCGGGTCCGAGCGTGTCGGCGGCGGTGCCGTCCGGCTCCCGCTATGCCGTGCTCCAGGAGACGGAGGGCGAGGGATCCGCAGAGGAGGAGGGGTCCTCCTCATCCTCGGACGAGGGGAGCGAGGGGCAGAGCGGCAGTGCACGAGGTGCGGAGGACAAGCTGTCGCCACGACCGCAGCCGCAACGACGGGCGCGAAAACGGCAGGCGGGCAAGCACCGGGGAGGCCCGGCGTCTCCCGACTCTCCGGACGCGCCTCCGAGTCCGCCGGGTGGCTCTGGCGGGAAGGGGAGTCCCAAGGGGAAGCGGCAGCGGAAGCGGCGCAAGGGGCCGCTGGAGGTCCACAGCGCCCAGCTGCACACGGAGGAGCCGAGGGTGTTGACAGCACATCCGGAGGTAGGGGGTAGACGGGTGGAGGAGGCGGATCCCGCTGTGGAGGTGGAGATGCAGTCGGAGGAGCGGGGGAGCGGCTGTATCCCACCTGGTCCTGAGGCAGCAAGGGAGGAGGCGGTCAGGGCGCCGGAGACGGAGGCTCGCGAGCCGCTCCGGCTGTGGATGGCCCCGTCCCCAGAAGGGGCAGCAGCGGAGGGGGATGGGATGGCCACGCCGCAGGCGGGCGACCCGCCGCCTTCACTGCCCGGCGGTGGCGAGGGCCTTCGTAGGGCTACACCTCTGACATCGGAGGGGGTAGAGAAGATGGAGGCCGCAGGCCATGGGTCCGCATGTCGGGGTCCTCGGACTCCTGACCCCCCTGACGGAGTCGGGGACAAGGAGGTGGCGGTGCCCCGGTAGCAAGGGCGGCCTGTGGGTACGGGGGTTTTCTGGTCCATCTCAAGTGTTTTTCTCTCTCCATCTGCCCTGTTGTAAATAGTTGTACATAGTTTTAAATAGTTGAACGTTTTGCTTCTGTTTTCTGTTGCTGTAACTCTGTGTGTACCTGTTTTGTATTAGTTTTGTATTAGTTATGTATTTGCTTTGACCTGCTCTTGTTTCCCAGGTCTGTCCTGGGTTCTGTGCAGAGGGAGGTACTTCTCCGAGGGGGGGTTGTTTATTTGCTTCTGTGTTTTTATGCGTTGTATGCCATTGCTTTGTACCTTGTCCTCCCTGTTGGCTGTGCTTGTGTTCCTGACACCTGTTTTTACGTGCTGTAGGACGGTGGCTTTGTCCAATAAAAATCATTTATTCCTAAAAATCATTTATTCCTAACCCTAACCCTAACCCTAACCCTAACCCTAACCCTAACCCTAACCCTAACCCTAACCCTAACCCTAACCCTAACCCTAACCCTAACCCTAACCCTAACCCTAACCCTAACCCTAACCCTAACCCTAACCCTCAACCTTCCAGGAACAGGGTGTGGTGGCATTTTGGAGGAGCTCTGTGTTTGAACTTTACAAAGTTAAGTGTTTGGAGGGTGGAAAGCAGGACAATTTGGGGGGCAACCCCCTCACCATGTAGGGGAACCCCTGGGGGTTCTGTGGAGGTGGGTTTGGGGTGTGAAGGGAGTAAGGTGGAGGTAGGAGTGGTGGAGGAAAGACTGCAGCTGCAGCCTCCAGCCTTCACAGTGGCAGCCATTATGGAGCAGGCAGGGAAGAAACTGCAAAAGGAGAAACATCTTGCACAGCAGGTTTCTCAATCTCCTGCCCCTCAGGAGGTGGTGGAGGAGGTAGAACAGGACCTTGTGCAAACTTTGAGGCAAGAACAGCAAGGTGGTAGGAGTGTGGAGGAAGGTTCTATGGAACTTTCTTTGAGTTCTGAGGTGAGGAGTGGGAGGGGTGAGAAGAAAGGACAAGGTGAACAGAGTCAGTTAGGTGTTGTGCAAACTGGAGCTATGCAGGGAGACCTGAGTATTCAGGAGGTGACTCTTGAACAGTTGGAGTGTGTGGTCTTGCAGGTGGCTCAGGAGGTGCAGGAGGAGGTCCCAAAGGGTGAGAGTCAGGGGCTGTTTGTAAGACCAGAAGCCCAGGGCCAGAGGCACAGGCAGCAGCAGCATCAAAGGAGCAAAAGTCTCCCACTTAAAGGGCCAAGAGGCCAATTTGGCTCATGGGAGCCTGGAACGAGCAGAGGCCACTCTGGGGGAAGGAGCAGGCGAGATAGAGATTGGGAAGTGACCTCCCTGGTCTCAGAAGGGAGTTTGCGGAGTGAGAGGAGCAGCACGGAGATGGAGGGGGAAGAAGAATATGAGGAGGGGAGATATGGACAGACGGATGTTAGCATGGGAGGCGTGGACAGTGGAGAGCTGGAGTGGGAGTGGAAGGAGCGTCCATGTAACTGTCTGGAGGACTGGGCGCTTGACTTAGTCGAACCCCCTTGGGGTGAGGACGATTTGGTTATCCTATGGGCTGATCTGGTCCATTGTGTGGTAGTGCCTGAGGAGCCGGCTCGTCTGAAAAGTTTGGATAAGATGGGGCAACGGGGCATTCAGGCAGTTTTGGAGGCAGGCAAAGAGGTGATGATTGCTGTCTTGAAGGAACGATGGCTGGGCCCACCCGGCCGGGCTTTTCAGGGAAAAGTGGACTCAGTATTAGCTTCCAGGAAAGTGATGCAATTTAGGAAATTTAAGAGGCCGAGGATTCGTCCTCTGCCTTGGCTATTGGAGGAAGGGATGGCCCACATGCTCACAGACATAGCAGACTATTGGGAGCAAAGGGGACGACAGGTAGGGACAGATAAGGAGCAACAGGAACGTAGGCCTCCTTTTAAGTATGCCGATGCAGCGTTGCCATTGCCGGCCGCAGACTTTGTCCACGGTCTGCGTGCATTGGCGAGGGCGTTGGAGGAACGATGGCGACGGATGCGAAAGTGGAAGGCGACCGATGAGGTGGTGGAGAGAGTGCGGACGGCGCAGGAGTCAGCGGAGATCGTGTCGGGGTCTCGGTCGGAGAGGCGGGGTGCAGCGACGGGGAGGGCGATGGAGAGGACAGAGACGGCGGAGGCGTTTGCGGAGGCGTTGGCGGCGAAGGTGAGGGCGGCAGCGGAGGAGTCTAAGCGGGAGCAGCTGGAGCAGCTACGGAAGTCGGCATTGGAGGCGAGTGTGCAGGAGGCGGCCGCGACGGGAGTGACGGAGGCAGCGGCGAGGATGGCGGTGAGGACGACAGCGGCGGCGGCGGCGACGACGGGGACGGCGGCGGCGACGCAGCGGCGGCGGCGAGAATGGCGAGAGGATCTACAAAAAACTTTGGACACTCCTCCTCGGGATGATGTCGAGGAGGAGGGGATGGAGGACTTACCTGTGGGAGGGACAGAGGATCGGACAATGAGGGGCATTGCGAGTCAGGGGAGGAGTGAGATGGGGGGTGTTGGGGTGACACGTGTTGGGGTGCCATGTGTCGGTCAGAGATCTTCCCCACCCCCAGCTCGGTCTCGATCCCCCTCGCGACAGAGATCGCACTCTACAGGTGATGCAAGAGAGGGGAGGGGTGATGGTGGAATGGGTGACAAACGGGGATCTGTACCGAGGAAGAGCTACGCCTCGGCTGTGGGCGGGACAGCATCGGGTGGGAGGCCCGCAGGCAGGGGCCCGGGAGGCTTTGGGAGAGAGGAGACTGAGACGCAGGAGGCATTATGGGACGATGAGGACTTCCTCCAGCGTTTTTTTGAGGAATTTCCTCAGGCGGCCGATCCTCGACAGAGGTTTGTGGTACGCCTGCGACATAGGTTGGGGGACAGGGCCCAGCTCTTCACCCGGGACTGGGTGGTGTGTGAATTTTTGGAGAAGTATTTGTCCTTCCCTCCCCCTCAGGTGCTGGCAGTCATTGCGCCCCCAGGTATGGCGGAGATCGACGTTTGTTTGGTGAACGACCGAGCATATCGTCTCTTTTGGGAGCGGGTACGGGAAGGGTCTCAGAGGGATCCCCAGTTCGCTCAGGACATCGTCTTGATGCCGTTGTTTCGGGGGGAAGCCAAGGTGCTTACGGTTTTTTTCCGCACCACGGTGGTGCCGGAGGACGACATCAACTGTTGGCTCTCGAGACGCTGCACGGTGCTTCGTCCTCTTGAAAAGCGTTATGATCAGTGGGGCTATTGGACGGGCGAGTTTCGAGGAGTGGTGGCTTTAGCACGAGATCCCCGCACGGGCAGACTGAGGCATCTGCCTAAATACTTTTTCATGGGGGCAGATCGGGGAGTAACGAGGTATAGCGGTCAACCACAGGCATGTTTTCTCTGCGGTGGTTTCGATCATATCCGGCGCAATTGCGCAACCGAACTCTGTTCGAAGTGCGGAGTGCGAGGTCACCGAACGATTCAATGTGATCGGCCAGTCTCGTGTAGCCTGTGTGGAGTCCGCGGGCACGCTTATCGATTGTGCCCCAAATCGGTGATTAATATCAGAAACCCAGTCTTTTTTGAAAGCGAACGAGAGAAGGCGGAGCAGGGGATGCGTGCAGAGCCTGAGGCCCAGGCCTGGACACACAGAGAGAGGAGATCTGCGGCAGCTACAAGTGCATATCGGCCAGGGGGAGAGGAGGAGGAGGAGGGAACTCGAGAGAGCAGAGAGGCCATAGTGGAGCAAAGATCGGAGCCCGTGGGTGGTAGAAAGGGTAGACGGGAGGAGGAGGAGGAGGAGGAGTGGAGTCTTGCAAAGGGTGCGAAGCGTGGAAAGAGAAAGGAACGAAAAACCGAGCTGGCAAGGAGGGGGGAAGAGGGAGAAGGTGCAAGTCAGTCGAAAACGCCAGACACTGACCACAGTGCAAGCACAACCGTGGGGGAGCCGATGCTTTTAAGCTCTCGTTATGCAGTCTTAAGGGAAGGCATGGGGCAAGAAAACTTGACGGAGGAGGTTCTCTCCTCGGACGAGGATAGTGAGAGTAGCGGTGGGAAAAGGGCAGAGGCGAGGGAGGCGGAAATGCCCTCAGTCTGCCCGCTACCTCAACGGGCGAAAGCATTGGACAAACGTAAAGTGGGGACCAAGAGAGTTGAGCCGGAGTCTCCGGATTCCCCAGGGTCTCCGGACACCCCGAAGGGAAAGAAGGCGGAAAGGGATGGTGAAAGCGGGTCGGTAGGTGAAGCGAGTCCAACAGGGAAACGGCGTAAGAAGAAAAGGAGGGAGGGGCCCTTGGAAGTTCATAGTGCTCAGTTGGTGACTATGGAGCCAAAGGTGACTTCTGCGTCGGCTGTGGAAAAGGAGGAGCAAAGGGAAGGGATTGAAGGAGAAGGGCGGATGGAGGAAAGTGTGGGTGCTTTGGACGTCTTAGGGGAGGAAGAAGAGGAAGGGAATGGAAACGCGATGGCGTTCAGGAACTCGGAACCTATTCAATTGTGGATGGCTCCATCCCCGGAGGGTGCGAAACCAGAGGGGGAACCAGCTGAAAGGCCAGCTGAAAGCCCGGGGGGTGGAGGAGAGACTGAACAGAGGGTCCTCGAGCCCCCCCTTCCTTGCGAAAGTGGTGGGGAACAACACTGTAGGGCTACACCTCTACGTGTAGAGGGGGTAGATATGGAGAAAGGGGAGGGAGAAGGTGGTCTGCATTAATTTACAGTGATATCCATGGCGGTGCAACTGGAACAAATAAGTCAAAGTCAAAGTACGGATGGGCGGAGGGAGAAAAGGGATGGAGAGGTTCGACGAGACCGTTCGGGTTGGCGTTTGAACATTCTGACGTGGAACGCGAGAGGCCTGAGGCAGGGAGAAAGGAGGGGAGAGATCTTGGCGGCATTGGCACGACTCCAACAGGATGTCGTTGTCCTGCAGGAGTTGCGTTTTCGAGGGGAGGCGGACCGGAGCAGTGCCCAAAGACAGTGGAGGGAGGGTCCCTCCTTTTGGAGCTATGCACCAGAGGGCGTGGGCGGAGTGGCGGTTTTGATCCGGGCCCAGAAGAACTTGCTTGTGAAGAGGTGGGTGGAGGTGACTCCGGGCTATTTGTGTTTTTTGGATTTTAATTTGAGGGGGCTGGATGAGTCAGGACAACCAGCGGAACACCGCTTTCGGCTGTGTGCGGTCTACGGACCAACGAGGATGGGAGCGAGACGGGCATTGTGGGCTAGACTTCGGGACCACTCTACGACGACTCAAAGGTCGCTGGTGGTGGCCGGAGATTTTAATAACCGGGCACGGGAGCAGGACCGCCGGTCCTTGGGCCGGCAGCGCCCGTCGACGCCAGTGCCCCTGACGCCAGAGGAGCGTCAGCTACAGCGTTTGCTGGAGACAGACTTACAGCTGGAGGATAAAGCCCTTCATGTCAACAATGTCTTGACGTTTTTTCCGACGTATTGCGAGCCTACCTTTCGTACGTCTCATCAGGAGGACGAAGGGGGCGTGCGGTTCACGTACTATCACTCCAGAGTCGTGAGCCGCTTGGATAGAGTATGGGCGTCGCAGGAATGGCGAGTGCATAAATGCCAGGTGGGTCTGACCACGTGGTCGGACCACGGGTTTTTGCTGTGTCAGCTGTATGCGGGCCGCCTGCCCTCCCGCGGACCCCCCCGGTGGAGGCTTTCTCCTCGATTGCTGCGGGGAGAACAGGAGGTCAGAGAGACGGTCGAGGCGACCGTGGCGGCTTCCGTGAACCGGTTTCAGAGTTGTCCGGAACCAAAACGGGCAAGGGTAACGGGATGGTGGGAGGATCTGAAACGTGAAGTGCGGAGGCAGTGTCAAGCTTTGGTCGCCAGGACGTACAGGAGGGACCTGGCAGCCTACCACCGTGCTCTTAACAGGTTTCTGGGCGCCCATCGGCGGATTAACACGGGCCGCCCGTGGGATCAGCGACAGTTGGAGGAGGATGGGGTGACGATTCAAGCGTTCCACCTGAAAAAGAGGGAGATGCGCAGGCAGCAGCGCTGCTTTCGGACTAGGGGGCCTCTGGTGCCCGAGGGGGAATGGGAGAAGAGCCGACGCCCAAAGATAGCACGGCAACAGTTGGAAAGCCTTCGGGTGGCGGAGGGTGGAGAACTGGTGTCCACGACAGAAGGGGTGTTGACGGTGTTGTCCTCGCACTATCGAGGCCTCTTTGGAGGGACTCCTCTAGACCCGAACACGATGCAGGAGTATGTGGGGGAGGCACTCCCGGAGGAGGCGGACTGCCTGACGGAGGAGGAGAGGGAGGATTTGCTCCGCCCTGTATCGGAGGAGGAAGTCAAGGCGGCTATCTCCAAAGGCAGGGAGCAGTCTGCGCCAGGCCCGGACGGGCTCGGGTACTCGTTTTATAAGACCTTCCAGGCTTACCTGCTTGCTCCGTTAGTCCTCCTCTTTAACCGCGTGCTCTCCAGGGAGGAGCGTGCCAGTCGGGAGTTTTACGGGGCGGCTCTCACCTTCATCTACAAGGGAGGAGATCCGACATTCGTAACCAACTGGAGACCTATCGCCGTGACGAATGCGGATTACAGGATCTTGGCCAGGGTCCTGAATGCGCGCTTGGCGAGAGTGGCGGATAAGTTGATCCACGGGTGCCAGACGAGTGCTGTGCCAGGAAGACGCATGGTGGACTCGTTGGTGGTCCTCCGAGAGGTGTTTGAGGAAGTCCGTTTGGGGAGGTGGGGCGGAGCCCTCCTGCAGCTAGACCAATCTAAGGCTTTCGACCGGGTCGATCGCACCTTCTTAGAGTGTGTCTTACGCTCGAAAGGGGTACCCGCCGGATTCGTGGACTTTCTACGGATCCTCTATGAACAGGCACACGTGACTCCGTGCGTGGACGGGCGGTTTGGAGGGGAGGTCGCTCTGCAGTCAGGCCTTCGGCAGGGATGCCCGTTGAGCGCTTTGCTTTACGTGGTGGCACTGGATCCGCTTTTGGTCAAGATTCAGAGGGACACGCGGTTGCGGGGGGTGCCTCTGTCGCTTCGGGAGTCGGTGGCGGCGGTGAAAACCATTGCGCACGCGGACGATGTGACCTTGCTGGTGAGATCGGAGGCGGAGTGGAGGTCCGCATGGGAGCACCTGGCGGCGTATTCCGCCGCCTCCGGAGCGGTGATTAATCCCGACAAGTCCCGTGCCTTTCTCTTGCGGCCTCGAGCGGCGGAGATCCGCGTGTGCCCGATGGCGGCGTTGTGGGCCGCGCGAGAGTGGGACTCGGAGGACTCCTCCAGTGTGGTGCACCACGTCTCTGTTTTAGGGGTGTCTTTTAGTCTACAAGACCGGGGATGGGAACGCAACTGGGTGGACTGGGAGGTGAAGGTCAAGGAGCGGTGCCAGTTGTGGCGGAATTGGCATCTCAACGTGTACCAACGGGCGCGTTATATCTCCACCTATTGCGTACCGATGGTCACGAGTTTGGCTGCGGTCTATCCACCGCCGAAGCCGCTGCTTGACCGGGTGACGGGTTTATGTTTTCAATTTTTGTGGGGGACTAAGTTTTTCCCGTTGGCGCGTACGGTCGCCTATCAGCGAGTGGTGGAGGGGGGCTTGGGAGCGTGGGCCTTGGGTCCCCTCTTCTTGGCCATTTTCTTGGCCACCAATTGCGGGGGTGTCGCGCGGTGGGGGGAGGAACGACAGCAATTGCAGCAGCAGCAGGCGGAGGAGGAGGAGGAGGCGGCTGTGGCCCAAAGGAGGAGGGACCGGCATGGGAGCATTGGACGAGCCGCGTGGGCGCGTCTCGACGAGTTTCTGCGCCACGTGCCGTGGGGCCGTCGCTGGTGGTGTGAAGAGAAGCTGGGGTTTCGCCTGACGCCCACCTTGAAGGTCGGGCTGCCGGACTTCTGGCTCGAGGTGGCAAGCCAAGTGCGTGAGTATGGGGTGGAGGCACGCTTGTGTAAGACCCAGGGTGTGGAGAGGAGCTCCTTGAAACGCGACATCTACGGGGCGATTCTCCAGGGACTCTTGGAACGAGCGTCGGCTCACCGCCGGCTGCGGAGAGCTCGTCTCTCTGCGTACCTCTGGCAGCCAGAAGTGGCCGCGGGCACCTTTGGAGACCGCTCGGTCCCCTACAGCTTGTGGGAGCTCAGGTGGCGGGCCTACCATCAGGTGGTGCTGGTGGGAGGGACCATGCCTTGGTTGGCGCCCGCACAACGTGTCTGTAGGAGGCCGGCGTGTTCCGCCCGGGGCACGGCCGAGGAGACTGTGCGGCATTTCGTGGCGGAATGCACTCCGGCCCAACTGCTGTGGCGCACTGTGGCGGGGGCGTTGGGCTTGCCCGGCTTAGCGCGACAAGGGTGGGAGAGTGTGGTGTCTGGGCAGGAACCTGAGCAGAGGACATGGGCGGTGGGGGTTCCGTGGTCAGTCATTCGCCTGATTAACCTCACCGTCCTCTCTGCACTGACCATCCAGCGTGGGAAGGAACTGCTGAGTCGCTCTTCTAGTGACGTGAATGCCTGGACTCGCTTTGTCCTTTCACGCGTGCGAGGCCTGGCCCACTTTGAACGGAGGGACCGACGGGTCAGTCCGGACCAGTGGCGGAGCAGATGGGCCTGGTGGGGCGAGGTCTTCCCACCCATCACCTGAACTGGACGAGATGCTGCATTCCTTTGAGGGTGCTGCTCTGTATGTTTGTCTGTTGCATTTTGTAATTTGTCTTCTGTAACACATTTGCTTTGTACCTTCTTGTCTCTTATTGCTGGTGTTCTGTAATTAGTGTTGTGTAATTTGTGCATGTTCTGTTTTGTATTTTGTACCTCGTACTGTGTGCCTTGTATGTAGTACTTTGTATTTTATCTCCCGTATTTTATGGCTCTGGTATTTTATTCATGAATGGTACTTTGTATATATTGCTGTTGACGGTTTTATGGTTGTATTTTCTGTCTTGTAGTACGGTCTTCTTTGCCAATAAAAATCTCATTTCCTAAAAATCTCATTTCCTAACCCTAACCCTAACCCTAACCCTAACCCTAACCCTAACCCTAACCCTAACCCTAAGGTGTCTGGGCAGGAACCTGAGCAGAGGACATGGGCGGTGGGGGTTCCGTGGTCAGTCATCCGCCTGATTAACCTCACCGTCCTCTCTGCACTGACCATCCAGCGTGGGAAGGAACTGCTGAGTCGCTCTTCTAGTGACGTGAATGCCTGGACTCGCTTTGTCCTTTCACGCGTGCGAGGCCTGGCCCACTTTGAACGGAGGGACCGACGGGTCAGTCAGGAGCAGTGGCGGAGAAGATGGGCCTGGTGGGGCGAGGTCTTCCCACCCATCACCTGAACTGGACGAGCTGCTGCATTGCTTTGAGGGTGCTGCTCTGTATGTTTGTCTGTTGCATTTTGTCTTCTGTAACACAATTGATTTGTACCTTCTTGTCTCTTATTGCTAGTGTTCTGTAATTAGTGTTGTGTAATTTGTGCATGTTCTGTTTTGTAATTTGTACCTCGTACTGTGTGCCTTGTCTGTAGTGCTTTGTATTTTATCTCCCGTATTTTATGGCTCTGGTATTTTATTCATGTATGGTTCTTTGTATATATTGCTGTTGACGGTTTTATGGTTGTATTTTATGTCTTGTAGGACGGTTTTCTTTGCCAATAAAAATCTCATTTCCTAAAAAAAATCTCATTTCCTAACCCTAACCCTAACCCTAACCCTAAACCCTAAACCCTAAACCCTAAACCCTAAACCCTAAACCTGAACTTCCTGTGGGTGGGACCTGTTCTCCAGGAGCTCTGAGTGAGTCTGCCAAACAAAGGCATTTTTCAGTTGGTTTAAGTGGGGTTTTTTTGCAGTTTTTTGAGGACCCAGTTGTAGGAAGGTTAGGGGCCCCCTTTGGTGGTATCCCCACCAGGGGGGACCAAAAAATGGACCCAGGGGGTCCAAAGAAAGGAGCTCAGGAGCCTGCTCTGCAACAAACTCAGGGAGCCAGGCAATTAGCAGCTGCAGCTGGAAAGGAGCAGCAATGCAAGAACAGTGAGAAACAACAGAGAGAAATGGAAGGTGAGGAGCAAGAGCAGGGGGATGAAAGAAGGAACCCCCTTCCACTGCAGACCCAGAAGGGGGGAGAGGAGGAACAAAGGGGGAGAGGGCAGAAAGAACAGGAGCCCCCAACCCACTCAGAAGTTGGAGGGAAAGCCCTTAAAGGGACAGGGTCAAACTCCTCCAGCAAGCAGCAGGAGATGGGAGAGCCATCTCTAAGGGGGCAAGAGGGGACAGGGCTGCATCAGGATGGGGAAGGACACTCTCAGCAGTACACAGAGGGCACTCCAGGTCCCAGAGAGTGGCTGAGAGAAGAATTGTCCGGGACAATGGCAGGGGAGCCAGAAGTCACGGACTTTATAGAGGGACTCAGAGTGAGAGTGATGGCAGCCCAGGACACAATGCTAGGGCTACAAAGAGGGAGTCAAAGGGAGAGTCCGTTGCAGCACGGCTGGCAGCAAGTGGTGGTGGAGCTGTCAGAACCCCCCTACCAAGAGCGGGACCTGGCGGTTCTGTGGGCCCACCTGGTCGCCAGCCTCATACTCCCCGATGAAGGGAACTGGAAGACCAAGGACGAGTCCAAGCTGAGCCAGCAAGGGACGCTGGACCAGCTGACGAGGGGGAAGGACGAGATGCTAGAGGCGATGATGGGGCGGCAGGACGGTCCCCTGGAGAAGCTAGCGGAACGGCGAGCGTGGACTCTGAGGCTGCTCAAGAGAGCGGTCTCCTTCCGCCCATTCCAACACCAGAGAGTGAAGTGGCCAGACTGGTTGAGGGAGAAGGGAATGAGCAACCTGCTGCTGATTCTCGCCAACCACTGGAAAGAGCAAGGGTGGGCGGCGGAGCGGGAGGGAAGGAGCGGGGAAGACGAGGTCAGACCCCCGTTGTGTCAAGGGGGACCGATGGCGCAAGGAGGTCGCCAGCCAGTGGGGGCCCTCCAGCTCGTGGAGTGGCTCAACCTCGTGGTCCAAGTCCTCGACCAGAGGAGGCGCCGAAAGGAAGCGGAGGAGGAGGAGAGGGGACCCCGGACTCGGAGTCGGAGTCGGAGCTCGACCGCCTCTTCCGATGCCGAGAGCGGGACGGAGGCGGCGGCCGCTCTCTTCCGGAAACAGAGGGTGCCGGAGGGCGACGGGTGCAGCGCCAGCGCAGACGATGCGGGGAGGCGGACTAGACGGCGCAACCGGACACCTCACCCGGAGGCCCTGACAACGCAGCGGGGGGTGGCTTCTGCGGAGGCACCCCCCAAACCGGGTGAGACTCGTGCGGCGGTAGGGGAGAGGGAGGAAGCCACAGAAGAAGAAAGGATGGAGGAGGAGGGCAGAGAGGAGGTCGAGGAGCAGGAAGACTCCGAACGGAGGGGCCGGGAGCGGGAGAGGAGACGGCGACCCGAGAAGGACAGCAGGCCAGGACCTGTGCGGGGAGGGTTGAGCCCGGGGCCAGATGGGGAGCAAACGTCAGACCCGCGCATGCAGGGCTCGCAGCAGGACCGGAGAGGGGCCCGACCGCAAGGGGAAAATGGGGGTCCGGCCACAGAACAGGAGAGGGAAGCATGTGGAGAGGAGCAGGAGCAGCGGAGGGGCGAGGAAGGGGGAGCGGGGAAGGGTGACCGGAGCCAAAGCCAGCAGGCCAGCCCGGACCCGGACCCAATGCCACAGAGGGAGAGTTGGGAACGGAGAGGGACGAGGCGGGCGGACGCTCTCCTCCTCCGTGCCGGGAACCTCCCGTTGCAGGCGGACCGGAGCAGGAGCAGGAGCCGCGAGGGTCCGGAGGTGGCGGAGGTGCTGCGGAGTCGAGAGAGAGCAGCGCGGCGACGAGCACCAGCGGAAGAGGGGGAGGAGCAGATGGAGACAACGACGATGCCACAGTCGCAGGAGTTGTTTCCGGATGCTGACGGGGAGTCAAGGGAAAATCTGACGCTGGCGAAAGAGTCGTCGCCAGGAGGAAGCGGTGCGAACGAACCCGAGGTGGAAGGGGCGGGCAGGAGGGAACAGGCGAGGCCAGAAAGGAGAGAGAGGGCCCGCGACACCAGAAGGAGCCGCAGCAGGTCCCGCAGCCCCTTGCGAAGGACGCCGAGCCCGAGGCGGAGAACAACAAGGACGGGAGGACCCGCGACAGCGCGGCCAGGGTTGTCCTACGCCGCGGCGGCAGCGGCGGCGGCGGTGGCGCAAAGGCCCGGTGGCGGGGGCCCAGGAGCGGCGGCATCAGCAGCGGGGGCAGCAGAGGGGAGACGCGGAGGGAGGACCGAGGAGGAGCGTCGTCGAGCCCAGCTCCAAGCCGAGCTGGACATCTGGGAGGACGACGTCTTCCTGCAGGAGTTCTTCCGAGAGCGGCCAGAAGAGAGGGACCACCGCCAGCGGTACGTCGTCCGCCTGCGGGCCCGACCGGGACACCGCGACAGCGAGACCTTCACGAGGGAATGGGTGGTGCGAGACCTGCTGATGAAGACCTTGGGGATGGACGTGGACGAGGACATTCTGGCGGTCATCAGCCCGCAGGCTATCCCCGAGATCGACATCTGCTTCACCTCGGAAGGGGCCTACCTCTCCTTCTGGGAGCGGTGCAAAGCCGCGCTCCAGGAAGACGAGAGCTTTTTGCGGGGAGTGACGCTGGTGCCCCTCTACCGCGGAGAGACCAAAGTGGTGACCATCATCCTGCGCACGACGGCGGTGCCCGAGGAGGACATCAACTACTGGCTCCAGAGGCACTGCCGAGTGCTGCAGGCGCCGCAGAAGAAGAGGGACGAGTGGGGCGTGTGGACGGGCGAGTACCGTGCCATCGCGGCGCTGGAGAGGAACCCCGCGACGGGCCTCCTGAGGCACTTGCCCAAGTTCTTCTTCATGGGGGCGGACCGGGCCATCACGCGCTACAGCGGGCAGCCTCCGGCGTGCTACCTCTGCGGCGCCTTCGACCACCTCCGCGCCACGTGCGCCTCGGAACTGTGCTCCAAGTGCGGGGTCCGGGGCCACCGCACGTGGAGGTGCACGCGACCAGTCACCTGCAGCCTCTGCGGCCAGTGCGGGCACCCGTACCGCTTTTGCCCGGAATCCGAACTGAACAAGAGGTTTCCGGAAGCATTCGAGAGGGAGTGGCGGAGAGCCCAGGAGGCGGAGGCCCGAGAGAAGCTGCTCGAGGAGTGGAAGAGACAGACGGCCGCGGAGGGCGGAGGAGGAGCAGCCCGAGGACGGCGACAAAATGTCGCGGGCGGAAGCGCAGGCTCGGAGTCCGCTCCCCGTAGCCAACCAAGGGGGGAGCGCCAGAGCGAGAAAGACCGGAGGGAAGAGCGGAGGGAGGAGCAGCAACAACAGCAACGGGGAGACACAGAGGAGGAGGAGGAGGAGGAGGAGAGAGAGAGGAGAGCAGAACGGGCCCCCAACAGTAGACAACGGCGACGGAGGAGGAGGGAGCAAGAGAGGGCGCAGAGGAGAAGCCAGGCGGAGAGGGGAGAGGAGAGCGGAGGGAGTTGCCCGCCAAAAGAACACAGCCAGACGCGGAAAAGGACCAAGGAAGGGGAGCTGACCAACTCGGCCTCCTCCGAGGCGGGAGAAGGCCCGAGCGGAAGGAGTATGGAGGACGTCCGGGAGGAGAGGTCGCAAAGGAGGGAAAAGGCAAAGGAGCAAACGGGAACGACCACAGTGAAAGTGAGTGGGAAAAAGAAGGTCCGAAAGGAGCCGGAGCCCGGAGAAAGGGGGCCCCCGCCGCAGGAGCCGACGCCACCACAAGCGCCGTGCCCCGAGTCGCCGCCGCCGCTCTCCCCGCTGCTGATGCTGTCGCCGTCGCCGCAACGGACCCCGACCGAGGTGTCAGAAACACCGAGCCAAGAGAGGCCGGAGGAAGGCAGGGTCGGGGAGCAGGAGGAGACGGACTCCCGGGAAGCCGAAGACCCGGGAGGAGAGGGCGGCCACCAAGAACCGGACCCCCAAAGTATTGCCGTGCCCGGAGAGGATGTGGTCGCAGAGGCATCCTCACGGGAGACGGACATAAAAGCAGCAGACATCGTCGCCGAGGAGGCGACGGAGACGGCGGCAGTAGCCACGGAAGGAGCCGGCAGCGGAGAGAGCGGAGCAGTTTGTTAAAGCCCCTCTCAACACCCCCCTAGTCCAGTGAAAAAAAATCATGGAGAGTTCCCAACAGCAAAGAGACCTTCCCCAGCCGTACAGTCTTCAACCCCCGTTCGCGAACCCGAGTCCGCCATCAGCAGCGACGTTCTCCCACCGACTGACCGTCGCCACCTGGAACGTGCGAGGCCTGCGTCAGCCGGGCCGCCGGCGGGAGATCCTGAGCTACCTGGGCGCGCTGGCCTACGACTTGGTGGTGCTGCAAGAGACGCACCTGAAGGACGAGCGCGACCGAGCGGCCGCCCAGCGAGAGTGGACCTGGGGGCCCTCCCTCTGGTCCTACCGTGCCGACGGGCAAGGCGGCGTGGCAGTGCTCGCCCGCTGGAGGAGCGAGGTGAAGATCCAGTCCTGGTTCGCCGTCGAGCCCGGCCACCTGGTGATCGCGGACCTGCTGCTCCAGCCGGGAAGAGGAGGGGGCGGCTCGGGCCCGCCGCCGCCCCTGCCCACGGGAGGAACGCCGCTGAGACTCTGCGCGCTGTACGCGCCTGTGCGGCTCGAGGGCCGGAGACGCCTCTGGGCGCGGCTGAAGGACTTTGCGACGGACACGGCGCGGCCCCTGATCGTCGCGGGGGACTTCAACAACCGCGCCCGCCCCGAGGACCGGACGGGGTCCCTGCTGCGGAGCCAAACGACCGCCCCTCCGCAGCCTCCGCCCCTGACGCCGGAGGAGAGGTCGCTGCGGGACTTTTTGGAGAACAAAGGGCTGAGGGACCAAGCGGCGAGCGCGCCCGACCTCATCCGCTTGGAGTTCCACCCGATGAGCAGCCGCCGCACCTACGAGGCGACCTACGGGAG
This sequence comes from Tiliqua scincoides, assembly GCF_035046505.1. Taxonomy (NCBI): domain Eukaryota; kingdom Metazoa; phylum Chordata; class Lepidosauria; order Squamata; family Scincidae; genus Tiliqua; species Tiliqua scincoides. The sequence continues at coordinate 54,447 of NC_089827.1, forward strand.
GGAGCGGCTGGACGGCAACCGCGCGGGCTACACTTACTACCACCCGACGACGGGAGCCAGCCGGCTAGACAGGATCTACGCGGGGCCGGAGTGGGAGGCGGGGTCTGTCCGGATCCTGATCACCCCGTGGTCGGACCACGCCGCGCTGCAGGCCACCCTGGTCACCGTGGGAGGAGGAGGAGAAGGCGAGGGGCGCCGAGCGGCCCGCTGGCGCCTGGACCCCCGGCAGCTGCGGCAGCAGGAGTACGCCCAGGAGCTGGAGACGCTCCTCCACGCGCGGAGGGCACTGCAAGAGGAACGACGGACGGACCCGATCGGCTGGTGGGAGCGCCTCAAGCCTGACATCGGCCGGCGCTGCCGGGCGCTGACGGGACGCACCTACCGCCGGGACTTGGCGAAGTACCAGCGAGCCGTGGCGGGCTTCCTGCAGGCACACGTCAGCGCGAACGAGGGGCGCGCCCACGACCCAGAGCGGCTGCGGAGGGACGAGCGAGTCATCAAAGAGTACCTGCAGGAGAAACGGGAGCGGCGGCAGCGGCGGGAAGGCGCCCGGAGCACGGGGCCGCCGCTGGAGGCGGCGGACTGGCAGAAGGCCAAGCTGGGCCGGAGGCCGCCGCGGAGCCTGGACGGCCTGCGCCCAGACCCGCAGCGGGACCCGGACCGCAGCGTGGGCGGCATGCTGCGCATCATCCGCGACCACTTCCAGGCGCTGTTCGACGGCCGGCGGATCGAGGAGGCGACCGTGCGGGAATACGTGGGCGGTCTCCGGAGGACAGAGCTGCCGGAGGAGGAGGAGCAGGAGCTGCTGGCGCCCATCTCCGCGGAGGAGGTCGGGAGGGCCATCACCCAGGGCCGGGCGGAGTCAGCGCCGGGGCCGGACGGGCTGGGCTACGCCTTCTACCAGCGCTTCAAAGACCTGCTGGCGGAGCCGCTCGCGGAGGCCTTCAACGCGGCGCTGGAGGGGCGCGGCCGCTTCAGCAGAACCTTCTACGGCGGCCTGCTGCACCTCATCTACAAGGACGTGGGGGACCCGTGCCTCCTCTCCAACTGGCGTCCTATAAACATCAGTAACGTGGACTACCGCATCTGGGCACGGGTCCTCAACAACCGCCTGGCAGCGCAGGCGCACCGCTGGGTGGTGGAAGGCCAGACCTCGGCGGTCCCGGGGCGCCGGATGCGGGACTCCCTGCTGATCCTGAGGCAGCTGTTCACCAGGGCGCGGCGAGGCGAGTGGGGCGGCTGGCTGGTGGCCCTGGACCAGTCGAAGGCCTTCGACCGCGTGCACCGGCCCTACCTGTGGGAGGCGATGCGCCGCAAAGGCATCCCGGACCGGTTCGTCGGCTGGCTCCAGCTGCTATATCAAGAGGCGCACGTCGTACCCCGCGTGAACGGCTACGAGGGGGCAGAGATCCGGCAGACGCAGGGCCTGCGGCAGGGCTGCCCGCTCAGCCCGCTCCTCTACGTCCTCGCCCTGGACCCGTTCCTGGAGCACGTCCAGCAAGACCGCAGCCTGACGGGGGCGTCGTTCGGAGGAGGAGAGCAGCAGCACAGAGTGTCCTTCATAGCCCACGCGGACGACGCCACCTTCTTCGCGAGGGACGCGGGCGAGCTCGAGATCCTGCGGCGACACGTGGCCCGCTACGCCGGCGCCTCGGGAGCGGCCGTCAACGAAAAGAAGTCCCGGGCGTACCGACTCCTCCGAGGCAGAGGCCACAAGACCATGCGGGTGACGTCGCTCGAGAGGGCGGGAAGCGGGCCCCGGCAGCAGCAGCAGCAGCAACAGAGAGACGAGGAGGAGGAGGCGGCCGAGCACGTGCGGGTCCTGGGCATCTGGTTCGGCCCGGGCGACGGGGCGTGGGAGAAGAACTGGCAGCTGTGGGAGGAGAAGACGCGCTTCCAAGTGGGCCGGTGGCGAGGGTGGCGCCTGTCCGTCTACCAACGGGCGCAGTACGTCAACGTGTACTGCGTCCCGGGGGCGGTCTTTGTCGCCGGCGTCTACCCGCCCCCGCAGGCCGTCATGCGGAGAGCAACGGAGGAGACGATGCGCTTCGTCCTGGGCACGCCCTTCTTCCCGCTGGCCCGCGCCGAGCTCTACAGGCCGACGACGGAGGGCGGCCTGGGGCTGAAGGCGCTGCTCCCGTGGCTGACGGCCACCTACGTGGCGGCCAACTTCGGGAGGTGGTGGTTCGAGAAGGAGGAGGCGGCGACAGCAGCAGCAGCAGCCACCCCGACCGCGGCGGCAACGACGACCAGACGCCAGCAGGCCGTGTGGCGGGACTTTGGGTCCGTGTGGAGCAAGACCGCCTGGGGACGCCGATGGTGGGGGGCGGCGGAGGAGGAGCCGGAGGGACGGCAGCAGCAGCAGCAGCCGCCGAGCCGCCTCACGGCCGCCCTCCTCTCCGCTCTGCCGGAAGACCTGATCGAGGCCGCGAAAGTCATCCACGCGTGCCGGATCCAGGCGGCAGAGTGCCGAAGGAGCGGAGAGGGAGAGCAGCGGCAGCAACTGCGACAGCAGTACGTGGACACGCAGCAAAGGCGGGAGCGGGAGCTGCGGCAGCGACTCTACGACGCGGCCATCGGCGAGGAGCTCCGGCAGGCGTGGCGCCAGCGGCTGCTGAGGGGCAGCGTCATCTCGAGCTACCGCCTCGACCGGGAGGCGGAGAAGCAGGCGTTCGGCGGCGGGCGCGACGCCGAGATCCCCTTCAGCCTGCGGGAGCTCCGCTGGCGGGCCTACCACCAAGTCCTCCTGGTGGGCGGCACGCAGCCCTGGCTCCCTGGGGAGCGGCAGACGTGTCCCAGCTGCCGGGCAGTGCGGGAGACCGTGCAGCACTACGTCGCCGACTGCCCGACGGCGCAGCGGCTCTGGCGGACGGTGGCGGCCGTCCTCCGGTGGCCGGCCCTCCAGCAGCAGCACTGGGAGACCGTCGTCTCGGGGCTGGAGCCGAGGCAGCAGCAGCAGCAGCAGCAGCAGCAGACCAACGCGGCAGAGGCAGCGGAGACGGCAGCAGAGACGGCGGCGGAGACGGCGGCGGTGACGGCGACCAGGACGGCGGCAGCGACGGCAGCGGGGCCGGCGGAACCAGCGCGCAGCGGACCGGCGGGCGTGCCCGTGCCGTGGGCCGTGGTGAGGCTCACCAACCTCTATGTGCTGCTCGCCCGGGGGCTGCACAGGGAGCGGGAGGCGCGGGACGCCCGGCGGCGAGCGCCCACCGCCCCGTGGGGGGACTTTGTCCTGCAGCGCCTCCGGAACTGTGCGTTGTGGGAAAAGGACAACAGGAGGGACATGGAGCGGTGGAGGCGGCGCTGGCGGTGGCTGAGCCGCTTCCCGAACCCCATCACCTAAGGGACTGTGTTGATGGGCCGCGAACTGTGCAAATAGCCCAGCGGCGGCGGCAGAGACGTGATCAAGCCTGCATTGGACCTGAACAACGGAGGAAGACAAAGACCTGAAGGAGGGGTTCTGAAGTGTTTTTGTAGGGGGGAGGGCAAACAGGACTGGGGACACTTAGGTTTAACCTTTAAAGTAAAGTAAAGTTTTTTACAGTGTAAAGTGTACAGTTGAAAGTCAAGTTGACAGTTAAAAGTTAAAAGTTAAAAGTTAAAAGTTAAAAGTTAAAAGTTAAAAGTTTAAAGTTTACAGTTTTACGTTGCATTTGTGGGGGGCCATGTGTATGTTCTGTGGGGGGGACTGGTTTGGTAGTTGCTGTATATATAAGTTTCTGAATCTGTATCTTTGATGAGTTTTCGGCAATGTAACGCCGTGTATGTAATTTGATTTGTAGAAGGGACTTTCAATAAACTGCCTAAACTGCCTAAACTGCCTAACCCTAACCCTAACCCAAACCCAAACCCAAACCCTAACCCTAACCCTAACCCTAACCCTAACCCTAACCCGCCCATCACATAGAAGGGCCTTTTGCACTGTAAATATCTGTAAATATTTGTATATCTGCCACTGTTTTTTGTACATAGTTATTCCAATGTTCCTTTAGCAATGTATCTGAGCCAAGATGGACCTTTGTGTATATGTATTTCTGTTTTTTCCCCTTGGCTTGCACCAGGAGGGACTTTGTTGGGGTGGGGAGGGTGCTGTTTTGGGGAATGTAACCTTTTAACTCTGTTTATGTATTTGCTTTGTACCGGGGAGCTCTGCTCACAGTTTATGTAGTGGGCATCTCCCCTCTCTGTATTTGTGAAATGTAGAACGGTGGTTTTAACCCAATAAAAATTATATTTTCCTAAAAAAAAAAAAAAAAAAAAAAAAAAAAAAAGATTATATTTTCCTAAACCCTAACCCTAACCCATTTATTCCTAACCCTAACCCTAACCCTAACCCTTAACCCTAACCCTAACCATTTATACCTAACCCTAACCCTAATTTTCTAAAAATCTATATTTCCTAACCCCAACCCTAATCCAAGCGAGTTCCAAGAAGGGTGGGACAATTGTCAGCGCAGGTGGGGCTGGCTGCAAGGGCAGTGGCAGCAAGAGGCACCCCCGCCCATCACCTGAACTGTAAATATCTGTGTATACCTGTGTATATATGTAAACGTTTTGTACTTCGTTCTCCACTGTCAATTTACCTATGCATTGGACCCAGGATGGACCTTTGTGTTTGCATTTGTGTTTTTCCTTTCTGTTTGTACCAGGAAGGACTTTGTTGAGCGGGAGGGCAGTGTCTGGGGGAATGGAACCTTTTAACTACGAACTTGTGTTATACGGGGAAACTCTTCTCGCATGTGTGTAACTGGCATCTCCCCACATTGTGTTCATAGGACGGTGGTTTTAACCCAATGAAAAATTTATTTGCCTAAAAAAAAATTTATTTTTCTAACCCTATCCCACCAGCACCTGAAGGATCTTCCTCAAACTTTAACTACCTGTACCTGTGTCAATAGCTGTGCCTCTGTGTAAATATGTACGTAAATAGTTGTATCTTTGTTATTCACTGTACTTGCCCTGGATGGGTATTTGTTTTTCCTTTGTGCCTGGAGGTCTTTGTTGGGAGGAGGGCAAACTAGGGAGATGTAAGCTTTTACCTTTTAACGCTTTAGACCTTTAACTTTGCAACATGTAACTGACGCTTTGTACTCATGCTGTACTACATGATGAATGCTGTGTAATGGAGCTCTGCTCATGTGAATGTAACAAGCACCTCCAAAAAGTGTATTGTAGGATGGTGATTTTAACCAAATAAAAAAATTTATTTTCCTAACCCTAACCAACGCCCGGGCATGGACCTTGTGGTGTCCCAGCTCCGGAACCAGGCCAGCTGTGAGGGACGGGGACCGGTGATGGTGGCGGCAGCGGCAGCAGGGCTGGCTGCAGGGGGTGCACCCCCCCATCACCTGAGCACTCCCTGCACTGGCGTCACCATCTGTAACGCTGTACGTGTCTGTAAATGCATAACAGTCAATGTTTTGTACATGGTTCCCCCCCCCCCGCTGTCACTTTATCGGACCTTTCTGTTAACATTTGTGTTTTTCCTTTCTGTTTGCACCAGGAGGGACTTTGTTGAGGGGGAGGGCGGTGTCTGGGGGAATGGAATCTTTTAACTGTGTACTTGTATTGTATGGGGGAGCTCTGCTCGCATGTCTGTAACAGGCATATCCCCACATTGTGTTTGTAGGACGGTGGTTTTAACCCAATAAAAAATTTATTTTCTAAAAAATTTTATTTTCCTAACCCTAGCCCTATTAATACCACAGCAGTGTAGCGCATTGACGAGAAGGCGTATGCTCACCAGCAGTTGAAGAGGGACCTTATTTCTGGGTACCGCTTGTGTGAAGACAGTTCGCGGTACGTTTGCGGATCTACTGGTTCCCTTCAGTTTGTGGGAGTTTCGCTGGTGGGCCTTCAATCAGTCCTGCAGCTGGGGGCAACCTCCCCTTGGCTGGCGTCTGCGCATCAGATGTGCCAGCCACCAGGGTGCACCTCGCAGACAAGGGAGACCGTTCACCATTTCATAGCAGAGTGTGCTCCAGCTCAACAGCTGTGGAGAGCAGTCGTGAGAGCTTTAGCCTGGCCCGGGCTGCCACAAGATTGGGAGACAGTGGTGTCTTGGCAGGAGCCCAGGCAGGGCAAGTGGAGAGGGCCTGTGGCCTCCATGGACGCTTGTACAGGAAGGGTGCAGTGGCCCTGTGGTCAATGACTTGCCTCATCAACCTTTGTAATTTTGGCACTTTTGATCCAAGGTGGCAAAGAGCTGCAGAGTGGAACACCAACAGATCCTGGCACCTGGGTGTGCTTTGTGCTGTCACGAGTGCACAGTGCAGCATACTTTAAGAAGGGTGAGGGGATGTGCTTGGACAAGTGGTGATGGAGGTGGGTGTGGATGGAGAGAATGACCCTGCCCATGATTTAAACTGGAAAAAAGTGTACTTACCTGTGACTGAACAGGACGGACAATCATGAAACAGGACAGACAAGGACACCTTTCATTGGATTTCTATATTTCTTTATTTTGAAAGTTTGTAAATATCCTTGTGTATATAGTTTATGTGTAAATAGCTCTGTAACTATCGTTGTTTAACTGCTTGTAAGTTGTACCCAAAATGGGGGAGTGGTATCCTGAGCTGGAGTTAAGCTGTTTTTCTTTTCCTTTTGTGGTGCAAGAATCTGTAGTTTTTTCTTGTTCTTAGTTATCTTTTTCTTTGTTCTTATGCCTCTTGTAATTTGTGCTGTAGAATGGTGGTTCAACCATAATAAAAAATATTATTTCCTAATTAATATATATATTATTAAATTTCCTAAATATATATAAAATATATACAATTTCCTAACCCTACGGCTCTTCCCGGGCACAGAAAGTCCTATGCAAATGTGACAGGCACTAGGAATACAAGAGAAGCGAATGCAAAACATCCATCCTACAACCCTCCTGATCAGAGATTTCTGGGAAGAGGAATATGCCTACTGGAGTACTGCTACAGGTGAAGCTTCAGATGAGAGGGACCCCCCAAAAAGGTTTGTGGTCTGTTTCAGATATAAAGAAGAGGATAAAGAAAAAACCACAAGAAAGTATTTGATTAAGACGTTACTAAAAGAAAAAATGAACTTTCCTAAAGAAGATATCATTGCTGTGATTCAGTTAACAGGCTCCAAAGAAACGGACTTTTGCCTTGCTTCCAGCATAAAGAGATAGTGGATCATAATCCCTCTTCATTAGAAGCTTTTGATGTTATACCATTGTTCCGGGGAAACACAAAGGTGCTTACCATCAACTTTAGAACCACCACCATCCCCAAAGAAGACGTAGCTACCTGGATATCAAAATATGCAAAGGTTCTTAGGGGACCGCATAAAAAAAGGGATGAGGATGGTTATTGGACTGGTCAGTACTGATGTGTAGTTTCATTCAAAAGGGATAATGACCAGTGAGATGATGAGAAGAACAGTGGCAGGATAGGGAGAGGAAAAGGAAAGGATGGAGGAAGCAGTGGAATAAAGAGGGTGAGCAGACAGCCAAAGAGACAGTGAAGGGGCGAAGCAGCAAATCCACGAGAGCAGAGCAGGTAGAGGTACAACAGTAAAGAGGAGAGCCAGGAACCCAGGGGTGTCTGGAGGCCAAAAAGAAAGAGAGGCACATCACTCACAGGCATTAAATGGGCCTGGAAACTACTGGACCCCATTTGGGCAGGAGCAGCCAAAGACACAGAGACAGGAAAAAGAGTAACAGACAGCCTGCTCCAATGCAGATGTGCTCACACTACTGCTGCTACAGAGTGTCCAGTATGCAACAGAAGGGCCACAGGAAGAGGACCTCAGTGACTACGCTGCCTCTCAGGCCCCCCAATTCATCTGATCCCCTCTTCCTTTCTAGAAGTACCAAGTTTTAATGAACCTTAGTATTCCATCCCACGTGATGAAAAAAGTGAAAACATTAAAATTCAAAAGCAGCCACACAAACACCATTCCTCAACCACCATTCAGTAAAAAACCACCATATCTAAACTAAGACGTTTCATGCAAGGCGAGTGGCCGGGGGGGGGGGTGACTGTTGAAGGTGACATTCCTTAAAAGTACCATAGACACTTGTCTATAAAGCAAGAAATTTGTGCTCAAGAATCACACTTTTCACCTCCCTCGCCTCTTCTGCAGTCATACGGAGGGAGACTCCGGAGTGACCACACTGCCATACACTTTAGAAGTCAGTGTCCAGCGCACAACAGAAGACCCACAGAAGGTGTGGCCCAACATGCCTGCAATGCCCATCAGGACAGCTCCAATTGGCCTTTGCCATGAGCTCACCAGTTGCCCTTAGGCAAGTCCAGTCCCCCAGATGTAGCATGGGAGTCACAACGCTTACCTTGCAGGATGTTTGTTGCAAGGATTCCATCAAGTAAACACAGGCATTCCCCCCATCTCAGTCTAAACATTAAACTTACAGCTGCTAAACTAACACTACAGGAAGCAGAGAGAACACGAACAGGAAGTGGAGTCCAGCATTCTCTGGTTCCGCTGCTGTCCACTTCTTGTTAGTGTACTCTCTGTCACCTCCTGTAAACATCTGTCTAGCAGATATGAGTGCAGTACTCACTGCTTTCTGTTCTTCGGCTTTCCATAACAAAGCAAAAAGTCCCACTTCCTTTGCAGATGAAGAGATGCGAGCCATGAGCACAATGGGGGGTTTGGGTAGAGTTTCACTGCTATCCAGTTTCCAGTATCCGCAGAAGCAGCAGGAACCTATCCCGTGGCTGCGGAGGGGGGGGGGTGCCTGTATACATGAAGTGCTTTGTACAGTGAATGCCATGTTGTGTGAAAGAATGAAAGACAATAAACCTTTTTACATTAGAAAACTGAACAGCCCATGGACATGAAGAAGTATTTAATCCTTCCCTGCTGCTTCCTAGTTCCTCCGAGACCCACTCTGTTTCTTTTACAACGTACCAGAGTCCAATTATTAGTATAAGGCAAGCAGTGACTAGCAAGCTTGGGACCGATGCCTTAACCTCAAATATGCTTTATAATAAATTCGCTGTTATTTTTTCAGCGAGGCTACACTGTGAAACGAGATATGAAAACATAAGAAAAAGCCCTGCTAGATCAGGCGAAAGAGGGCCTACCTAGTCCCACATCCTGTTTCCTGAGAAGCTCACCAGCTGCCTCTAGGAAGCCCCCAGCAGGAGAGGAAGCCCCTCCACTCTTGTGCCAGTGCTCCACTTGCACCTGAGATTCAGACACAAACGTGCTGACCCTGGATGTACTGCATAGTCATTGATATGCCTGTCCTCTATGAATTCACCCAATCCCATTCTTAAAGCCTCCCCAAGCAAGTGGTCATCAGGCAGCAATGAATTCCACACACTAAGTACTCACTGCATGAATACCTCATTTTTGGTTTCTTCATTTTTATTTCATAGAAAAATAAAGGACACATATGAACAGAATTACAAAAAAGAGTTACAAATCCAACCAAAACAGCATCCAACAAATCAAAGGTGAAATCTTTTCTGTCCCACAAAAACAAAAGATCTGAGTTTCCTGGAGGCCAGATTCCAGGCACCCCTCAAGAAACGAGCAGCTGTGTATGCTCTTGGGGTTAGAGGAGCCTGGCTGGGGTTGGAGGCTTCCAGTCCTACGACTCCTCTTGTGCAACGGATGTAGCTTCTGCTACTGCCCTCATGTTCCTCCTCGAAACTCACTGTTGCCACAAAGCCCCTGGTGCTACTTCTTGGTCCCCTCTGCTGAACTGAAATTCAGTGTAAGTTACAAACATCACTGCATATGCTTACCTCTCGGTTCTCCCTGCCTGGCACCCCCCGTCTGTCTGTCTGCTATCAGGTCAGAGACCCCATTTCTCATTCCTTGTAAAGCACTTTGCACATGGACAGTGTGGCACTTTGAGGGATGGTCTTTTGAAGAAGCTACAGTTTCATGACTTGGCTGAGGGAGGTAAAAGACAGGAGGATCATCCCTTTCCTCCTCCATCTCCATCCCGCCGGAACGCGTGGACAGCACACAACAGTGGGAAGGACATTCCTCCAAGCCCTGCTTGTGAGTATCTGTCAGGGAGAGTAGCTGGAGAAGCCAGGCTGGCCAAAGGGAGCAGCGCCTAGTGCTGAGGTTCTCAAACTCCGCAGGAGTAACTGTGTGTGGGGGAGGAATGAGGCACAACATAGCCCCAGGATCACACTGCCGCTGGGGACTTTTTTTTTTTTTACTTACTGGGAGCCAGTGCCCTAATCCTGGGGAGGCTTGGGAACACTCTGCAGGGCTCCCTGATCTCAAAATATTTTTTTTAAAAATAGAAGAAACTGGGCATTACCAGTTTTTGTCATGAGACAATGGTGCTGGCCCCGGAACAATGACACTGGCTCCTGTTAAGTTAAAAAAAACTCCTTCAGTGCCCGGCAGCCTGATCTTGGGGAGAGCTGCTGCCTTTCCCCCTACCCTGCCCCTTTAAGGGATAAGGTTTCCCTGGCTGGGGCACAGCAACATCCCAGTTTGGGAAGCCCTGGCCTAGTGGTTAGCACTCACACACCCTTTTCTGCAGCATAGCCAGGCCTAAGACTCTCATTGCTGGCCAGGAAGGAGGATGGGTGGCTGGTGTCTAAGGGGGAAGCCAAATTGTGGGCCTCCAGAGAGAGAGAATGAATGACCGCGGGACACCCACTGCGCCCACCACTGGGTGGAGAATCACGGCGCTGACATAATCCCCTCCTCCACTGTGCCCTCCTTGTGGCAGGAAGGAGAAGAAATCACTACAAAATGTGCAATGACAAGCAGCCCAAAAAAGGGTGTATGATTCACCCCCTCCTCCCACTGCCACTTGGAGGTGTCACACTAGTTAAAAAAAAAACAGAATTAAAGGAGATGGGGGAAATGTGTTATAAATGTCTTTTCATCATTGTTTTTCCTTGATTTGTGCTGCCTACATCATGCACTTATATTATGATAAGTGGCAATATAAATGCTGCTGCCTTGAAACACCATCACCAACTCACTCAAGGCAATGCCAACAGCTGCCAGTCCTTCATGATGTGCAGTCTGTACCCAGAAGCTCTGCATACCACCAGGACAGACATGAGAACACTGCTTGCTTAAGCCATAGGCCAAGACTCTGGGAAATTTCTCAGAGTGTGTTTCTTCACCTAAGAAGAAGGAAATTTCTTCACCTAAGAAGAAGCCATCTTCAGTTTCCATGGAATGCAATGGTGTAACCCTCTCTACGAACCTCCTGTTGGTTGGGGACCCAATGAATGCAAACCTCCTTTGTTTCCAATACTACCTCCTGCTTGTACTTGCATTCCCCCAAACCCATCCAATGAAGACCTCTGTACCTTTTCCTGTAATGCTACGAACTGCACAGTTGGTCTGGTTTAAGGCTCTCTGTGTCTGGAGTAGAAGAGATCTGGAAGTCAGAAGAGCTCCGAGAGTCTACCTGGGCCTCAGGAGCAAGCGACCTTAGCTTGCCCTCCAGTTCTTCCTCCGCATTAGCCGATTCAGGGAGAGGAGAGGCTGCTATACTCACCCCTGCAGCTTTGGTTTTGCATTCAGAGTGCAAATTGTGTGCCCCAGTTGCATCGTGGTCCAAAAGCTTACAACCTGGCAGGTCACTTTTGTTCTCCCCAGCAGGGGGACAAGAGCCATAGAACGTGGCTCTGTCCGCTCCTCTCTTCAAAAGGCTGAAATTGAGATGTGTTCGCTCTTGGGAGGAGATAAGCAAGGTGTCCATCTGGCTGTCCCAGCCTTGGCTCCCTTGTTCAGATATGTGGGTGGACTGAGAAGAGTTCTGGGAGGAGATGTGCGTGGAGTCGCTCACATCTTCGTTATCGCTGTACAGGCTTGGTGACTGGGCCTCACCTGGATCTGTGCAGGCCAGACAACTGCCTTCGTGCTCCGAAGCATCTGCATCCTCCCTGCTGAGCTGAAAGAAGGCTTCCCACTTTGGCACATCAGTTGTGGACTGCTGCGGGGCTCCTTCTGGCTGGCGAGCAGACTCCGTGTGGATCATCAGTCCTGCTGGATTCTGCCACCCAGTCCTGGAGCCAGGCATCTGAGGCAGGACTTCTGTTACAGCCACATCTTTCTCAGGTTCCTCTTCCTCCTCCTCATCTTCCTCCTCACCATTGGATTCCTCACACTCTATGAAATCTACCTTCAATGAGGGAGGCATAAAAATGGCGCTATAATTTCTTGTTACATTATGGTCGCATTGCTGTGTTTCAGTAAGAGGCCTATTCTCTTGCAGCACAATTTCTGGCTGAAGTTTTGGAATCTTACACCTTAGAGGAGTCAACTCCATATCAAAGAGATCACCTCCACCTCCACCTCCACCACCTGTCAAGACAACAAACCAAACACACAAAGCAGGGATCAGCAAAAGGAGCAAGACAACTGGTGGCCAATCTACACGAGCATCCAAGTTACATCATGTATCTTTTTCTGGTGAGAAAGCGGTGCTTGAATGTTCTCCCATGGAAAGCTCCTTGAAATCTGGGCTGGATGTTTTTTACAAGCTGGCTCCAAGTTGCCCTTGTCAGTTTAGGGCAATTCCTGCAACGGCACTCTCTGAAGATGTAGAAGTCACGGGCTGTCTGTTCGGCACAGTCAACGCACCTCATCTACAAAGCAACAGGCCAAGTCGAAGGCCTGAGGGCAGAAGCCTCTGTAACACGAAGCTTGGACTTCACTAACAAGCCCACCATTTGTTGCAGATGAAAGAATCATTCTAGCGGTGACATGATGTACAAACACCACACACGTTTCCTTTGCCACCAACAGCAGCCGGGGTGGGGGGAAGAAGGGAATACAGTCGTCTCACCCACACATGTTGAATCCATGTCTCTGACTCTTTTCAGGGTTCCAAGAGGCTTATACTTTTGCTCATTATTTTTGCTATGCGATCTGCATAATGGCTTTAAGCTGAAAAGAATAAGCAGTTCAAAGTTAACTACCCAAGATATCATTGTTTGGTTATTCAACAGCCTCAGTTCTGCTTCCCCAGGACACTTTACACACCGAGCTGAGAGGCAGTGACTTTTTTCACCGACGCTCACTAGTTATTATCTATATCAGCTAGTCTTAAAATACATTTGCTTAATGGCTGGTGGTCACGATCAGGGTACGTCGGAGGGGACTTCCCATGAACCAAATATCTGGGACAGCTTGTCTATTTAGTGCCATTGCCATGAATGCATCCAAAGGGCACAGGAAAAAGATAGGTGGGAATATACTTGCATTTCTATTACTCTGTCTTCTGTTGCCCCCACTGGAATCACATTGGGATACACATTCAGTGGGCGAATATAGCTCAGGAAATCCAGAATCTAGACAAAGGAATTGGAGATAGGAATCGTTCATCATTCCACCTTTAACACGCTCTGAGAACAAGGTCGCTTGTGAAAGTACTGAAGATGGAATGGACCAAGGAGCTCATGACCGGAATTATCCCAGTTCTCCACACTATCTAGCCAGTGGCTCTGACACTGCCCTACGGCATCATCCCCATCCTAATTAAGAACTCTGTCTCTGCTGTGAGCTACAAAAGAAACATCTAGGCTCCCAGAACGTCCCATTCACTTCTGCATAAGAACTCAGGTAGGAAGAACTCCAAGCCCATTCTTAGGGGGCTTACAGAGTCACTGTCTCCCTCACACACACTCCCCTTCACGGGGCTGCCACTTTTTATCCATCAAGTGTGCAAAGCCATCAAGAGTGTGTTACAGCAACCAGAAACCCCTGGATTAAGGACAAAGGTGGTGCAATTAAGAACTTAAGAACAGGCCCACTGGATCAGGCCATAGGCCCATCTAGTCCAGCTTCCTGTATCTCACAGCGGCCCACCCAATGCCCCAGGGAGCACACCAGATAAGTAGAGACCTGCAAGGCTTCCTGGGAATTGTAGTTAAGAACATAAGAACAGCCCCACTGGATCAGGCCATAGGCCCATCTAGTCCAGCTTCCTGTATCTCACAGCGGCCCACCCAATGCCCCAGGGAGCACACCAGATAAGTAGAGACCTGCAAGGCTTCCTGGGAATTGTAGTTAAGAACATAAGAACAGCCCCACTGGATCAGGCCATAGGCCCATCTAGTCCAGCTTCCTGTATCTCACAGCGGCCCACCCAATGCCCCAGGGAGCACACCAGATAACAAGAGACCTGCAAGGCTTCCTGGGAATTGTAGTTAAGAACATAAGAACAGCCCCACTGGATCAGACCATAGGCCCATCTAGTCCAGTTTCCTGTATTTCACAGCGGCCCACCAAATGCCCCAGGGAGCACACCAGACAACAAGAGACCTCATCCTGGTGCCCTCCCTTGCACTGGCATTCTGACATAGCCCATTTCTAAAATCAGGAGGTTGCACATGCCCATTATGGCTTGTAACCCCTAATGGATTTTTCCTCCAGAAACTTGTCCAATCCCCTTTTAAAGGCGTCTAGGCCAGACGCCATCACCACAACCTGTTCTCAAAATCAGCAGCACCCACCATAGCCACAGTCCCAGGCAGCCAGAGCCTCCCATCTGAAGCACTGCAGCCTCATCCTGCAAGCATCAGCCAATGGAACCAGCAGTCTGAGGACATGCATTAGTTGTTTTGCTCCATCTCTTCTGCTTTTCTCAAATGGCAAACCTTCAAGTGTTTGCCATTCAATGTTTGAAGCCATGTAACGTTCTGTCTGCCCTGAGACAAGTAAGTGGCTTTCAGCAGGTCACACTCTCAACTGCCAGACCTAATGAAACAGGGTAATAAAGATACCGTCCTAATCTTACAACAATCCTGTAAGGATGGCTTAGATCAAGTACGCAGGGTATCTTGAACATTCTTCCATGCTATTTCAATGCCAAGTATTGCTTTTGAGTCTTTCTCCAGCCCAAAAGTCTGTCTCCTATACCCAAACAGGATACAAAATCAGCACACTTAGAGCATGTCCATGCATCTACAACAGCTACTTCGTAGCTGAAAAGGAGAATACCACCTTTTACAAAATGAGTACAATCTGCCTACCTCACTGTAAGATGAATGAAATGAGAAGCAAGCCCTGTATGAACTCTCCCCAGTCCTAAAAAGGAAAAAAAAAATTATAGACACATTTGCTCTATTATGAAGATGTGGAGCAGCATCAGTTTAAGAACAAAGTAGTAGGTTGTACCTAAAAGTCTGTTTCAGAAAACAGCAAAATGTTCTTTAGAGTACAAGCCCTCCCGACGAAACTTAGTGAGCCTATAGAATCCACTAGTGATGGCTCCTAGCTTAGACAAACTCATGGAGGGCACCTATGAACAGTTATCCACCCTTTCCACACCCAGAGGTACTAAGGACAAACGGCTATGGACAGTCGCCACCTCTGAGGTCTGACAAGTGGCCTTCCAGAGGCCTCTGGCTCAATAATGCTTGAGGCAACAGAATGCAGGACAAATGGCCCTGAGACTAACCCCATAGAGATGGTTCTTGGTGTTCTGTGCTGCACATAGTAGAGCCTGGTACTAAACAAAATGTTGAACAGCAGTGACCATAAGACCATCACAGCTAATTCAGTTTCACTCGTCCTCAAACAGCTTTGGCTGAAAAGAACAATTTAGTCTTAAAAGGTTATGAAACTACAGGCTCAGATGGAACAAGCAAGCTATGCAAGAACCAGAGAGTCAACAGTGAAAGGAACGAAGGGGGGCGTTTGTTTTGGAAACATGCAAAGCACTTCACTCACCTGACCACTACGTTGGTCTTCCTTGTCCTTTCTCCAAACCACATTGTGGATGGCTTGACACTAATTATGTGCAGCTGCTTCCCATTCTGGGAGGTTATTCCACAGGGCAGCCTGTTCACTCGGAAGAACTCATCATCCTGAGGATAAACAGCATCGACTGAAACACAGGTAGATCCAGCATAAGCAGGTGCCTTTTTTGACACTGAGCAAGTCATTCTGGTAAGCGTCCTGCCTTCAGGCTTAGCAAGCACAACCACCAGCTTCTCATGCAACTTCCCCACTGTTTTGAAAATGAATCTGCTTGAAACACACTAGTTGCCTTTTCTTGTTCAGAGACTGCCTACCTGTACAGTCGGAATTCCCACATACGCACTTAGGTTCTCTTTCATTCCTGTTTTCATTCATAAGGATATCAGTGGGGGCTCAGAGTTCAAGGAGGTGGCCATCCAAGGCAGAGGCGGTCCTGAGCCTTCCCATGCCTCTGCCTTCGCCACCATCCCACCCCTGACTCAGAAGTATTTGTGAGTCACTGCCATCACAATTACTTCCGCAAGACTACCTGCTCCGTTCCCCCTTCAGAAGAAAAGGGGGAACAAAGGAGGCAGCCTAGGCCCTGATGGAGCCTTCCTTGCCGCTTGCAGGCAGTGTGAAAGGCTCCACCAGAGCGCTTTAGGGCCGCTAGAGACGGCACCCATGACAGATGACAGACAGATGAGTGCAGCTTCCAGCGGCCCCAAAGCACTCCGATGGAGCTCTTTGCACCGCTTACACGCAGCATGGAAGGCTGCTCCTGGAAGCAGCGCTCACCTGTCATGGACGCGGTCAGCAGTGGCCCCAAAAGCACTCCATTGGAGCTGGAGAAGTGGCACACATCTCCTCCGAAACTGGAGCAGGCATGTGCCACTTCCCGCCGCCCTGAGAATTCCCCCCTCCTTTCGCTAAAGGGGAGGGGCAGCCCCCAAGGCGGCACGGAGCCACACACAGAAGCCACTGTTGGGCTCTTGGCATACTGGGGAACGGGGGCAGGTCGCAGCGGTGTCCCCCCGCACAGCGTCTGGAGTATTTGCCCCACTTGCCCCCCTTCAAGTATGCCACTGATCCAAGGCTTCGCTTTCATTTCTACAGTCAAAATGGGATTTGGGGCCTCTACTTGCCAGGCAACTTTCCCTGTATTGCCAGACTCAGCTCTTGCATGCTGACAAGAGCGTCGCCAAAAAACCAGACCACCTGCAAAGATGGAGATATCCAGATATTTGCTGAACTCCAGAAGTTGGCAGAATTTTGGAACTGCCAAAGACGGGATGCTGAAGGGGAAACACAGTCTAAGGAAAGGGGAGGGAGCTTTGATTCCCAGAGAGGCTTCATTCGTTTTCAGTACAGTCTGGGCGGGTCAAAATACCCAGGGAAACCCAGGCACTGCTGGGCCCTGAACCATCAGTCTTTGACGCCAACATGGCTGAAAGCAGAAAGAATCATTAATATGCACGTACCCTGGGATGGCGACAGGCGTGGATCTGCGTGTGCCGACTTGTGGTTATATGGCAGAGGATTTCTGGCATGTTTTTAAACATGTCCAGTTTGTTCACGTGCACCTAGGAAATCAAGTGGACTGTTACCAATGCCATTCCAGACTAGAACACAGCCATACACGTCTCCTCTAGAACACTGGCAAACCAAGAAGTACTTGGTTCTCCCTAGTTCAGTATTGATCTAGCCTCAAAAGAATTCTGACCCCACTCTCAGTTGCCCAGAGACTGAAGCAGCAAACAGCAGCTCCAGCCACAACTGAGGAGCTCCCGCATTGTTTTCTATTGTTCCTCCTCTTGGGGACCTTGATTGATTGAAAGGCAGGGTATAAATCCACACACACTGATTGCAGCTGGTTTATATTTAATTCAGAAAAAAACGATGCTGGACAGATTGTCTTACCTTGACTCCAAGCTCCTCACTGAGGTTTGTGAATAAATATTCGTAGCCATAAGCTGCTTTGCAATTCAGCCACACCACATGATAAGGACTCAGTGTGATCCAGCTTCGAACCAACTCTAGTATGCCCTTCATGCATTCTTCCTGGTACAGAAAAGTAAAAAATAAATATAGTTTCTTTCAACTTAAAGCTTAATAACACCAAGAGTTTACTGCAGATCACAGCTGAGCTGCAAAGTTTTAATTCAGGTGAGCCCACAGCAACCCTATCGTATTTAAAGAGCCCAAGTAATCCAACATTCTGTGATGGTACTTCTACTCAGAAGTGAGTCATACACTCCCAGTAACATTTAAGATACAAAGGAACAACTTAAATCCTGAAACAACCTACACTTGGACATCATGGGGAGGGGGCAGACTTAGCCCCTCTCTGTGCACACCCTTGCCTCCCTGGTTCCTTAGGCAGCAGTAGTTCTGCACAACTGAGCACTTCCCCAAGAAGGTTTCAAAAATGAAACCGTTTTTATACGCAATGCAAATGGATGATGTGCTTTATGTTGCATCAGGCCAAAGATTCTTCTGACCCAGTACAGTCTTCTGATATGTGAACAGCTCTCCAGGACCCGGACATTTGTTTTGCCTAACCTTGGCACCACAAATGCATCTTGGTAGCAGTAACGCATCTACCAGGGTGGAGCCTGGAGCCTTCCATAGGCCCAAGGAACATGCTCAGCCCCAAGTTCTGAACTCTCCTCAGAAAGGATGCCAGTAAAACCTCCAGCTGTTTTACAATACCTCTAAGAAAATGGAATACACGCAAACCTTTCAGGAATGAAGTAGACCATACACTGATCTATTTTTTGTTGGCATGAGGAGAGGATACAGAGTAGCCCACTATGGAGCAAGCAGACATAAGCAGTGTGACTGGTTGTATGTTATTCTGCTGAGGATTTGTCTCCAGTGCATCTAGGAACTCAAGTCACTGGATTTCACCAAACTTTCAGGAGAATGCCAGAATTTCCAAGAACTTTCACCGATAAAGCCAAAACACTGCATGACTGCATCTCCGCTTCCCGTTCATCTAGACTTACCCTGCTTGGTATTTGATAAAATTTAGGATCACAGAAAGTGGTATCTAAATATACACTCTGGATGTCTTTCACTCTGAAAGAGAGAATAAGAACACTTGATGTTGTGCTACAAGATGTGTATTTCTCAGAACTTTTTCCATATACAGGTGCGTGTTGCTTAATGACAGGGACGTGTTCTCCGATCCCTGTTGTTAAGCGATTCCATTGTTACAAATACATTCAGAGCACTATATCACATGTTAGTCAATTTCGTACATTACATAGACACTATACTTCATTCAGTCAGCAAAGCGGGTTGAATCGAACAGGATGAAACTGTCTAGCACAGTGTTTCTCAAACTGTGGATTGGGACCCACTAGGTGGGTCTTGAGCCAATTTCAGGTGGGTTCCCATTCATTTCAGTATTTTATTTTTAATATATTCGACTTGATACTACCATTATATGTGACTGCATTTGGGGAAATGTGACAGACTATACTTTTAACAAGCTACTATGTATATTCTTTTAATAATGTTAGTAAATGGGACTTACTCCTGGGTAAGTGTGGGCAGGATTGCAGCCTAGGATTGTTAAAAATTTTCCTGCTTGATTATGTCACTTCCAGTCATGACATCACTTCTGGTGGGTCCTGACAAATTCTCATTCTAAAAAAGTGTGTCCCGGTGCCAAGTGTGTGAGAACCACTGGTCTAGCATGTAATATAGCAAGCCTAAGGTGAGGGTGCGCGGGGGCTCCCTAGGAAGGTGTGGCTAGCCCCCAGGGGAGAGAGGTGGCTGTAGCTGCTCAGCTCCACTGCACTTGCTGCCTCCCTACTTGCTGCTTTTCTTCTGCTATGAATGAGGTGGGTGGGGCAGCGTGAGGTGGGGAGGGTGTGTGAAACATGAAGGGGGGAGGTGGGAGAGAAGGCTGGCTGGGCAGCGGTGGAGGCGCTGCATCTCATCAGCACAGGGCATGCTCCTGGCAGGCTTCAAAGTGGGAGGCAAGCCTGACCTAGAGAGAGCAGTGCAGCGCCTTCCTCTGCTTGGGAAAGAGGGAGCCCAGCCTGCTCTTAGTGGGAAGCGGGTGTCCAAATGCCACAGCCTGCATTCCTCTGTCTTGCCTGGAGGGAACAGGGGTGGCATCTGCATGTTGGGGTGTATGTGTGTGAGAATGCCCCCATCTACTTTGGGGCTGAGTTGTAATCTTGCTCAGTGTGGCTGCAATCCTATCCACACTTTCCTGCGAGTAAGCCCCATTGACTCACATGGGACTTACTTCTGAGTAGACCTACATAGGCTTGGGGTCTGTGTCAGCTTAACCAAGGATCTTCACCTTTCTCTTTTCCCTCTCCCTTCAAAAAAGAAAAAGCCACTCTTGATCAGTCAAGCTTTGCCTCCAAAAATTGATTAAAAAATAAAAATACCCATTTCTTTTCAGCCAGCCCCCTTTTTCCTCCTGCCTCCTTGGGGGGGTACTTCCCATGTTGGCTGCTATTATAAGACAAAAGGCACAATCCTAGCCAGGTCTACTCAGAAGTAAGCCCTATTGTGTTCAATGGGACTTACTCCTAGGAAAGTGAGGTTAGGATTGTGGCCAATTGTGACACTCATTGTGTCTCTGAGTCTCAGTTTTACATCAGTTTGCACACGCAAAAAAGTCTTCCCTTCCCCAAGCAAATTCATCACTTCTCTCTCTCCCCCCTCCCTTTCCAAAACCCTCCAGGTGTGCGGCTAACAAACTCAGGGCACAATCCTAACCAGGTCTACTCAGAGCTAAGTCCCATTTTGTTCAATGGGGCTTACTCTTAGGTAAGTGTGGTTAAGATTGCAGCCCTAGAGTGCTGGCAGCTGTTTTTTTTGTTTCTAGTATATAATTATAACACCTTCATCCCCATTTTGGGAGTAACTGAGGTGAGGTGATGAAATGGGGAGCCGTGGCCGGGGAGCTGCGGGCCGGAAAAGTTCAAGAATCACTGTAGTAGGCTATTGGTTCTCAAACTCTCTGGCAATTCGAGAACCAGAGAAAGTCTTTGCAGGGACCGGATGGAAAGCATCAATGTGATTCCCAGAATCACACTGCTGTGGTGTAAGGGTGGCTGTTTTTAACTTAACCTACCTGCTGCCGGGGTCCACAGAGCCCCCTTTCAGAATGTAAAAAAAAATGACTGCTATCCACTTCACAACCCAGAAGTGCATCATAATCTTTTTTTTTACATTCTACAAGCTGAGGGGAGCCCTGCAGAGGACTCTGCAGGGCTCCCCTCACCCCCTGACTCTGGCAGCAAGTAAAAACACTTCCCCCTTCCCCTACAGCAGCACAATCACGGTGATTGCATGGCTGCTTTCCCTATAACCCCTAAAGGGAAAGGGGCAGTGGTTCTCAGGCTGGTGGGTCACAACTCACCAGTCTGAGAATCACTGCAGTAGGCAATTATGTTAGAGCAGAGCTTATCATGACACCCCAGCCAGGGAAGCTTTGCAGTTGCCCTCTTAAGGGTTGGGGTCCCAGTGATGGCAGCAAAGCAACTGGCATTATTGCACTGTTGCTGGGGAGGAAAAGATTTTGTTTACCTTATTGGAAGATTGTTATGACTCTCCAGAGGGTCTGCGGAGCCTTCAACCCCATCTGCAGCCCTCCCGGCAGCTTCAAATCCTGTAATAAGGGGGGGGAAATCATTACCTGTTTTTGTCACGAAATCAGAAGTGGATTTTTTCCCCTTATTACAGGACTTTAAAACTGCCAGGAGGGCTGCTGATGGGGTTGCAGGCTCCCCAGAACTTCTGAAGAGCCACAGCAACCTCTAGACAAGCTAAATGAAACCCTTCCCTCCCCGGCAGCGTCATAATTGTCCTGATCGCATTGCTGCCCCCCCCCACCCACACAAAAACTTACAGGCTTCCAAACTGTCCCTGAGAGTTTGGGAACTTCTGTGTTAGGGGATTGCTGCCATTGTAACTGCAGTCGGTCCTTAAGTAGAATGTTGCTAAGCAACGCACACCTGTATAGTATTGCTATCAGTATCCAAAAGATTTTATTTTACCAAATGAGATCCAAATGACATAATAGCAATTCAAGACAACTACTGTGTTCACTGTGACCTTCATTCAGTGGGGAGCGATGCAGGCCTACTAGACACACTGCTTACATTTCATGGACTCCCACACAAACCCAAAACTCTTTGAAAAATAAATGCAGTGCTATTATTGCACTGATCCAAGTGCAGGATGTCTTCCACCCCTTCTTACATGGCCAGCGTCCAAGAGCCTCAAAGTGCACCACATTCAGCTTGAGGGGAAACAAGCAGAGTGGTGCCTGAAGGGATGCCCTAAGGCTGGGAAATGAGCATGGCTGGCTCTCCAAGTCCCCATACATGGGTTGGGGAGCATGAACAGAGGCAGACATGGAGAGTGAGCCATTGCACCGGTCAGTCTAACATCAAAGGACAACCCACCAAGCAGGCCAATAGTAAGCCTGCTCTTTGGCATTCACCCCTACTCTAAGTGCCTTCCGGAAGGCTCCTTCTAGTAACCCTGACTTGGAGCACTACCCTACCATTAAAGAGACTGGGCTGGCACAAGTAACCCTTCCCAGCATGGCTGTCAGGGGCTGTGAGCCAGGATTACATCCATTTGTAAGGAACAGACAGCCAGCCAGCAAGTGGGTGTCGTGCATTACATTCCAGGCTTTCAAGCACTAACACCAGACGAGTAGATGAGGTCTCCCCAACATGATTTAATGTGGAAGGATCGGAACCTGAGTTTTCACAGTAGTGGAATGCAGTGACGTGGCTTTTCCACCGACCATCCACAGATTAGTAATCTATTGTGCGTGGCTACTGTAGGCAGGGAAGCACCATTTTCAAGCATTTTACCCATCAACCATTATTTACGTAACAAGAAGATCTGCCTGTAATTTTTCTGACTTACTGATTCTGTACGGGATTTCAAAGTACAATGAAGCCCCGCCACAAGAGTTTATGGTTCACTCACCTGTTCCCTGAATGCAAGAGTTCCATTCTGGCTGCTTCTCCCTTTGCAAGTCTGAAATCCCCTGTATACAGTACAGTGCCATTTTCACCTTGAAAAAGAAACCTGGAATACAAGCACATTTTTGCATGTTTCAGGGTACAATCCTAACCCCTTATGTCAGTACTTTCCTGCACTGGCATAGTAGTGCCAATGGGACATGTGCTGCATCCTGCAGTTGGGTGTCACTCACGGAGGCCTCCTCAAAGTAAGGGATTGTTTGCTCCCTTACCTCAGAGCTGCGTTGCCCTTATATGTCAGTGCTGGAAAGCACTGACGTAAGGGATTAGAATCGAGCCCTCAAGTCATTTACATAGAGCTGACCCAACTCAATAGGAAATGTCATATGGCTACGTGCTAGAAACGTGCTTAACATATGACAGTGTTCTTCAGCTTGTGAGTTGAGACCGCAATGAAAGCCTCTTTTGGGAGCCACAGGAACCTTTCAAAGCCTGTACGGCTTGGATCCAATCCAATCAAGGGACTACCTTAACAAAACCGAGTCCTTGATATAACCCTATACAGCTATCTTGCCCTGCAGCTTTTAAAGCTGGCCCTGCTCATGCTGCTACCTCACAGGGTTGTTGTGAAGACACAAGTGGTAGGGGGAAACACGTCAGGTGGGGGGCAGGGATAGACTGGGTCCTGTGGCAGGATCAGTGGTGGGTTGCCAAGCTAATTTTTTTTTGGGGGGGGGTCGTGGCACGAAAGAGATTGAAGACCACTGGTATATAACATTTGTAAAGGCGCTGGTTGCACTTCCCAGAATATCTGAATAAGATAAATGCCGGAAGCCCGTAGACTCCACTAAACTTGGTTTTAATGTTTAGGAACTCAGTGGAACTTAGGAACTTTTTAAAAAAGTAGTAAAAAGTAACAGCAAACTACTTTTAAAAGCAGTTGGCGCCCATGAGTTCCATTTTCCAAGTAGCCTACAAAGGGCAGTTTTGTCAAGAGCTCCTGATGCTGGGGAATGGGGAGCGTCGAGCCTTGGCAAGCTAATTACAAAGAAGCCTTAAAACATTAGTAATGGTTTGCAAAAGCACATTCTTGAGAAACAAAACATCAACTTAGTTTTCATATTTACAACCTTCCCACTGATGAAGGCCCCTACTATTAACTACATGAACCAGAAAAAAAAAATACATACATGACCGACCCCGGGCAGTGTCCAGCTGGCAGAAGTGTCACAACCAGGTCCTCTTTCTGGAAAGAGAGCGAAAAGATGCACCGTTGACAGCGGACCCTGTTTTACTATGGGAATTAGTTCTAGAGACACCACCAAAGTGTGAAAATATACTTATGCAACTTGAATAACCTATTATATTTTTGGTCATTTGTTCCAAGACCGCAATCCCAACCATAAAACTAAGCCCTCGCTCCCTTAAAACGATGATGATTTAAAGGGGATTTAAAAGGTGCCTACTATGTTCACTGGGGCCACTGATACGTTAAAAACGTTTCCTACCAGGCAGAGTCTACTTCAAAGACTTGCAGGCTTTCACTTCAGCTAAACCCTTCCCTCAATACACACACAAGGCCCAATCCTATCCAATTTTCCAGTGCCGGTGCAGCCCTGAGAAAAGGGAACAAACATTCCCTGACCTGGAGGAGGCCTCCATGGCTGTCCCCCTACCAGAGGATGCAGTGCATGCACAATTGGCACGCCTGCACCAACACTGAAAAGATGGAAAGGATTTGGCCCACAGCCACCATGCTAAACCTGCTGCTATCGACTGAGATGCCAACAGATAAATCAGTGATTGGCTTATCATTCACAAGTGGGTGGAAATCGTGAGCCCATGGAACAGTGAACAACCTATCACAGCGTGAGCTTTGTCTGTCCCGCAGAGTCTGTCGTGAAGCACTCCAATTGCTTTGTGAGCCCATCACAAAGAAGAGACTCCCCTGTGCAAACCAACAACTGCTAAGTCAATAACCGAGATGGTCGGATGCCACATCAGCGAAGGCTCACGTCGCAGTCCTGTTCACGCGACAGATCTGGAGCAGGGGGAAACAAGGCCATGTCCTCCAGTCCACCCTGCCCTTCACCCCGCATTCCTGACTGCTTACAACCTGTACACAAGCAGCTCCCTGCGCACAGCCAGGGCCCTGCAGATCGGGACTCCGCACAGCAACGCTTCTGTCCGGGAGCACAAGGTCTGCCGGGAGACGCTGCAGTATCTGCCGTGCCGAAGAGGAAGGAACCAGAGCCTTCACAGCAAGCAAGGAAAACGGCTGGGCAGAACAGGGACCCGAAGCCGCTGTCCGAGCAGTCGACGGGCAGCTCCTCTGAGGCGAGGAGGACAGCGAAGACCCTTCCTGCGCACCGGACGTGCCACAGGAGCCTGACGCGGGGAGCTCACCTCGCCAGATGCTTCTTCGACCAGCGAGATCTGGGTGGGTGTCTCGACTTCAAGGGAGACCTGCGCGAGGGAGGAAGGCGTCAGGGCGTGGGGTGGGCGGGGCGCAGCCGCCTCAGAGGGCCTGCTCGATCGCGGGGGTCGGGCGCCGGCACAGTCGGAGCAGCCCAGCCCCTCTGCACACAGCTCCAGCGCTGCCCCAGCGGCGCCACGGAAGGGCGAGGGGGCTGCCAGGAGTCTGGGGGAGGGGAGGGGAGAGGAGGGCCGGCGGCCTGAGACTCACGATGTGCCTCTCCCAGAAGCGGTACTTGGGGCTGGTCAGCAGCAGCTCCCTGGTCACGGGCGAGCAGTAGAGGCGCACCTGCAGGCTGGGGAGAAGCGGCCGAGGGGGTGGGTGGCGTGGGGGTGGACGGGGCCCTGTGGGGACGGGGCGGCCTCGGCCCCCTCCCGGCTTCGGCCCCGCCCCCCCCCCTCCCGGCTTCGGCCCCGCCCCCCCCCTCCCGGCTTCGGCCCCGCCCCCCCCCTCCCGGCTTCGGCCCCGCCCGGCCTCGGCCCGGGCCTCACCTGCAGGCCAGCCTCCTCTTCAGGGACGGCGCGCGCAGGCCCTTCATGTGGTCTGGGAAAGAAGAGAGTCTCCGTTAAGACGGGGGCGGGGCGAAGAGAGGGGGCGGGGCCAGGCCCGCACACAGGGGGCGGGGCCTCCACTCCCCCCACCCACACACCCACCCTTGTGGCAGTGGCTGAGGAAGAAGGCGCGCGCGCGCAGGTTCTCGCGGTCGAAGCGGTCCACGGACAGCGCCGGGTACTCGCGCATGCGGCCCCCGAAGCTGCTCATCCCGCGGGGCGAGGCGGGCAGGTGCGGGCGGCGGCGGCGGCGGCGGAGGCGCTGCTCCTCTCCGGCTCGGCGTCTTCCGCAGGCTGCGCCGCGCACCTCTGATTGGTGGGCCGGACGCGCATGCGCAGACGCTCGGCTGGCTGCGACCCTCCCGGCAGCCAATCCCCGCGGAGAAGCGCGACGCCGCTCCTGATTGGCCGCCGCGGACGCGCCCGCCTCGCCTGCCAGTTGGCCGGTCCGCCAGAGGCGCGCCGGCCGTTGCTGGGCGACCGCCGAGGGGGGCGGGAGAGCCGGGCCGCGGAGCACCTGAAGCTCGTCCGCGGGCCGCAGCCCGGAGGCCCGTCCGCGCTCATGGACGGCGAGGAGGCCCCCGGCCGAGCCGCCGCCGGCCAGACCCCCCGCGCCGAGCCCGAGCGCGCGTAAGTGCGCCGCCGCAGGCCCCGCGCCCGCCGGCGCTGCTCAGACCGGAGCCGGGGGGGCTCGGCCTGTCCGCCCAGGCAGAAGCGGGTCCCGAGGGGCCGTCCCGCGCAGCGCGCAGCGCGCAGCACGCCCCGCCCAAGAGGCGCCGCCGGGAGTCTCGGCAGGCCGGGGGAGGCCCGTCCAGGCTCCCGGGGCGGCGCGGCTGTGCCGAGGGGCTGCTGCGCCCGGCGGGGAGGCCTCGAGGCGCGGAGCCGCTTCCCCGCCTCGGGCTGCAGCGGTGCCGGTGGCGGACGGGAGGCCTGAGCCGCGGCGCACTCGGCGCTGCCTCCTCCCGCCCGCCCGCCCGCCACTGACTGCAGCGCTTCTGCCCGCAGGCCGCCCGGCGCCTCCGGAGCCGCAGCCGGCAGCGAGGCCAAGCCGAGAGCCGCGCGGCGCGCCCAGACCTGGTCGGACGAGGTGGAGAACCTGTACCGGTTCCAGCAGGCGGGCTACAGGGACGAGGCCGAGTACAAGCGCGTGCGGCAGGTCGACACGGTGAGGCTTCTGCGGCGGAGAGGGTTGGGCCCGGGTCTCCCCCCGCCGGGCTTGCGAGGCCAGCGAGCCCCGCCGCAGGTGCGCGCGAGCAGGCAAGAGGCCCCGCAGCCCCGGCCGCCTCGCACTGCAGGCAGTCTGTGTTGTGACTGCGGACGATCAGCCCTTCGTTCCACAGGCACCGTTATGCTGACCGCGGGCAGCCCTGCAGCTCCGGAGCTCTGCCTGAAATGGCCGCAGGCTTCGTCTGCCGCAGGTGCAGCTTGCCCTCCCGCTGCGGCTCCCTCTGCTCTCTGCCTGCAGTCGCCGCTCCCCGCAGTGCAGCGGGCGGCAGAGAGAGCAGCTGCAGTCCAGATCCAGTGGAGCTGCTTCGCTCTGCTTCGGATTGCAGTCTGAACAAGCAGCAGGCCTTTTCCCTGCCACGTGACACTTAACATCAGAACAGCCCCGCTGGATCAGGCCATAGGCCCACCTAGTCCAGCTTCCTGTATCTCACAGCGGCCCACCAAATGCCCCAGAGAGCACACCAGATAACAAGAGACCTCATCCTGGTGCCCTCCCCTGCATCTGGCATTCTGACATAGTCCATTTCTAAAATCAGGAGGTTGCACATACACATCATGGCTTGTACCCCATAATGGATTTTTCCTCCAGAAACTTGTCCAATCCCCTTTTAAAGGCGTCCAGGCCAGTCGCCATCACCACATCCTGTGGCAAGGAGTTCCACAGACCGACCGCACGCTGAGTAAAGAAATATTTTCTCTTGTCTGTTCTAACTCTCCCAACACTCAATTTTAGTGGATGTCCCCTGGTTCTGGTGTTATGTGAGAGTGTAAAGAGCATCTCCCTATCCACTCTGTCCATCCCCTGCATAATTTTGTATGTCTCAATCATGTCCCCCCTCAGGCGTCTCTTTTCTAGGCTGTGACTTTGGCAAGATCAGACATGCAGCATTCTTGGGGCCGCATTACGGTTCCTTGTTTAAAGCAGATATTGACTCAGCCATTCGTATGAGGAATCGAATACCATAACTTTAATGCTAAAGTGAAAACACTCAAAGGCACCTTTACTGATTGACATGAATGGTTAATGAGTAATCGCAATGATAGGGTAATAGTAAAATATCATGGCACTGTAAATTTAACTTTATTCACTAGTCTGATTCTTAGTATCATGTTATTTTTTCCATAAATCAGTGATATAACTAAAAGATCTTACAGAGGATGTGGCACAGGAGTAGCAATGTTCTATTTTTGGAGGAGGCCCAAGCAGAGGGAGAATGGAAGAGATTCAGAAAATGGGCCACAAACATTTAACGGGTGTCTTAGGCTTTCCTTTCTCACAGTCACTCATATGTGGAATTGATGGGCGAGTTTAGAATCTAGCAGTTTTATCAAGCACTGTATAGCAAAATAAAATAGTTTTAGAAGTTCAGCAGACAAAGCAGCACCTGTACATCTGCCGTTGGGTCAGAAAGAAGTGGAGAGACTAACAGGGCCCTGTCCACCACATTCCCTTTCCCAAACTGCTGATTGATGAAACTCCAGTGCTTTTAAAAGCACATGTGTGCCCTGTGTGCACGTCCCTGGCAGTTGGAGCAATCTGGAGAATCACATGAGCAGCCCCTGTTTTCATGCGAGTTCCCCTTTCCCACCTACAGCAACAGGTGCAGACAGTCCTTTGTGGGTTGGGCATAAATGTACATATATGTGGTCACTTTTGCCAAAAGTTATACGAGTGCATTCGGTCTGTGCCAGCTGTTTAAAATATGTAACCACTTTTTCTTCTGCCTCGTTTTTCTGCATGAAGGTGGACAGGTGGCCCGAAACTGGATTTGTGAAGAAGCTTCAGAGAAGGGATAATACTTTCTATTATTATGATAAAGAAAGAGAGTGTGAAGACAAAGAAGTCCGTAAAGTTAAAGTTTATGCATACTAATTTTTGTTACAATCTGTTCCTTTGTTCTTTTGTTAAGTAAAATGGCTGAAATTATATTTTCTGTTGAATGTCAGCCATTAAACTAATTTTCTGAAACTAGCTTGTTTGGTTTTTAAATATGATAAATAAATACGTATTTATTTCTGTAAAAAGTCAAGGACATTTATCTGTTTTATAAAAGAAAGTTAAGATACCTACACAGCAAGTTAAGAGATGCCTGCAAGAAAGTGAGATTCTTGTTTATTTTTATGGATTCTGAGTGTATTTTAACACTTAGGCCCACGTTATGTGTTGTTGGGGCAGTGTGTGATCAAGCCCCCACCCCTGACTTTATTACACTGTGCTCTGGTAAGTCTTTGAAGGCTGAGATTATACTGCATGGGCGGATCAAGTGCGTCTTGTCCACACGAGTCTTTTTCTCTGCCAGGCACAGGTCACTGGCACTGTATGGTAGAAGGAAAGACACCTGCACCTCCATTCCAAATATGTCACCCGTGTTTATATTTTGTGTCAAGATTCATTATCTGGAAATAATGCATCGGCAACTCATTTTTAGTAATGGCCACTATTTGAGCTCAGTATGTGTTCAGCAAAAGGCTCTCTGACCCTTGGAAACAACAACACAGGCTTGGGCAGACCCTCACTCCCATTTCCCTGTGTCTGTCTATGCACAGGAACAAGTAACTGAGCTGTGTAATATGGGTGGGCTCTGCTACAATGTCTCCCTTGTTTTCAGGTGATGACAGAAGGGGCCAGAGAACACTTGGCTTATGCCTCCACATCGGGTGTTGAGGGTTCTTTCAATCAGGAGCTGTGCCTTGGTAGGTGGTCTTTCAGGGCCTCCCAATTGCCTTTCTTCCACAATATGTCTCCCAGTTGCTAACAGTTTAGGTAAAGGCGTGACCTGATTTGTAGGGAGAACCAACAGGGCAGCTGTTAGTGTGGAAACTGCCACAGCAAAATTGGTTGTGATATAAAACGTTCTTTAGGAGAATTGGCATGCCTCAGGACTTGCAGAGGTCTCTGAGGCAGCACAGAGTTGTGCCTGAGAACACAAAACAAGAAGTTGGTTTTTGTGGTTGGTTAACAAGCGGGAAAGGGACTTGTGAAGGAAATCAAATCTCACCCCTTTATGGCCGGGTAATCTTTTTATTACCCTTAGGGTGATCAAATGGCCATAAACCCTCATGGTCACTGAGCACCTGCAGATCTCTCCAAGACTGATTGCCAAATAGCTCCTAAACCGCAGAGCTTCCACTCCTGATAGCCAGGATAAATTTGGGGAACCCTCCCCTTGAGTCGTACTCCAGCTGACACCCTCTTGGACTCAGCTTAATAAAAAGGAGTAGACTCCCATACAGGGTCTCCAGGGTCCACCCCGGCCACACTGGATTGCCTCCCACAACCAGTCCCTGTGCTCCCTTCCAATCCCAATAATCCAATCAGTTGTAATAAGTAGGATTTATTGCATAAAGGCTTAAAGCAGGGTTATACAGACAGCACTGCATAGTCTAAAATTTAGGAATTTACGCAAAGAGCATAGCATTACAATACAACACTCAGTCTAATAAAACAATAACAACTACCTCCTAACTCTAACTATCACTCACCAAAGTCTTAGCATTCCAAAATCTGATCTAGCCCATCTTGCTGCAGTCAAGTTGGGTTCACTCCTGCCAGAGCGGTCCAGGATCTCAGGCCCCCTCAGCCAGAGACAAAGTCAGCCCAGCATAAGCGTCCCTCCCTCACCTTTATAGGTCTCCTGACCCATCCACCAATCAGAACTCGGTGCCAGCCGAACCTTCTAGGGGTGAACGTGCCACAAGCCTCCTTACTCATGGTGGAATCCCCCCTCCCATCCCGAGACACTCACAGCTGAACCCTGTTGTAAATCAAGCTGGCCTTGGAGCCCACTTGGTAGCTTGGTACGATATCAGAGGCCCTGTGAAGCAACCTCCTCCACAGTTCTCCCAGGTTTGGTATGCACTAACTAATGTTGGATACAGCTGGGGTCTGACACTTGGGCCTACCAGCATGGCTACAAGCAGATCTTTCCTGATTCAGATATTACCTGGTCCTTGATTTCCCTTTTTTGTCACAGGACTGTCCTTAGATTTTAAGGACACTGAAAGCAAGCACACGGCTGCCTCATTTCCTCTCCTGTCATTGAGTTCGGGATTTCCTCTTTCAGCTCCAGCAATTGTACAAGTTGAATGCTGCTAGCTGAATACAAAAGTCCTCATGATGGCTCTCAAAATAAATAAAACATAAAGCTTTCTTACATGCCTGTATATAGATAGATGGAGAGAAAGCGTGTGGGTGCTTTCAAGCCTCCATGTTTGTGTGGAAGCAGTGCCAGAAGTTCCATTGACTCTACTCATTTTATGAGTTGGACTCCAGGGATCAGCCAGAATTGGTGCCAAAAGTCCCATTGGTTCTTTGGAAGGAATGATCTGTACATCACTCAGATGTTAGCACTTCAGGGGTGGCACCATGAAACAAAGTACAGGAAAAAGAACGACATAAAAGCTTTCCAGGGAAGGTCCATAGCTCAGAAGAGAACACAGAGTTTGCATCTTTCACATCTCCAGCTAAAATGAATTCAGGTAATGACGTTAAGAAAGACACAAATGCCTGGAACTCTAGAGAGCTGCTACCAATTGGAGTAGGTGAGGATACTGGACTACCTGGACCAATGATCTGCCTAACTATGAGGTAACTTCACGTATCCATAGGTAGCCTTCTGGAGCTGGCCAGTGGTTTGTCTCTACTCTTGCATCCAGAGTGTGACATTGGCCTGTCCCAGTTGCTGAAGAGGACAATACCAATGAGTCACTAATGGAGGCTTTCAGTTCCTGGCAACAACTACACAAATATCCATTTAAGCCAGGAGTTTTCCAGAGTAAAATCCTGAGGTACGTCTTTGTGGGGAAGGGGAGAAGGCAGCGAGGCAATCCCAAGGAACGTTTCACTAACAAGGGGGGGTGTTTTTACTTACACAGGGCTGGTGGAAGGTCCAGAAGTTGCAGCGAGCCTCGTGCAGCCCTCCGCAGGGCTCCCAAGTCTCAGAATACTGAGAAAAAGCAATTGCAAACCACTTCCAGTTTGTGATCACAAAACCAGAATGCAACCTCTCCTCTTTCCCTGCCCCTTAAGGGCCCAGGGGCTGAGGCTCTCGGGCAGGGGCATCGCAATGCCCCAGTTTGAGAACCTCAGCATTTCAGCAATGGGTGAAAGTACAGGCACCACCCCTCTCCTGGTATCTGCAAGGAATACCTTCCTGCCCCTTCTGGATACTGGAAACTGGATAAGGGGGAACCCTATCTCTACAGTTGCACCCGCCCCATTACCTTTGTTTATCTTCATTACATTTGCGCAAAGTAATAACATGCCTTACTTTAACCAAACGAAGGTGGAGACTAAGCAGTCATTAACAGGAAGCAGGAAGTTAATGTTTGCTCTTAGTCACCCTGACCCTAACCCTAGCCTGCAGGCTGCCTGCTTGCTTGTCTTGCTATAACCTTTCTGCTTATAGTGTTTGGTTAAAGCAAGACTAATTGCTTCACGTGAATGTACTGAAGAGAAATGAAGGTGATGGGGGTGAGGAACCATGGCTAACCAGATCCGTAAGTACCAGCAGGATCCTGTATTAATCTGAACTAAAAGACTTCCTTGGAGAGCCGGGCCCCAGCTTCTTATTGCACAATCAACATAGCTGACTGGAGTCAGGATCCGCAGGTTCCGGCCAGCATGTAGAAACCTCTGGGCAGCATCTTCCTGGCTATAAAATCTGGTGATCAGGAGGAATCCAGCACTGAGCCACAAGTCACCACCGGATGAAGTGACTTGCCTGTTCTTCAGTGCCAGCTGGAGTTCCCCCCCCCACCCCCAGCTGCTGCTTCTCCCTTCACCCATTCTGCCTTGACATATCAGCGGGGCAGTCATGGAACTGCAGTGTGCTGCAGAAAATTTTGAGGCTTATCCAAGATGCACTCAGCTCACTTTGTGCTGGGCCACACACTCAGTCTGCTTCATCTTTGAGAGTGTGCCTTAAAAACAGACCCATAATTCATTTGCAATTAGAAGAATGCAACTGTCTTTCAGTGAAACTTGCCTTTCGTGATTGATCTTCAGAACTCCAGGAATTTAGTTTGAAAATCAGTGCCCTAGAATGTTCACCCAAAAACAATGTAATAGTCAGGGGGTCTGCAGCAGATGTGGGGGGCGAGGTTTCTCTGTGGGCAAGAAATTTTGAAAACCAAGATCTCTGAACATAAAAGGCTCCTGGTGTTGCAAGTCACTTGATCCAGGGTTTGCATATTAGACTAGCTCAATGCTACAGGACAAAGTGAATAGATAATCACAAACCAATATTAGACCCCAGTCCCTAGTACTGTCTATGTTCTCTCAATTTTGCTTTTATTTGACAGCCAGTGTGACTGTCTCACATTGAGCTACTTTATCAGTTGTCAGACTATAATGCTACGCTACACCACAGATGGACAGAAGACAAGTCCAGATCTACCGGTAGATCTCCGGGTAATTTGGAGTAGACCTGACTTTTGGTTCTTAACAGCACAGTCTACAAAACTCCCCCTTCTGCTGCTGAAATGAGAAAAGATTGGGTTGGAACCAAGGCAACCCAAAGTGCTGGTGCCTGAAGCGGCAAGCTGAATGCTACCCCCCCCGCTTGGTGATGTGCCAGCCTCTGCTCCTCTGACACCACAGCCCACTGTCCTTTGCGCCTCCTCCACACTTCAGTTTTGTTCCCCAATTCCTTCCTTCCCAGGAAGAACAGTGGAAGTGAGCAGATGAACAGCAGTGAGTGCCCCTGCCAGGCTGCTGCCTCAGGCGACCACTTGGCTCATGGCTGGCTCATAGATGGACTGGCCCTGGGTAGAGCCAGCACTGGATGTTTATGTGCCCCGTGAGCTCAGTTTTGGCATGGAAAATTGGACTGAACATGTGCTCTGAAGCATCCCATGCCATAATTCGAAATGTGCATCTGCCACCCTGAACCATTGTTTTGCTCCTGGCTCTGACTGGAAGACCTTCACATTTGAGAGTATCTCTTGCAAGCTTTGATCTCTCCACCCTTTGGAGGAAAGGGAAGATACACATAAGTGAATAATTAGACTGTTTGATTATTTAACTGGAACTGTAAGACTGTGACTGAATTATATCAAACTATCGCCACAGCCACTGCAGCACCTGATGCCCCCTGCCCCCCCCCGGCATCCAGGAGCAGAGAAGAGTCCACGATGCCCCCCCCCCAATAGCATATTTGTTTCTGCAGAGGGACTGCAACCCTGTTCGGAACAGCTGATATTTCAATACCTGCACCATGGCTTTCCAGACCAGGAGGACCTGTTTCTTTCCAGATTTAATCTCACTTTGAAGGCTCACATCCTGCACCTTCACAGATGGGGTGCAAATGGGGACAGAGCGGCTCTACCTTTAACCATTGTATACAAGAGGGGATTTTGGCAGGTGCAGCTTTTTAAGCCCTTCCATGTTGAGCTGCACCCAACAAAATTCCCTCTTCTATACAATGCTTAAAGGTGGAGGTGCTCTGTCCCCGTTTGTATCTGATATCTTGTATCTCACATAACACCAGAACCAGGGGACATCCACTAAAATTGAGTGTTGGGAGGCTTAGGACAGACAAAATATTTCTTTACTCAGTGTCGTACACTTGAGCTCACTCCCAGGGTTTTGGGTGCTCAGAGTTGTTGGTTCTGAACCCTAGAGCCCTCAAAGATCCCTGTTCGGTAGTACTGCCACCACCCTGTAAGAGCCAGTGCCTCAGTCCAGGGACACCGAGACCCTCTAGGCTTAACTATATCCCTTGTAGGCACTGAGCACTTTCTTTACTTAAAGTCTCAGTCCTCAAGTTTCTAGTCCACAATGAGGATTTTTGGTAGCTTGCTGAACAGCTAGGCAGGATTCTGAACCTTTGTCCCCAACAGACAATGAACCAACATGGTAAAAGGATTTTTACTTTATTAAGTACATAGGTTACAAAAAGTTACAAAAGGCAGCAAATGCTAGAGGCATAAAAACTTCTAGGAAACATATCAGCATAAAATAATAAAGCTAACTGGCTATATTATTTCCTAACGTTCACCTGGGTCAGCTTCTTTTGTAGATCCTCAGTTACCTATGAGGCCACATGGTCCTGGCCTGGGGCAGGATGTGCACCCACGCCAAAAGACAAAGACCAAAGAAGAAGACAAAAGGCACCCCTTTGGGCTTTGTTCTTATACTTCTCATGCCAAGAGGATGGTGTGACTCTCTACTCATTTCAAACTGCCCAGTCAGAACTCTTGGGGACAGAATCTTCTCGAAGTGGGGCTGGATGCTAGTCTTCCTAGTTCTCCCCCTCCCCACTGGGGATTCCTGGGCGCCTCTCTGGCTACTGAGGTGCTACATTTATCACCTTCCATGAGTTGTAAATACCTTTCAGCTAGGATTCAAGCCATTCTATGTACTGGGTTACTTTGGTTCAGGCTTTGCAATGCTACTAGGCCTAAACTGCACGTATTCATGACACTCAGCATGTGGTTGGTCTGTGTAACTCCTTGCCACAGGATGTGGTGACAGCATCTGGCCTGGATGCCTTTAAAAGGGGATTGGACAAGTTTCTGGAGGAAAAATCCATTACGGGTTACAAGCCATGATGTGTATGTGCAACCTCCTGATTTCAGAAATGGGCTATGTCAGAATGCCAATGCAAGGGAGGGCACCAGGATGCAGGTCTCTTGTGATCTGGTGTGCTCCCTGGGGCATTTGGTGGGCCGCTGTGAGATACAGGAAGCTGGACTAGATGGGCCTATGGCCTGATCCAGTGGGGCTGTTCTTATGTTCTTAACTACAATTCCCAGGAAGCCTTGTAGGTCTCTTATTATCTGGCGTGCCCCCTGGGGCATTTGGTGGGCCACTGTGAGATACAGGAAGCTGGACTAGATGGGCCTATGGCCTGATCCAGTGGGGAGCACAGTGCTCTCAGGGTTTTACCCACTTCCCCAGCAGGAGATGAGAAAATATGTGTGATGGATTTTGTGATCAGGAATCACTATTACCCACATAAAGTTGAGAAGAATCAGCAAAAGAGTATTGTCATGGAATTAGGAAATGAATTTTGGAGTGATGGTTATCAATATTAGACAACTGGTTTTTCAGATGCAGAATGTTGGATTTCCCACCTACAGAGGGGTGGCTGGTAACAGGAAATGCCCCTCGGGCTGTGCTTTGTGGGTGGGTATCTGGGATGAGTTGCAAAGGGGACTCACTTCTTTTTTTAGTGCTTAGAGCATGAGACAAAGGCAGTGTGCACTGGAAATTCTAGAGGGAGACAAACTTCAATGAAAGGCCAAGAGGAAGCGCTGGCAGCCGGCCGCCTCAGACTTGCTTAGAAAACACATGTAGCTGATATTGCCTGCAACAGCCCGTGCTACCTAGCTCCATCAGAAAATGCTGAGGCCTGTATTTTTACGTGTAAGTAAAGCAAATATTACAAGACAACATAAGTCTCTGGGGACTCCTGCAAAGTGTTGTACTGCAGCTCCGGGAACTTCTTGTTGCTTGGAGAAGTGAGGACAGGAGCAGAGCAATGCATTTACATTTCTAATCTGGTTTAAGTGTCACAGTGTCCTGGGGGTTGTAGTTCTACACTGAGCATGAAGCTTATCTAGCAAGATTCTCATCATTCTCCTTGCCCGCATGACACTGTGGCTCTTTCAGGACGTGGATAACTGGCTCCAAGTCATCCTAAAGGGTAAGGAAAGAATGTGAATAGGGGTGATCAATGTTTTCAGTGTCACCACACAGATGGGAGGTTGTGGCTTCTCATATGTGGAACTAAGACAACCTGATCTGTGAAGGGAGGAAGGTCCATTGGGTGGCGTGCTGGGGTATACATCAAGTGATGTGTCCAGACAGACATCAGGGAGCACTGTTGAAGCAGGGCAGCAGGAGAGTATTTGGTCCCATTTGTATGGATGTGACTCATTGAAAGGTTGACTCCAAGGCTCCTTCAGTTGAGCCAATGGAAAGCTGATTTTGTGACTTCTGAGTGCATATTTGGAATAATGTTTTGGGCTGATACACCTTGAGTCCAATTCTATGCAACTGTTCAGCACTGATGCAGCCATGCTGATGGGGTGCTTGCTGCATTCTGTGTTGGGAAGGGGCAGTCACAGACACCCCTCAAGGTGAGAGAATGTTTTGTTCCCTGACCTCAAGGCTGCATTGTGGCTGCCTCAGTGCTAGAAAGTTGGATAGGATTTGAGGGTTTGTCAGCTGCTATTCGCTGCCTTTGTACAGGAAGATTTGGGTTGTTCATCATGTGACAGCAAATTCCTAGGGAATAAATGCATCCATTCATAATGATTACCAAACAGAACTGCTTGGGCTCAGCAGACACCACCACATCTGACTGGGATTCTCATCAAAATTATCTCATGAAAAGAGGCAAATCCAGCACTCTTCTAAAGGCCACTGGCATTTATACCATGACAAATCCTCTTAACTCTGATGTATGTTTTCTCATCTTCACAGATGAGAGGCGGAGGCGGAGGAGGGTCTTACCCCACAAGCGTTCACCAGCCCCAAGGAATCCCAGGGAACGTACAAGGGAGGGTTCTGGGAATTCTGCTCAGTGTTCTTCCTCCTCCTTACAAAATGCTAGTTCCCAGGCTTCCTTGTGACAAGGGAATCATTGCCACAGTATCTGATGCGTAGCATGCAGGCATCCAGAGGAAAGCAATGGCACCATTTATTCCGGAGGCGGCCTGTTTAAATTAATGACATTGCTCTGAAGTACCTAGTGCGAGCTTTGCTGTCCGGGTTCTGCAGTGTTTGTGTATCTTTAGAACACATGCAGGTTTGAACACAAGTCCAGGTACTGACAGTCCGTCACCCTGCTAGGCCCTGGATGGGACTCAGGCCCCGGAGGCGGCTCCTTCCTCAGCTTCAGCAAAGGGCTCCCTTTTCACAACATTCTCTTTCCCCGCCCGCCTTTCCGGAATACAGAGGCGGTCTCAGAGACGCGGCAGGTTGGTGCCGCCCACGTGCTCCCAGGACCAAGTGCCGGAAGCTCCCAGCCCCCCCCCCCCGCACTCGCTCGGTCTGGGAAGGGCGGTCCGGGACAACAGGCAGGACTGGGGAGGCGACCAGAGTGAGACTCGCTGGCTCGTCTTCCTCCACCTCCCCAGCCCCCTCCCGGAAGCAGGCACCCTGGAGACCGGCAGCGACTGGCGGGGGGGCGGAGACGCCGCAGGCGAACGCGAGGGGGGCGGCGCTGAAGAGACGCTTCCCGCCTCCCCTTCCGCAGCCCACCAGGCGGGCTTCCCGGGCCCTGGAGAGCCAGCCAGCCAGGGAGGAGGCAGCCTTGCGGGGGCGCTCCCTCCCGGCAGCCGCTGGGCATCTCTGCGGGGAGCCGGCTCCGGTTCTCCTCCGCGACCGGTCCTCGCACCGCTCCGAGGCGCGCGTGACGTCACTGTGGCGTCGCCGGGCAACGGGCGGGCGCGAGTGGCGGCGGAGGCCCCGCCCCCACAGCAGCAGCGGCCCCGCCCCGCCCCGCCGGCCCAGTGAGCGCGCGCGGCCAGGAGCCTCGTGCGGGCGGCGCGTCGGGAAGGTGCGGGAGGCGCCGCGCGCGGCCAGGCCAGGCCCCGCCCCGCCCGCGGGTGGCGGGGAGTCCCGCGGGCCTCGCTCTCGGAGGGGCGCGGCCTGCAGCGGGGAGGCGCCCGCCAGGAGGGGGCCGCCCAGGCCGGGCCGCCCCGTCTCCCTGCCGCGGCCGACCATGCGGAGCGCGGCGGCCGCAGCCCCGACTCCGAGCCGCGCGTCGCAGGCCGCCGCCGCCGCCGGAGAGGTGCGCGCTCCGTGACGGGCCGCCCGCCCGCCATGCCCGCCCCGCTCTGACGCAGCGCCGGCATGGAGGACTTCGCCGCCAGGAGCTACGGCACGCGCGAGCTGGACGACCGGCCGCTCTTCGGAGAGACGTCCCCGAGGGTAACGCCGCCGCTCCCCCTCCGCGCCCGGAGCGCGTCCCCCCCGGCCCCGGCCCGTGGACGAGGCAGGCGCGCGCGGCGGCCGGCTGCACCGGCACGGGAGCCTCGGGCGGGCGGGGCGGCGCAGGCCCTCGGCTCGGCTCGGCCTCCCGTGCTCCCCAGGCCCTTCCCCGAGGCAGCCCTCCGCCCCCGCGCTGCCTGCAGAGCGGAGCAGCCGCCTCCGTGGTGAAGCCCCCGCTGAACGGAGCGGTGGCAGGAAAGGCGCGGGCCTCCTGGGGGCGAGCGGGGCAGGCCAGGAGCGTCGCGGCCGCACGGCGCAGAGCTCCTCGCGCACTTAGCGCTGCTTTAGAGTGAGAACCTGTCAGGACCCGCCGGAAGTGACGTCGTGGAGCAGGGGCAGTTTTAGCAGCCCTACCCACACTTACCCAGGAGTCGGTCCCATTTGCTGTCATCGTTGAAAGAATATACATAGTAGCCTGTTAAAAGTGCAGGTCTGTCACAGACCACGGCAGCATCAAGTCTAATATATTAAAAATAAAATATTGGAATGAATGGGGTCCCACCTGAAATTGGCTTGTGACCCACCTAGTGGGTCCCAACCCACAGTTTGAGAAACCCTGGTTTAACGTATTGTACTTTTAGTGTGGTGTTTGTAAGCTACCTTGGGCATTCGCTCCGGCAAAGGAAAGGTGGAATAGGGAATGTACGTTAGAATATGTGCAAGAGAGTGTGACTTAGATCTCCCTTGGGGGAGGGGAAAACTTGAAAGGAACTACATTTCAGTGACCTCTTCAAGAACCCTTCTTTGGTGCAGAAGTTCTGTAGTGAGCATGGAGGGCGGGGAAGCTCTGCATATGCAGTAGGTGGCAAATGTGAATTTTTGCTTCTTTAAATGTGGACTTCATGTGACTCTGAGCTACCAGCATGTATCTTCTCTGGCTTTTCTTCAAGGGGGAAAAATAAATTTGAGGGAAGAGGAGAGGGCAGAGGCTCTTTTCCCCACAATGCCCAGAATTTCCACCTAGCCAGTTAAAGGTGGTGGGATCTTCGTTCTGCAAACCCTCTTTTTTCCCTGAGGGCTTCTTTTACATTACAGGCATTTTCTCCTTGGTCTGCAAATATCACACGGGCAGGATGGATAATGTGTAAAACTAGGTCAGGAAAAAAAATAGTGGTACGTATGCCTCTTTTTGTTAACCTAATCGCCCATATTTTTCCTTTTAGTGTTTATTTGTGTGTTTTGTGACCCTAATTTACAGAACTCTTCTCCTGTTTCCTTCCCTCTGGAAAGCATTAGTTTGTAATGGGAACTGTGACCAGCTAACAAGTAGTCCAGTTTGTTTTTTTATTACTTTTCTCTGTCTTACCATCCTACTCTAGTGATTCCAGGGGTGCCCGAGTGTGCATTGGGGAAAAAGAAAGTACAGGTGTGCGTCACTTAACGACAGGAATATGTTCTCTGATCTCCGTGTTGTTACATGATTAGGTTGTTAAGCAAACATTTAGCCCAATGTAGTGCCTTTGTTGTGTAACAGACACTTCCTGCCAGACACTAGCTGGTTGCATGGGCTACTGGAGAGAGATTGCCTCTTAAGAGCCTCTTTGTTGTATAAACAGACACTCTGTGTGCTGCAGGCTGCAGGAGACCTGACTGCCTCATTAAGAGACTCTTTGTTGTGCTTTGACCATTGTCGTATATATGGTCTGTCGTTAAGCAGATGGTTGTTAAGCAACACAGGACCGTATATAAAGTGTTCTGTGGTTGTGGAAGTTTGTATCCATAGAGTTAGACTGGTCTGTGTAATTCACTGCTTCCAATCAGCCATTTTCTAGGTAGTTCTGTTGTGTCTGTGCATCAAGTGTGATTTGTTCATTTAACCTAGAGACTCAGCAGAATCTTCTACTCTTGGAGGAGGCTTCTTCTGTGTCTCTGTGTGAGGTGGTGCTCTCAGCTCATGTCTTTCCATTCCAGAGTACCTCGGTATTAGTTTGCCATGCAGAAATGCAAGGGGTGGGGGCCTTTGAGGGCATGCTGTTCTTATTCTTGCACATGCCAAACCTTTTGAGGCATAAATGTGTATCTGCCTCTGGTTTTAATTCAGAAAATTTTGTCCCACAAAGACTGGACGATACAACTGAGACAGAAAATGCACACACATGATCTCTCCCTTGGACTGTGCCACCCCACCCTGTTTCTTGTGTGCCCTGCTGTCCTATTTCCTGTGTAAAGGTTTTCCGCTTACCCTTAAAAGAAAATAAATCCCGTTCTTTTCATTTATTTAAGGAAGCTTCTGCTTACTCTGAGTACAGTAGTTGCGTCTCTTTACCCTTTCCACTATCCACTTTGCACTGTGATATCAAACTGTGATGGGATTTGGGCAGAGGAACATTTGGAGG
Organism: Tiliqua scincoides; assembly: GCF_035046505.1. Classification (NCBI taxonomy): domain Eukaryota; kingdom Metazoa; phylum Chordata; class Lepidosauria; order Squamata; family Scincidae; genus Tiliqua; species Tiliqua scincoides. Next base: position 95,618 of record NC_089827.1, read on the forward strand.
TTGTGGCGGATGGAAGCTGGGAAAAGGAATTCTTGTCTGTGTGAACCTGTAGCAGTGCGACTTAGTCCACCACTGCCTTATGCGTTGTGGTGCCCTTGTCAGTGGGTGACCAGGGATCAGTTCTCGCCATGTGGTGCTAGCCGCCATGTGGAACTTGAAAATGGCCTTTGTGTGATTGCCATGAGCGTGTCAACTGGTTGGTGCTGGTTGGGCGACTGTCACTGCCCACATCCGAGCCACTGTGCTATCTGGCAATGTCTGGGACATGCAGTTCGCCTGTTGCTGGCCTTCCTCTTCCCCCTGCCTTTACGGGAAACAACTTGGGGGTGTGACATAAAGTGGTGAGTGGTCTGCCTTGTAATCAGTGGAAGGCACGGTGGAGGAAGCCCCAACCCTGTGCCAGGTGGAGGTGTGTCAAATGAATGTACAAGATCTCTGATTTTTCATCCTGCGGGTCATAATCTGTATGTCCTAAAAAGAGAGGGCAGCAGGCTGAGTCAATAAATGACCATTCGCAGTTCATGCTTGGATTAAACTGTCTCAAATACAAATAAATGTAGGAAGAAAAGACCTCAGCCATGGCCATCCAAAGCGACACTTAGCATCATTGAGGAGAGAAGAATGGCAGAAGCTAGAGGCAGCAAGCCAGTTGCAGAAGACTTCGGTAAAAGACTGAGGAGAGCCATTCAAGCAGACCAGGAGACCTATTATCAGAAGATATGCACTGAGATTGAGAATGAACGTCTGAAGGGTAAGACGAGGATGACATACAGGAAGATTAAAGAGATTAGAAGGAAGAAAGATGGAAGGAATACATGGGACAGCCTTACAAGAATAACTCAGCAACACAGGAGGAGGCGGATTTCGAGTTTGAGGAAGAGCCGAATATTTTAAAAGTTGAAGTCATAGCTGCGATAAAGCTTCTGTCAAACAACAAATCACCTGGATGCGATTACATTCCAGTGGAACTCCTAAGGTCTTCTGAAACAGCAGTTGATGCCATTACACATTTATGTCAACAGATATGGAAAAACTGGAAAATGGCTCAAGGACTGGACAAGATCTGTGTTTATTCCTATTCTGTAGAAAGGAGATTCTACTGACTGGGAATTGCAGGACTGTTGCACTCATACCTCATGCCGGCAAGATCCTACTGAAGATCCTACAAAGGCGATTGCAACCTTACATTGAAAGAGAGTTGTCCGAAGAACAAGCAGGTTTCAGAAAAGGCAGAGGAACAACAGACATCGTTGCCATTGTCAGATGGATAATGGAGAAGGCTAAAGAATATCAAAAGGAGCTTTATCTGTGCTTCATTGACTATAGCAAGGCTTTTGACTGTGGATCACCAAAAACCCTGGATAATCTTGAGAGATATGGGTATGCTGAACCATTTGATTAGCCTAATAAGGAACCTTTATATGAATCAAGAAGCCACAGTGCAAACAGAACATGGCGACACATCTTGGATCAAAGTAGAATGTGGCATTAGACAAGGATGCATCCTGTCACCTTTCCTGTCTAACCTGTATGCTGAGTCAATCTTCAGAAAAGCTAGACTTGCCGAAAACGAGAAGGAATTAAAGTTGGGGGAAGAATCATCAATAACCTGAGATATGCAGATTATATTACGTTGATAGCAACTAGTGAAAATGGCATGAAGGATTTTAATTATAATTAAAATAATTAAGCAGGAAAGCTCAAATATGGGACTATTGCTGAACACAAAGAAGACAAAGATATTAACTACTGTCAAATACGATAGAAGCACATTTGAACTGGATGGCGATCAACTTGAAGTTGTCAAGAACTTTAATTTACTCGGATCAATGATCGCTTCAGACGCAGTAATAGCTCCTGATATCAGACGAAGGATAGCCATGGGACAATCAACAATGAAGTCACTGGACAAAGTTTTCAAGTCAAGGAACATTACACAATTGACAAAAACACGACTCATGCATATCTTAGTCTTTTCGGTAGTCACATATGAACGTGAAAGCTGGACAGTCAAGAAGCAGGACAAAAGACGAATTGATGCATTTGAAATGTGGTGCTGGAGAAGGAAGTTATCAATACCGTGGACAGCCAGAGGGACAAGCAAATCAATTTTGGAACAAATTAAGCTGGAAATGTCTCTTGAATCAAGAATCACCAAGCTACGACTTGCCTGCTTTGGACACATCGTTTGGAGAGAACGAACAATAGAAGAGGACATCATGCTTGGAAGAACAGAAGGAACAAGACCAAGGGGAAGACCAGCAACTAGATGGCTCGACACGTTCACAACAACAATGAAGAAAACTCTAGCAAATCTCTCTAGTCTTGCGCATGATCGATCTTCCTATAGAACATTCATCCATCAAGTCGCCATGGCTTGAGATCAAGCCAAAGGGGTCTAGTAGTAGTAGCAGTAGCAATGAAATTTGCCTGTCAGTAGGGTGCAGTGTGTTTGTGTGAAAAGGATTGTGATTGTTCACTGGTAACTGAGTTGCTGAAGCAAAAGTTGTGTGATGGGAAGCGAGGGCGTCCTCAGACCCCTCTCTCAGTCTTGGGGGGCCATTTGGTGCAATGAGAGGATTGATGGGAACCTCATGTCCTCTGCAGTGCTCCGCTGCTTGGCAACATAGACAGGCGAAGTTGGCTGGGGACACCTTGTACAGCAATCTGACCTCAGCGAGGTAGAGGACCTGGACATGCATTATTGCACTGCATTGGTGGCCTGGTTACTGCTGCTGCAGCGTGGCTCTATCTGCCGCTGCTGCTCGGGGATTGCAAGAGGCCCTGGGCTGGGTGGGAGGGGTCTGCACTGTGGCTCCTCCCCATGGTAGTGTTTCCACAGGACGGAGTATGTGACTCAAGACTTCTGGGCTGGACTGCTGCAGGTGGGGCCGGGCCATACGTGTTCCCGAATGCTCCCCATGTGGTGAACTTACTGCATGGACTAAAGCAGCACATCAGTAGTGTTTGCAACACAGGTGTGCATCATGTGTTGGCCTTCTGACTAATGACCAAACACACACAGGATGGTCTTCTAAGATAAGAACACAAACGTCTTGCAGCTAGTCAGTTTCGTTCATATGCTACAGATGCTATTGAAGCACGCATCAGAAAACTGCTGCATGAAGGTATATCTGTTCACTTGGTACTTTATCAAAAATCAGTGTTTTTGCACAACTGACTTAGAGGTGAGGTGATCTTGGAGACAGATGAATTCTGACCTCTCACTGCTTTGGCCAGATAGGCAAGAGTTTGGAGAGAATGACGTTGCAGGCAGCCCTGGTTTGGTAATGTTGAGGCCAAGCAAAATTCTGTGTTGCTTCTCCTCTTGCCCTGATGGTAATTGAGATTGTGTCATGACAGAGAGAACTCTTTTTTATAATTATTGTTGCAAAGGATTAAAGGACTGTTTACACTTCACAGTGAAGCTCAGAAATTCTCAAGTGTGCGCAACTCTTCCTCCCCCTTCCTGGACTCATTTGTGTCTTGCTGATTAAAATTAGTTGGTGGCACACTGGCTCACATTTCCTCTTGGTGCTTACTTGGGAATCGCTATACTGATAGGGCTGATTTGCATGTGTGTACATTACTTGGTTTGCCACTTGATGACTGCAGTTTCAGAGGAACACTTTCAAGTGTGCATGGGCTGATCTAACATTCTGTAGATGCAGCTTTCATGTTTTCTCTCATCAGCCTGAATGCAGTGTTTTTCAATGGAGTCTTTCCCCATTCAGCTACCGTGAGTCAAGTGGTAGTGCAGAAGTGAAATATAGACACATAAATTCATGCATGAACCATCCTTGCCCCTGGCCATTCATTAAGGCTAAGCTGAAAGAGATTAATTGCACAGTAGACCAGTGTTACATCTGAGATTAGAAGATGGCTGATATCAGAGTCTTCATTATCTCCTGAAGTATGTGAAAATGATGTTGCTGGTAAGCGTTCAAGAACCCTTGTTGGGAACTGTCACATCAGCAGGAGCTAGACAGCAGAGAGACCGAATGGAATCCAGGGTGAAAAATGAATGGCATAAAAGGCCAGAGAAATGAGTGGTGTTTTGTACCACCACTGTGTCAAATGGAACAGCTGATCAAAAATGATCCACCTTATGCCAGTCTGTGCTAGAATTCCGTTCGTCAGCAGCTTATTGTATACATTTCTGTTTGGCATACTTATGGCTATTTAAATTTGCTAATAGAACAGTTGATACTGTTGCAACCGTTGTTGCAACAATTTTCTATTTAATTTATTTGTAAAAAGTTTGGGGTTCAGTCCATCCAAAGCTTACACTTTTGGATCTGTGATTTTCAGTGAGAGCGATTTAATCTTGTGTGCCAGCTTTTCAGTTGAAAGGTTAATGGGACTTGATAGAGCTGAAAGGCACTAAACATTTGCTGGATTGTTCTTGTACTAAATTAGAGTACACGTTGAGTCTCTTATTCGTGAGGGTTCCATTCTCAGAACTCAGGTGGATGGCAAAAGTTGCATTAAAGCAAATCCATATAAAAAACAATGTCCCTTTGGCGATTTGAAAACAGCCTTGCTGACCTTTGTGATGTAAGACAGAGACATTAGGCAGGCAATCCACCAATCAGTCTCTCTCCAGGTGCTTAGAAAGGCTTCACTCTGATGCAGCAATCCCTCCCTTCACCAGGAGCGTGGGGAGGGGAGGGAAGAGTGGAGGAGGTGATAATCACTGCCATTTATCATTCTTTCATGTGCTGGGGGGAAGGGAGGGGTTACTTGCCTTGGAGTGAAGCTGTTCTAAGTGCCTGGAGTCAGAATGATTGATGGATTGTCAGCTGGCTGCCCTCCCATTAATGAGGCTATTGTTAAATGACTTTCCCCCTTTAATTTAAAGGGCCCTTCTCATCATGTTAAAACCGCAGGTGAAAAATTTGTGGATAATTAGGTTATACCTGTATGTGTCTTATTTTTGTCTGTTCTATGAGCTGCTGGGTTGTTGCAGTCCTGGAGCTGATGGAAGTGCATGTGTGAGCCAGCCCTTGAGCCAAATCGCATTCATCCTAGAGTATGACTGTGTCCTGAAATGAAGGAACCACCTATGCCACCTTTTCAGAAAGGCAGGGAAGGAGGATGGCTGTCTGGGACTGACTGAGCATTGGGTTTTTGCAAGGTGCATTGTCGATGTGGCTTGCAAATGGTCACAGATTTCTTCACTGCTGTCTTTCTTGGACCAATTTGAACAGACTCCATGAATGATGGATGCCAATTAATCAATTCCTAATTGTGCCTAAACCCTCCCTTTGGGTGTTTTAACTTTTCTTCCCTGCTGCCAAACAGCTTCTCGGGCTGATGGCTTTGCCTGTGAGGGGGGGTTGGGGGGCTGCCTCTGGGTGTGGGCAGCAGAGGCTCCCTCCTTGACTGTCTATGTGTTTAGAGTTCCTTCCTAGTGACCTTTTAACCCAACGACAAGAGCCTGGGAACTACAGTCCGTATGAGGAACTACCCCAACTCCTAGGGTTGGGTCTGCTCTGGTGCTGATTAGTATGCTATGTTCGGAAAAAAAGATAGTTTGTCATGACTACCTTATGCTTCATACATTCCCCCCCCCAGTGTCAGAATTGTTGACAGCATGTGAGCTAGACCTGTACCATACCAGTCAGATGGGTATCTGTGGCCCCACCCAGCCAGTAGGGGGAACAGTTATCTCTTCAGTTCCAAGTCTGGCTACTTGTGGATTGCTCTCTCCTATGTTGATTAGCCTTCTCGTTAGGAAAAGAAGCTATCTCTGCTGGAAAAGAAACTCTCTCTGCTGTGTTCTATCTCCCTGCCTGAGTGGTCCTGACCAGTTCCTTCTCTTGCTTTGTTTGCAGCATAAAACGCTTTGGGAAACTTGGCTCTGCTACTGTGAATAAACTTGCTTCGTTCCCAGAGCTTTGCCAACACCAAGGAAAGTACATCTGCCTCAGGGTTTTTGTTTTTTTTGTGCAGTTTGTGCAGTCTAGCTATGTGTCAACTTTTCAATTGAAAAGTTAATGGGGCTGAATAGATCTCCCTTCCTCCCTCCCACCCCTTAAGGGGCAGGGACAAGTGCTTCCCTGGCTGGTGAGTCATGTCCCACCAGTTTGGGCACCACTGCCATAGCCTGTTTACAGGCACCAGGAGCTGTGATTGACTGTAGTTCAGGTGCACATTGCTACACACACCCTGGCACTGATGGTCTGTACACAGGTAGCCTTGTGGTTCCCACTTTTGTGGTGTAACCACAGTTCATGAAGCAGCCTGTATAGCATCGAGTCAGTCAGGGCCTGTCGTGAGATTTTACGGTCCAGAGCTTCCTCCTTGAGAGAGTAAAGGCATTTCTCATCCTGACTGGCATCTTTCCAAAAGGTGATGCGTGCCCAGTTCTCTCAAGGAGGAAGCTTGGACCGTAAAGCCTGGACCTGAGAGTGGTGAAGACGTTGTCGAGGGAGTTTGCAGGAACTTGAAATACAGAGTGTTGTGCAGCACCTTTGAGGAGGGACACGGCTTGTCTAGTGTGAGCTTTCATGGATTCCCGTCTGCTTCATCAGCTGTAGCAGATCGGCAGAGCTGTTCCTTAGGAATCCCCTCCCCAGCAAGTCTGCTTGTAATCTGATTGCTTGTCATATCTGCCTTAACCAACAACTCCCTCCTGAAAACTGGGGGGGGGGGGGGCTCAGCAGGTTGCCAATTTGATGATGGTGGGTTGTCCTGCAAGAGTTGCTCTTCCTTGCTGAATTTTGTGCAATGGCGGCTGTCATGGGGATCATCAGCCTCTTGCAAAGGCCTCCTACTGAGCCTGTGGTTCAGGTGGCATTTGGACCAGGTGGGGCTTCCTCACCGACACTGACACTGGCACATAGACCTACAGGGTGCCCCTGCTTTCATGAGTAAGGTGCAGTTGTTCTGGCAGAGGAGCTCTGTTTTGGCAGTCCTGGCAGGAGGGGATCCTTGGCACTGCACTGTCTGGCAAAATGGAAACCTCCTTCTGTGTCTCTGTCTGTGACTTTTCTGCATTCAGTGTTCAGAGGCAGTTCATATGCTGCCCACAGCTATACAAAGCAGGAGATGATGGTCCCAGGAGTGTGACCTTTGCAGCTGACTGCGCTGGTGTCAGAGGAGGCAAAATGGAAGCAAGACTTCAGTTGTCCCTCTTTACCTTGGAACTGCCGCTGGGCTTCTGCACGTGGAGCATCTGCAGAAGATGGCCTGGCGGTCAGGATAGTCCTGCACACTGAGGGTGGTTCACATAGTTACTTCCAGAAGTTCTTAATGGGTGCCAATATTGGTGTTTTAAGATGTGCAGGAAGTATAGCTTGATGGCATCAGTGTACACATGTATTATTATTTAGAAATATTTTAGATTGCCTTGCAACAAAAAGTAGTTCACAGAGTGGTTTGCATAGCAAAAGAAAGCCTGTGTGACCACCTGTATGGTACTGTTGTAGAAGTTGGGGGTGGTGGTGGAATGTGATGGGCACAGAACTTGGCATTCTGGAAATCCTGGCTTTGCCTTTCTCCCTTTTTTAAGGTAGAATTGCCAGCCCTTAAGATGGTTCAACTAGGCCTCAAAAGCTATGAGTGGAGCCAGCTGGACTCTCTGGACTTCCTGGGCTGGGAGGAGGTGACGAGTGGCTGGTCCAGTGTGGGTTGTCTAATGAGTGGGGTTTGGGGCTCTTTTAAGGCACTGCTCTTCCCTGTGTGTAGCATAAGCAGAATAAATTGGGCAAATACATGTAAAAAGGCATGATTCTTGGAAATAATAATAACTAGGTATTTATATACTGCCTTTCTGGTCATCAGATTACTCCCCTGACTTTATTGAAGGCGGTTTACATAGGCAGGCATTTCTAAATCCCTCAAGGGGATTTTTACAATCATAGAGGTTCTCTCTTTCAAGAACCAACAACATTTCAGAATGGCTCTTCCTGGTTTGGTCTCACTTCTGGCCTCCAGTTCTCCCACGCAGGCTGACAAGCAGGTCCATCTCTCACATGGAGGGCAGCCAAGAAGCTTCTTGCTCACACCAAGAGCAGGCGGAATTACTCAGCTGGGCTTGTCAGCTGCTTCAAGGTCTGGCCATTCTCAGCCGTTCAGGGAGCTGCCGGTGTCCTCGAACTGGCGACCTTCTGATGTTATCTTCGGGCTAACGGAGGCTCTACCCTCTAGACCAGGGGTGCCCAAACCCCGGCCCTGTGGCCACTTGCGGCCCTTGAGGTCTCTCAATGCGGCCCTCAGGGAGTTCCCAGTCTCCAATGAGTCTCTGGCCCTCCAGAGATTTGTTGGAGCCTGCACTGGCCTGATGCAACTGCTCTCCGCGTGAGGGCGACTGTTTGACCTCTCGCGTGAGCTGTGGGATGAGGGCTCCCTCCACTGCTTGTTGTTTCACATCTGTGATGCAGTAGCAGCAACAAAGGAAAGGCCAACCTTGTTTTATGCAAGGCCTTTTATAGGCCTTGAGCTATTGCAAGACCTTCATTCATTCATATAAGTTCATCTTTAATATATTCATTTATGTACTTGGATGATCCAGGTTCAAATCTCCCCTCAGCCACAAAACTTCCTGGGTGACCTTGGGCCAGTCACTTTCTCTCAGCCTCACCTACCTCACAGGGTTGTTGTGATGACAAGAAGGAGGGGGAGAGCAGCTGTGTAAACCGCTCTGAGCTCTTTGGAGGAAGGGCGGTAGAAAAATGTGAAAAAATAAAAATAAATAAATAAACGTATGTAAATTTATTCAAATTTAAAATGTAAATTAATTCTTCCCCCCTCCCCCCGGTCCCCGACACAGTGTCAGAGAGATGATGTGGCCTTCCTGCTAAAAACTTTGGACACCCCTGCTCTAGATCAGACCTCCTGCCCAGGGTTGCAGGGTTAATCTTTTTTTCTGTTTTTTTCTGACTGATCTCATCTGTGCTGTTCTGCCTGCTGCCTCTGATGGCAGTAAAACAGTCTTGCCTGGCTGCGGTACTTCCCTAGTTGAAGGTGCATGGAGGGAGGAAAGGGTCTCTGCAGACACCCCAGTGGCGTGTGGATGGATGGGAAGGGGGCCAAGAGCTCCCAACCTTCAGAAAACCTGTTCTAGGATCTGAAGAAGAAATGCACTTTCTGCCCAAACCACCACCAACGGTTCTTGAGCCTCAAGCTCTCTTCTTGCTATTGGAGAACTCCATCAGTCTGTGTTCTCTCTCTGTTCCTTTGGCTACATGCAAAGGAAGGCGGTCCCAGGATCCCTCCTGACCTGCAGCTAAGCCCTTTCTTCTTGGCTGGGGTATTTTTAGCCTTACACTAGGCTAAACTGCCAGCCACCAGGAGTGTTGCAGGATCTAAGGGAATGCAGTCTGAGAGAGTTTTGAGGTTTCTGGATCAATTCTCTTTAATCTTGGGATACCGAAATGCCTTCCTCTGCAGACTGTTGTGCCCTGGAGCTCTGGGTACATCTGTCTTGCTTTCCATTGAGCATGGTTTCATGTGTCCCAGAACTGCCTTGCTTCTGCCTTGCCAGAGCTGCTCCTTACTCTGAGAATAGAGCACTGCATGACCTCTTCATGGCCATCTACTGAACTCACCTGGTGGTGGGTGCACTCCGGATTGGAGCTGTCCGGACCAGCTGGCCCAGAGACTGAACTGAAGATGGCTCCCTGCAGAGGCTGCTCTGCGCTCTTTCCCCAAAAAGGGTAGGATAGACATGCCTCCTCCGGAGGAGAGGGCAGGGCCCCTATGCTGCCCTGTTGGCATAGAAGAGTGAGCTCTGGCAAGTGCTGCTTGTCAAGCAGGAGAGACCAGGCGGTGCTGTGGCCACTCTTCCCCCTCCCCCCAACCACACACACGGTTTTGAGCCCAAGGTCCTGCTGTCCTCTGTGTCTGGCTAGCCTGATCAGATTGGCAGAAGCTCAGTTCTGGATGGATGTACTGGTTGCATTCGTCAAACTAAACGGCAGTCCTGTGGTTCTGATTTTCAGCAGGCCCTGCTTACCTGCTAGAGGCAGAGCATGCATTGCAGAAGGCATGGATGGAGGCTTCCACTCAGATGTGTAGCTGATGCTCCCACTGGCACCAGCTGAGAGAGGAAGTGGCTCAGCCCCAGCAGGAGGTCTTGGCCTGGCATTTTCCTGGAGAGTCCTGGGCAGCAGCTCGTCTCCTCAGTCACACAGGAGGTGGAGGCACAGGGTATGACCCCGGCTGCATTCGTCACTGGGACACACTTGGCAGGTCCTCTTTCTGCAGCCTCCATTCTGTCTGCAAAGTGTCTCATTGGCACTCTGGAGGTTCCAGCTGTTGACCACTGATCCGTTGCAGAAGATCTTTGCCAAGTAGGGCCCTGACATTTTCTTGTTGGGTAGCCATAAGTATTGCCAGGATTTGTCTTGGTCCTCCAGTGCACAGATGTGTCTTATCTCGTGCATAGATGTGTCTGTGCAACCCATTATCTCCAGTTTGACAGTAGATAGATAGACCAAGGGGCTCTTTGGCATGTAAAAGGGAATGTGGACTGACTTCAGTTGAAGGGTGGGAAAGGAAAAGAAAAGCCACAGATCTAAATGAACAGCTCGTGTTGGTGGTACTGTAGCTGCTGCACATTCCAGAAGAGCCCAAGATTAAGCCATGACAACTAGTGGAGGCAGCCTTGTCCCATTTCTTGGACCACCTCCAAGCCCCCTTGGCAGGGAAGTTGTCCTGCAGTATGTGTGCCCCTTTTGGGATTAGCAGCACCGTCTTCCTGTTCAGCAGAAGCAGAAGGTTTGCCGGGCCTTGGGTGGGCCTCTGCGCATGCCAGGAGTCACGTCTGGCTTGACAGTCAGGCCTGGTTTCAGTGGTGGTTGGAGAACCTGCTGTGTTTGCAAGTACTTTTAAAAGGCCGGCGTTTTGAAGCTAGTCAAATGAAGCTTTTTCATGAAATGAATGATTAGGAGAGGTTTTGAAAACAGGGTTCTCTGTTTTACAGGGTTACTCTGTTTTAGAAGTAAGCCCATTGTGTTCAGTAAGACTTGGGCTGTGATCCTATCTTACTCCTTGGAAACAAGCATCTCTAATGATTAGTCGGAGCACTCCTCTGTTGGTGGCTGTTGGGGGAGCAGGGGTGTCGTTCCAGATGTGTCTGAGGGGGAGGCAAATGTGTGGCAATACCCTGGGACCGACTGGGAAATAAAGCAGTGCTGTATTTTAAAAGTGTTGGTGGCCATTTATGTTCTACAGCAAGGCTGTCGGTGCAGAACAAACGGCGCAACCCCTCCCCCTTTTCATGAAGCAAAAGTGTGTGCGTATCAGGACACAGGCCCCTTACTGTTGCCGTTCTCCACTCTGGTTGGGATTTAGATATATTCTGTTTTAAAACATTTATATCCTGTTTTTACTATCCTGGCAGGGAAACCGGAAGTAATTCACAATTTTTAAGATACTTGATAATAAGCATTAATCCAGTTAAGTCTTAAAAGCAACAACAACAAAACCTGATTACAATATTGGAAGCTCCTTGGGGCAGGGACCTTTTTTGTTACTCTGAAAAGTGCCACATACCTGCAGGTCCCCATATACAAAACATCAACCACAATTTGTTGTTAACAATAGTCAGCGTGTTGAACCACTGAGCGGGGCAGGGTGATGCATGATCAGGGGAGAAGAGGTGGTTTAGAATATACATGTACTGCTTTTCTCCCCCCAAAAAGAAAAAAGTGAAGGAATAAGACAGTCTCCCTTGTTTTGTTTAGCATCTAAAAACCCCTTGGGCACAGAGTCCACAGCAGGGATGCTGTGCTGGGCTGAATGGATACAGTTGTTTGTACTGTGCTAAATTACAGAGAAGCCCCCGCCCCCCCCCCCCCGCCATGCCTCTCTGCCCAGTGAGCAGGGCAATCCTTGCATGTGGGGAAGTGCAGTGATGTGGCATTCATATGGAGACACCACTGTTGAGGTGGCGCCAATGCCCAGTATCTGGAGGCTCTGTGTGGCAGTTGGCACAGTCTTCTTTTAATCTCTGTGGCAGCTGTGCAGGTTAGAGTGGGCTGCAGGTGTAGCACCCGTTGGGGGGAACCTCTGCTGTCTTCTGTGCTCCTGGATGCTTGTGCGTGGGCTGCTGGCTAGTCTGAAACTGGCCAATGAGTCCTGTGCCACTTAACATGCCAGCTGCTTTCCTAGGCAGACTGCCTTCTCCTATGCGGAGTGAAGTCCTGTGAGTCTACCATTTTTCACATTGCAATTAAGGAGGAGACTGGAGTTAAGGCTGCCTTAAAGCATGCGGATGAGTCCTGTGTGTCTGTCTGGAATGATGTTCCAGGTACGTGCGCACAGCATCAGGGCTTGTGCTGAGCAGTGCTCAGCAGTGTGCTGCAGTCAACCATCGAGGTCCTAATGCAGGCCCCTTTTGTCTGTGTCCAAAGTGGAGTGGGAGCCATAACAACAGCCCCGCTGGATCAGGCCATAGGCCCATCTAGTCCAGTTTCCTGTATCTCACAGCAGCCCACCAAGTGCCCCAGGGAGCACACCTAACAAGAGACCTCATCTTGGTGCCCTCCCCTGCAGCTGGCATTCTGACATAGCACATTTCTAAAAACAGGAGGTTGCACATACACATCATGTCTTGTAGCCCGTAATAGATTTTTCCTCCAGAAATTTGCCCACTCCCCTTTTAAAGGCATCTAGGCAAGATGCCATCACCACATCCTGTGGCAAGTTCCACAGACCAACCACATGCTGAGTAAAGTAATATTTTCTTTTGTCTGTCCTAACCCTCCCAACACTCAATTTTAGTGGATGTCCCCTGGTTCTGGTGTTATGTGAGAGTGTAAAGAGCATATCTCTATCCGCTTTATCCTTCCCATACATAATTTTGTATGTCTCAATCATGCCCTCGCCTCAGGCACATCTTTTCTAGGCTAAGGAGGCCCAAGCGCTGTAGCCTTTTCTCATAAGGAAGGTGCCCCAGCCCAGTAATCATCTTAGGCTGAAATCCTAACCACACTTTCCTGAGAGTAAGCCCCATTGAGCAAAATAGGACTTACTTCTGAGTAGACCTGGTTAGGATTGTGCCCTTAGTCGCTCTCTTTTGCACCTTTTCCATTTCCACTATGTCCTTTTTGAGACGTGACCAGAACTGGACACAATACTCCAGGTGTGGCCTTACCTTCAATTTGTACAACGGCATTATAATATTAGCCGTTTTGTTCTCAGTACCTTTTCTAATGATCCCAAGCATAGAATTGGCCTTCTTCACTGCCACTGCACATTGGTCGACACTTTCATCGAACTGTCCACCACCACCCCAAGATCTCTCTCCTGATCTTGTGGTACAGCCTTGCTTCATCTGCTCAGCTCTGCTTAGGAGGAACCATGGGGCTCACTTGTTCCTCTTGATGCCCCCCCCCCCCCAGTAAAACCAGCAGAGCTTGTAAACCCCTGCTAATTGGGTAAGAGGCACTTTTTCAAGTGGGTGCTCCTTTTTTTTAGCAGGGGGAGAGTAACTGGCCCATCTCACTCCAATAGTGTCTGTTCTAGTGGCTGTCTGCTGGTATTCATTTGCATCTTTTTAGATTGTGAGCCCTTTTGGGACAGGGAGCCATTTAGTTATTTGATTTTTCTCTGTAAACCGCTTTGTGAACTTTTAGTTGAAAAGCGGTATATAAATACTGTTAATAATTAATAATAATAAACTGTCTCTGTCCTTCCTGCTACCACAACTCTGAAAAATGCAGTGTTAAGGACGACTGAAGCTTACAGTTCAACAGAGGTGTATGAAAAGTCTCACTGCCTGGCAAAGGATGGACTCCTGGTTGTGCTGTTCTGAACCTCAATTCTATTTTGGTGCATTCACTGTGAATTATTCACAGTGAGAAGGTAGTGTGGTCAAATTCATCTGCCACTTGGTGTGGTGGGCTGGAACAGAATGTTGCACGAAATCGCTGGGAGGGGTAAAGAAAATGTTGCTAGTACTAAATCTTCCCTGAAGGCCGTCAGATCCCATTTAGTGACAACAGCTGATCTTAATCCCATTCTGGACCCTGATTAGAGCCAGGCAGGCCAGCTCACTCCTAGTCTGTGGGTTCCAGCCTATTTTCTTCTCAAGTTAGGCATTGTTAAATCACTTGCCTTTCTTAATTTGCATCTTTTTGCAATACATGCTTGTAGTGTAGCTACCATACCCCCCAGCCCCTGTGCAGGATCTGAACCACTTTTTCTCAATGCTCCAGCCAAAGAAGGAAGTCTGGACCCAGCAGAACATTTGCGGAGGGGGCAATCCTGGTATTTTACCCCAAGAAAATGTGCCAGCAACACACAATTCAGTTGACCCACCCTGTGTACTGGAGACTATCCTGATATTCTGAAGTTTCTGAACATTGTATGGGGGGGCAGATACTATATCTGCCTCTAGGCAGCCATTTTCAACATTTTTTGGGCCACAGCCCCAGGTCCCCGTCCCCCCCGTCAAACAAGGGCACAACAAGGAAGATAAACATGGAATAATTTACTATTGAACCCCGAGCCTGTGGCCCCCTTCCAATGTGCCGGGGTTCCCCATATGGCACCCGAATGAGAATGACTGCTCTTGGGCACACGGATGCAAATGCACATATGTGAACACTAAAGCGGCATGCAGTGCACTACAGGCAGCTTCACACGCTTCAGGGGAAGTAGTTCAGTTTTAATTGCCTATAGCATGTGACGGGAATAAATGCCGTATTCTGCTAACCGTTGAGCAAACAGTGACTGTCACAAGCCACATCCCCTCCCCTTTATCAGAGGAAAGTGGAGCTCTAGAGCATCTGTGTGCAGGAGTTGCAACTCCCTGCGCAGTGACACTCTAGGGCACCTCTTTCCCCTGCTCCTGAGGAGACGAGAGGATGCCCTAAGAGGCAGTGCGTTGGAAGTTGTGACTCCCAGTGCACACATGCTCTAGAGAGCCCTTTTGTCTCCTCCTATAGAGGAGGGGAGAGGGGGCAGCCCAGTCCAGCGCTGAATGGCTGCCAGAGAGGTAGCTCGTTGCTGCCTCTCCAGCAGCGATTCTGGGCGTCCCTCTTCTGTTTGGAGGAGGGTTTTGTTTTTGTTTTTAAAAAAGGAGCTGCCAGCTTCTTTCTCTTTAAAAAAAAAAAAGAATGTGCAGCAGGGGGCAAGGCTGGCGGAGGTGCACCTTGAGGGTCGGTGCTTGGGGCATTTGCCCCTCTGCCTCCGCCACTGCAGTGACATCCATGTAGGGCTGCAGTGGAAATGAACACAGTAAGTAGCAGGTGGAGAGGAACCTTCCACAGTGCATAATGATGGAATTGTGAGCTACACGGGCATCCTTGGTGTTAAAAGTGGTGTGTTTCCAAGTACTTGTCCCTTTTTCACAACTGGTGAAATTTTAGAGGGTATGTAATAAGTCACCTAATGTAAATGAGATGCTGGCTGCAATCTGGTGCATGATTTCGCAAGAGTATTGAAATAAATAGAATTTGCTTGAGAGTCAGATTGGATAGGCTGTATTAGAGACCCCTCGCTCAGAATGTATAGCTGCTGCTAACTGTTAGCAGAGACTGGCCACCATCTAGTTCTCCCTTCAGTCTCACATGGGTGTGAGGTGCATATCGTTTAAAAACGAAAGCTTGTCTTCCCGGGAGCTTCTAACTCTCAAGTATATATTCTGTGTTTATGGCTGTGCAGCTCTTATCCTTTAAGAATCTATTTGTTCAAGAGATTTGTAGCCCGCCTGCAGCCATCCAAGGTGACTAACAGTATGTGTCAAAATAGATAAAAAAATAACGAGTCATTTAAAATGACAGATTATAACATAGCAAACTGTAACATAGCAGATGTCAATTTAATAATACAGGAACAGAATTAAGAGCAACCCACAGCCTAGAAAAGACTTCCAGTGCACCTGAAAGACAGCAGTGGAGCAGTAGTATCAGAAAGCTTTTAGGTGTAAATCCACTGCATAAAAACCATCATAGGACTACAGGTCATATCTAAGAAGCGCAGCAAAGTGGCCAGAAAAGCAGCAGTAGCGAGAACCAGGAAGCTGGGAGACCTGCCACCCATTTCTAACCCTGGTGGGTCCTGTGGCGACAGTCGGCTGCCAGGGCTTTACCCTGGCATCTTTACTGGAAAAGAATTGCATTTGAGGTTATTGGGTGATGGGTAACTTCTCCCAGTGGCATTTGATTCTTTGACTCATTCATGGGTGCAACTCATCTCTTGATGCTGCAGCTGTCCAGTGTTGAGCTCACAGATGTGAACCAGGCCTTGCTTATCTTTCTGCTCCATTTTTACATCACTTTTGTTGTGTCTCTCTAGAACATTTTGGGCTTGCATTGTAGCATAAAACTCTTTGATGAAATGTGTGTTGAATGCAATTTGTGTTCTGCCCAGCCCAGTTCAGCACCAGATGTCAGCTGATTGCAGTGGGTGCTGTTTTATATAATGAGCATCTGAGAGAAATGATGCTGTGAAAGCCAAGCATAATAATACTGTTTTTCTTTCCCCTTTCAGGATAGAATAATCAATTTAGCTGTTGGCAGTGTCACATCCTTGCTGCTGATAGTAAGTATTCAGCTTCGTCAATGGACCATTATCCCAGCCCTGGCAATCCTGGTTCGCAAGAATTTATTTGCTGGTTGGAGTCAGTTTCTGTCTAGTCCAGGGTTTGTCTTTTAAACAGCAGCAAGAGGGATGTCTCTGGGCAGTTATTGGTCAGGAAGGAAGGCAGTGACTTCCACTAGCATCTGGACTTGGAGGAGGGGGGCATTTTGCCTCTGTACACAAGCATTCCACTGAGAGAACTTTTCTGAAAGCCACCTGAATTGACACAGTTGCCACATATGTGGTGGTGTGTTCTGTAAGTTTAATGCATTGTGTGCAACAGTTTATTAGGACTGAAGTTGTTACCAGCTCTAAGAGTCCAGTTTTATTTAATGCACATAAATTCCTCCTTGCCAGGAGGCACAAACTCGTCCACTGAGAGGCTGTGAGCCCTCCTTGTGTGATCCTCTCAGAATACTAGAATATTCTAGTATTATGAGAAGGGCAGCTTCCTGATCTTCATTGTTATTAGTTTTATAAGCCTCTGCCTTCTCATCTCTATTAGCAAACTTTCTTTCTTTCTGTAAACCAAAGAGCCCCAAATGTTACAGCTTTTTCTCACTAGGAAGATGCTGTAATCTTTAATTCCAGTGGTGTCAGACTCATTTCATACAGAAGGTTGACCAGCATATGTGGTACCTACCAAGGACTGGAAGTGACATCATTAAGCAGGCAATTACCAGAAATAAGCACTATTCTCATCTAGGGACTTATTAGCTGCAAATGACAGAGAAAAATGTGCAAACCAGCCCAATTGTCATGTGGGCTGCCTTTCGGCAGCACCACTTCTGCTGAGGCGTGTGCTGCAAAGTGTTGCCTCGGCAGAAACGGTGCTGGAGAAAGGGTGACCCGTATGGTAATTGGGCTCTCCCTGCACCACCCTTTCTGCAGCCCCCCTTCCACTGATGTGTCACTTCGCAGCTCAGCAGCTGGTGGTGGTGCTGGGGAAGCCCAATTATCATTTGGGCTGGATAATTGCGTTGGCCAAAGTGAAGGAAGGATTGTGCCCATTGGCATGTTTCAATGAGACAGTTAAGGTGTCCACATCATCACTAGCTTCTTGGTTCAGCTTTCTTTCTCCAAAGCAAAGAGCCATCCATGCTCTTAAACAGAAAGCGTAGACTTAATGTGGTACAGGCTTATTGTAAATTGTCAAGGAATCCAGGCGGTGGCTTGATGGTCTTGGCTTGTAGACCAGTCAGGTCATTGAAGGCTGTGCGTGCATGTGTGTGACCAAGAGTGTTTTCAACTAGCAGAGCAGACTTTCCCTCTTTTAATGGTCTAGTAAAGAATCACACTGAACCAAAGAGATCATTCTGCTTGGAGTCCTTGGACAGAATACAGGACGATGCTGAGCTTGTGCAAACTGTTACACTGGTAGATATGGCTGTTTAGGATGTGCAAGAATTGCTTACAAGAGAACAGGCAGAGAGACTCTACAGAAGCTGGTTGTATTTTTCCTTTTCAGCCAAATGATTAGAACAAATAGGTGTATTCTAGTCACTTTTGTGGGCTTGAGAAAACTAATTTAAAGTTTTGTTGTCAGCTTCTTTATTGAGAAAAATGAAATGCAAAAACAAAGTGGCAGGAGCCTATGCAGGGGATCTGAAATTTTAAGAAGTTGACTGCTTGAACATTAGCAACTAGGCCAGCCAAGACCCCTTGGCACTTGAGGTGGCCTGCCAGATGCTTCCCCCTTCTCTGGTGTGCCAGCCTCTGCCCCCACATCACTCTCCAGTGCTTCCAGTCAGCACTCCCCTCCCTCCCACCTGCCCTTTTTGTCTGTTCCCCTTTTTTATCTGGGCAGTAGAGACAAGCAGCCTGATGAAGATGGGTGCCCCAACCCATCTGCTGCCTGAGACCACTTCCGTTGGCCTCATGGATAGACCAGTCCTCATAAGCAGCAGCTACTTGATTGGGGTAGGAAAAGCAACATGAATTTTGTTGGGCTGTATTCACACTGCTATTTAATTCATTTGAATCCCAGCACAAGAAAATATTCCTGTGAATAACAAAAGGGATTCTGTCAGAGTTCTCTGTGTGAAAGTGACACCTGTCCTCCTTGCGTTCTTTCCTGTAGGTCACTCTAATCAGTGCTTTTGTCTTTCCTCAACTACCTCCAAAACCGGTGAATATATTTTTTGCTTTCTGCATCTCCTTGTGTAGTGTTTCGGCTGGCATTCTTGTAAGTATGGCGATGCTTGCTGCATTAACATTAGACATTAGGCAAACCTGGTGCACATTAGAGAGAGGCAATGCCCTGTAAGACAGCAGGGAGAAGCCAGGTTAATTCTGAGCTGAGTGAGGACTTCCACCACAGTGATGCTGAACAACTTGCACAGCTGACATGCATTGCACTCAATCCAGCATGTCAGGTTTGCTTCAGCTGCAGGGTAACTTCAGTGGCAGAATTTACAGTCTTTCCTCATGAAGAAAGTCAGTGGGCTATAAAATGTTCACTCTGTCTTTTGAGTGGTGGGAAATATTTGCCAAGAACTAAAGGAGAGGTGGAACTCTCCAAGGACATAATGCACTGGAAAGAGATTCTGCGTAAGCTTCCTTTGCCTTGGTAAGAGTGGCTGTAGCTTTCCAGCTGATTTCTTCTCCTTTCCATCTGCAGAGGAGGTAGCTCTGTGGAAAGGAGCTTATCACTACATAAGTAAATCACAGCACTCAAGCCTAGTTAAGTTTGCCTAGTTAAGCCATTTCTGCCCAACGTGGCACATACGCAACAGGGATCAAATGTGTACACCTATGGGCTGGGCAGAAATGGGTTAAGTAACGTCCCTAAGACATCAGCTGCCAGAGTCTATTCTCATGCTAAAATTACAGTTGCTGCACTTGAAGGATGGTATTTTAAAGTATTTTTCCTTTGTATATAAATGCACCAAAGCAGCTCACCACCACCTTACTGAGATAGTAATAGATGGAAGAGGGAGATTGGGGGTGCAGCCCTAACACTACTAGGGAACAAGCCTTACTTAAAAAAATGGGACTGATTTCAAAGTAAATGTGTATAGGATTGTGAGGCGGGGGGACAGGAAGAAGCAAGGTCCTTCCCTTATAATTAGAAAAGTACAGTGAGAAACCCAGAGCTCTGTTTTGGAGATAAGACCTCGCCATCCAAGGGACTGAGGGAAGTGGTTGCAGGGAAACCACATGCATTCAAGCACTAGGATGTGTCCACAGCCACAGGCCTTTCTTTGTACTTTCCTGTGACAGTGAGGGGGAAAGCTCCTGCGCCACCCTCTTAGCTTCTGTTATGTCTACATTTGAAAGGCTAATCTGATAAATCTTTCTTTCTTCAG
Source organism: Tiliqua scincoides (assembly GCF_035046505.1). Classification (NCBI taxonomy): domain Eukaryota; kingdom Metazoa; phylum Chordata; class Lepidosauria; order Squamata; family Scincidae; genus Tiliqua; species Tiliqua scincoides. The sequence continues at coordinate 115,462 of NC_089827.1, forward strand.
ATCTACTGGTATCGGCAAGGAGATCTGGAACCTAAATTCAGGAATCTAATTTACTACATCTTGTTTTCAATTATCATGTTGTGTATATGTGCCAATCTCTACTTCCATGAAGTGGGTAAATGAATGTCACAGGACTTGTCCTAGAGTGCACCAAGAGACGCTCCCCCTATGAAGTGCTCTTGAAATGGACTGCTGACTCCAAAAGATGACTTGCTTGGTGCATGGATCAAACGGGTACTTGAGCTTTCACATGCCCTCTGGCAGACTGAACTGTTGCCATACAACATGACATCTCTGCTTCTCCTTGGAATAAAGCTACCAGTGCACTTAATGAACATTCCGACTATACATGTATATTTTCCAGAATGGCAAAAGCTTTTTCCTTTTGGGAAAAAACTGCATTTTTATTACACTGTACAAAAACTGCAGCACTGCAAATGTCTGTACCACAGTATAAATAAAGGCATCCTACTGTTAACAGAAAACAATCAAGTTCTTACTTGTTTCTAAATTGAAATACATAGTTATTTCTGTTCCCTTCCTAGGCAACCAACCCTTTGGATAACTACAACTTCATTTTCACATGAACAAAACCACAGACTGAAGACAGACTTCTGAGGAAGCTAATTACAGCAATAAATAAATTTACATACATATCCCAAGTCATCTCCCCCACTGAGACCTTAAGCTCAGCTTAGCATCTCCATTTGCGTTCCTTACAGGACCCAAATCTGGGCATCGCTGATCTTGTTCAGTAGAGGCTCTCAAAGGAAACAGCAGTGGGCTCTGTCATCCTGCAGCCCAGACATGCTGAGTTCAGTGATGGAGGCGATTTTAACTTCTTTAAGGGGTGGAAGGGCAATAGCTGGTGTCAGACTGCAATAAACTTGGCACCTAATGATTTGGGAGGGGTGAACAGTCTTGTGTTTCCCTTTCTTCTACAACTTGCCATTTTAGAAGAATATTACATTCCAGGGCTGCTTCCATTGCCATCAACAGAATGATTGTGTTTCTTAGCAGTAACCATCAAGCTGCATTGTTACTTTAGTGTTTTATGCAGAATACACTGGAAGTTGGAAAACTGACTTCCTTTAATGCTACTCTGTGCTTTCTGTAGCTACTTCTGTACCTTCCCGCTTTCAGGGCCAATGAAGCCCCCACAGTGGCTTCCTCCTGGGTGCAGACTTTCACTTGTTGCTGCACTCCAGGCTCAACAAGCCACAGCCCACTGCCAAACCAAACCCCAAATCTGGGGTTTGTTTTGCTTGTGGCTGCACAACCCCCTTTACAAACAGGCTTCTGCAGGAAGCAAACGTGGTCTGCAGATGGCTCTCTCCTAACCCAAGTAGATGGGACACTTAGGGACAGCTGTCTAGATCTTCCACATCCTTGGAGTCTTCCGAAGTAGGGCTGTCCAAAGAGGAGCCAATAATATGGGAGTTCTCCCCCTGGTGCTGTAATATAGGATCTGAAATGAACAGAAACCCCATTACAGGATGGTGAATTTACAAATTTCTTTCTGAAATGGATGCACATTCTTCTATATACTGAATTTAAATTGCATAACCTTCACTTCAGGCATTGGGGTAGCACAGTGGCCAAGTCCAGGCTAAAAAGTTCCCAGTTCAAATTTTACCTTTGCCACGAACTCACTAAAATTATGTAACTCATTTCTTCTCCGTCAGGTTTGAGACTCTGACCAAGACAAGAAGTCGCACAGGTTTCCAAAAGATGTCTTGGAGCTTGAAACTGGCATTGCCTATTAAATTATGATGGTCATAATTCCTTAGCAAACCTGTAAATTCCTTAGCAAACCATAAATCCAGCAAACCTGTGTGACTGACAGCAGCAGGGAGAGATTCCCCTCCCTCCCTCCACTGTTAAACCTAAAAAACATACATCTGCAGAATGAGAAAAGGTCTCCAGTACAGCAGAGCAGAACCCTGCATGGCATTAATATGGCACCAAACCTGGATGAATCCCCCTTGCCAGGCAGCCAAGTTCAGGGACATGAACTGAGCATTTCAGAAGGGAGAGGGAGAATTCCCATCTACACCCTGAGCTTTTGGAGGGACTGGCCAGGTAAAATGGGTCCCCAGTCACATATGTGCATGAGAGGGAAACAGGAACACGAGCTGGTACCTCTATGAGTCCCCCTGCACTGAACTTCTAGAAACAACCATGTCAAGGTCAGACTCACCACAGTCACCTGTTAGTGTTGTCAAGGGCAATTCACTGTCTATATCATCCGACGCAGAGATAAAGCCATGAGGAGAAGGTACGATAAGGACCTCTTCATCTAGGGCAGATGGTTCAACTTGTTGTTCTGTTGTTAGAGAACTGAGGTCCTGCATGTGAAGAAAAACCAGTGTTAAAAAAAAACTTTAAAAGGTTGCTTGCTCTAAATAACCTCGTACTTTGGTACTGTCTCTCTCATTTGGTTCTCAGTGGGATTTTTAGTAATCCAAAGTCAGAGAGAATGAAGGAAATGCCAACCTTGTTAATGTGAGCACATGCCTGCAGGAATCAGGACCAGCCTGCTTGGAGGAGGGGTCCTTGCTTTCAGAGTTGCTGTTTGCCCCATTAGGGGAACTGGGCAGCAATCCCAGCCAGTTGTACTTTGGAGCAGTTGCTCACAGCAGGCCATCAGAGCATTGCACAGAACATTAACTATCCCATGGTCCTGCTCCTTGTTCAATTACGGAGCTGCCCAATACCAAACCAGGCCACCTGGAGGGTGCACGTTTCACTCATAGTTAAGGTATTCAGGTACACATCTGAACTTGCAACACATGGAACAGCCTTTGTCAGCCTCTAAAGGCAGCAGGAGAGGCCTGCCGTTTAGCACGAGTTCAGGGCTGATGGTGCCCGCACTGGACGGCCACATCTGGTGATGCTTTTCCTTACCTCAGAAACGTAAGCGCCAGCCAAATGTGACGAACAATCGTCCTCTTCCCGCTTGAGGTCTGACACCAAAATTCCTTGTTCAGCTCTGACCATGACTCTGTCTAGGAGTTCAGTGCTATTGCTGCTGCTGCCGCCGCTAAATTTGGAGGAAGTTGAATCTTTGCTGTAAGGGGCCTGCTCCTCAACTGCCAGCTTGGGCTGGTGGATTTCGTCTGGAAAAGCCTCTGTTGCTTCCAGGGAGGCTGGAGGGTCCCCTAGTTCTGCTGGATGAATGTCTGAATCCACAGCCAGCTCCGCTTGGGTGACGGAAGGAGAAATTTCTTCAGCTGCCACTGTGCGAATGATCACACTTGGTGCATGGCACTGCACAGTGACATTGTCGCTTGTGTTCAGCAAGTGCTCTGGCTGTGAGAAAGTGGCACAAAATGGGTCAACACGCAACAGGGTCTGAATGGCCTCACCTGAGTTTTTCTATTGCCTGTCACCTGAGCACAAGTATCTTGTGAGTTTGTGACAAGACAAAGTTCTGGACAATTCAGAGTTCTGGTGCCCACCACATGTTCTTCTGTGACTATGAAAAAGGGCAAGTATGCACTTTGAAGCAGAACTAATAAAAAGAGGTAGGAAATCACCAGCCTCGGCCAGGCCCTGGAACTTAGAGCTTATTAACAGGATTCCTTTCTTTGCGCCTGCAAAGAACGTGTGCGCTTGGGAGTTTTCATTGTTGCAACACATCTTCCTGATTTGTCCTAAAACTCTGCTTTGTACAGCTATGGAGATTTAGGAAGAACTTGGTAGTGGTGATAGACTTATGCAGGGGCTTTATAGTTCCCAGTGAAAACTTCTGAGGGCACAGCATGGAAAGCAGGTGCTGCCATTGAGGATGATCTCTCACATGGCCTGTGCTCTTCAGGACACCAACGATAGGCTTCAAGGATTTAATGCCAGCAGCCCTGGTTTGTTTTAGTCAGAAGGTAGGCAAGGCTGGCTGTGGAAGGTGGAGCTGCTCAAAGACGCACCAAGTGCCCATGATTTCAGGGATCCCGCCCCATCAGCAGCCCATGGGCCTGGCTGGCTCCCCTCTGGCAGCAGACTCTCTGCTGAAGAGTCAGCTGTACACTTCCCTGCTCACCCAGCTGCTGGAGAAAGGGAGAGAGAGAAGCATCTGCTGCCCCTGAACGTACGTCTCCCCTTTCCCTAGAAGCACGCGGTTGTGATCAGCAATACGCCTTGGAAGCGAGACTCTGCAAGAGGGCACAGGGCACGGGCAGGAACCGAACTACCTTTGCCTGCCATCATCACATCCTCTCCCCTAGGTAAGTGAGGGCCTGTGCTCAGGTGGGGCCAAGGGAAGCAAGGTGGGAGGGGGTTAGTGCATGAACAGGTGCATGAACAACACTGTGTGCACAGGCACAGACTATGATGTGAGGGCATGACAACTTGTCACAGAGCCTGGAAGCTGAGGGCGCTCATCTGTGTCTTATGTGCTTTTGTTGGTAATAAAATGGTTGGCAACCTTCATTCTTGAAAGACTATGGTATAAGCCTACAGCACCCGGTATTCCCAAGTGGTCTCCCATCCAAGTACTAACCAAGCCTGACCCTGCTTAGCTTCCAAGATCAGGCATGTGCAGGGTAACAGTTGCTGCCTAATCACCCCTGGGGGCTGGGGGATAAGAATAGACCCTCAGTTTGGCTGTACTTGTTGTAAGAGGTGACTAAACAGCCACCGGGTAGATGGGACTCGTCAGCCTGGGAAGGCAGCTCATCTGAGAGAAGGAAAACTCTGATCCCAAACCTCCACTGCCTTGTGGCTACATCCAGTTAAGGAAAAGGCTTCAGGAGTCAACCTCGAGGCAAAATCTGGAGCCAGAGTCCCTGAGGCAGTTCATGGCTGAACACAGTCATGTTCTGGCAACTCCTGCGACACCACTGGAACCAACCGTGTTGGCCTCTGCCTTTCCATTGGACCATTTCAGCGACGTGGAGAGGGGGGATTTGCTGCAAGGGTAACAGTCTATCCTCCATATCTACTCTACCCAGGCTTTGCACACTGGAGAGGACACTGTTCCAGAACCACCATTGAGAGCGCAATACCATAGTCTTCCGAGACTGAAGGATGCCAACAACTGGTAATAAAATGGAGAAAGAGGGACTGGTTCAGGTTGAGCCAAACTTCCCTTGAGAGGGAAGGAGGAGGGGCAGGGAGACTGCTCCCTCTGTGGGAAAAGGCAGAGGAGCAGGAATGGCTGGGGTGGAGCGGGAGCATCACGCTCCTAAGAGGCGCATGGGCAGTGCACTGAGGCTGGTGAGGAATGGCCAAACCTAGGCAGGGAGGGCTAGAAAGGTTAGCAAGGGGCAGAACAGAGCAGCTCAAGTTCCCCACCGGGAGCAAGGATGTCTGAGGCTTCACAGTCTGAGGCTCCGCCGGTTCGTGCTGTAATTTCCATGGTGCTGAATGGAGTCTGCATCCAAAAAAGCAGACTGCCAAGTTTGGCCTACAAGTTGTACTTTTGCTATTTTGTCTGCTAACCTAACACTTTTGGTAGAATTTTAAAGGTTTAACTTTCAGTAACTGTGCCACAACGAGTCAGGGCAGAGACTTTTTGTCAGAAAAAGTGTGCTGCAGCCATTTCAGCAGAAACCGCCTTGAAGGACTGTGTACAGCACAATTCTATGCAGGTTTACTCAGATGAAACTTCCACCATGTGCAGTGGGGCTTCCTCCACAGCAGCTGCACAGGAAGGCAGACTTTGTGTGCTGCAAGGAGCCTGTTCACAGCCAACTTACTACCTCCCCCGAAGCTGCCCTCCCCGCAATGACCTGCCCCGGTTCCTCCCTTTGCACCACCGAGATACATACAGACAAGGCGTGGACGATGATCTGGTCTGGAGATGACGGGGCAGCAGCGGCAGCTGTGAGGGTCACTGTCGGACTGGCTGTCAGTGTCAAAGGCAGTCCCTGGTTTGAGCCGGTCTGGAGCAAATAAGTTCCTGGAGTCCCAGTAGGCTGGAGGTGGAAAGACTGAAAAGGGGGGAAGAAGCTGTAGCCCCTCCTGAAGCACAAAGTGTGCATCACACGAACTACCTTGCTGCAATCCACACAACAATCCCACCCGATAAATACGTCTTGTCGTCCTCACATTATAGTGGGGAGGGGGCTGGGCCAAGAGGGATTTGCTTGCCTGGGCCACCTACTTAGTTCAGGGTAGAGGTGAGACTTGAACTGGAGAAGCCTCGATGTACACCTGCTGCCACCCTCCCTCCCTTGCGTTAATATCGACTGCAAAAGCCACCCAGGGCAGGAAACATCTTTCATTCTGTGTCAACCGCCAGGTACGCTGACGGTGCTATATACAGAACCGGTCTCTTTTTCTTTACTTATTACTTTTCTCAAATAAATTAAAAACCTAATAGAACTAATATTAAAAGGCAAAACATACAACCAATAGGATATTAATACAAATATTGAAAATAGGCATCCATGCAGAACTGGAAAGCCAGGACCCAGATGATCGAAATAAAAAGTCTCAGCTAAAAACAGGAAGAGATGGAGACCAGCAGAGCTGCACCAGACGGAAGCAGAACAATTCTGGCACCATCACTAAGGCCTCACGTCTTGAAACTGCCCTCCTAACCTCAGGGGCAAGTGGGGCAGACAGCCAGGTCTTCAGGGGTGCTTGTAAGGGCTGGGAAGGTTCACAGAGGTTGGAGAAGGTGGTTCTAAGCTATTCTAGCCCACAGCTGTCCAGGGCCTTAGCTGGACTGTTGCCATTTTATCTGTGGTCACCATTTTGTTATCTTAAAAGGACAGAAGATTTGGAGTTTAGATTTTAATTCCACTCTTAATTGCAAATCTTGATAACATGTTTTAGATTGAGTTCAGTTTTATTTTCACACTCTAAGCTGCCCTAAGGGCCTGTCGGGCCTTATAAAAATACAACAAACATTTTTGATACCCAATGTCCCAATGACAAAAACCCCATAGCATTCATTTATTTTTAAGTTTCGGTTCTCTTCCTGCTATCAGACCCTGGAAACAGAGCCTTGGACTTTTTATATAACATGAAGGCACCTTGAAGATGAGCATTTCCCCTTCTGGCAATAATTTCATTTAAAAATCCTTTAAGTGAGAAAGGGACAACCATTTAAAGCCGCAATCCTACACACACTTGTTTGAACCGAAGTTCTACTGAACTCAGTGAGCATTACTTCTGAGGAGGTACGCATAGGACTGCATTGTCAGATCAGGTCTGCAGTACTTACTGGCAGGATCTCAAAGGTCTGTAGCGTTCCACTGTTCAGCGTTATTGTCTCAGAGTCAAGAGAAGCAGCAGGAGAATCAGCAGAAGCTATAGAAGGAAGAGGGGAAAAACAGAGACAAAGTAAGTGAAGCTCCGTGTATCCACTTGACAGAGAGAACACAAGGCCACAGTACTGATGGATGTGTGTCGCCTGGCGGCACGGCCAGGGTAGCAGCGGTGGGGAAATGAATGGCTTGTGCAGAAGAAGCCAGGATGCCCAGGCAGCCATCACTGTTGGGGAGCAATCATGGCGCTGCCACTGAAGGAAGGTGCTGCTACTGCAACAGACCCAAGCAGGGACCACGACTGCTGCTCGGAGGCGGACAGCGGGAAGCCGAAAGCACCCTCAGCACTGAGGTGCTTCATGAACCGACCCTGGGGCTCACGGGCTCCCTATGCTGGGAAGCAGAGCATCAGCGCTTGGCCAGCATCACACAGACAGCAGCTTCAGGCGAACGCATCCCGTGTCAGCTTGCACTTCTGCCCTGTTCTCCCACTGACTGCTAATCCGCATGTTGCAGCCACCACCCAGAGGTCGCTTTAAGGTTCTAGTCCTGCCTAGAGCACAACAGATACCGCCCTTTTAACAAGCCCACGGAGGTGAAGGGAGAACTGCACACTCTAGGTCAGGGGTGCCCAAACATTTTGGCAGGAGGGCCACATCATCTCTCTGACACTGTGTCAGGGGCCGAAAAAAAAAAGAATTAATTTACATTTCAAATTTGAATACATTTACATAAATGAATATATTAGAGATGGAACTTGTATGAATGAATGACGGTCTTGCAGTAGCTCAAGGTCTATAAAAACCTTTCCTTTGCTGCCGCTGCTGCATCACAAATGTGAAACAACAAGTAGTGGAGGGAGCCCTCATCCCACAGCTCACACTATGGGATCAAACTGCTGAGAGCAGTTGTGTTGGGTCAGCCTGGGCTCCAGAGGCTCAATGGAGACTGGGGGCTCCCTGCGGGCCGGATTGGGGGTCCCCGAGGGCTGCAAGTGGCCCCTGGGCCAAGGTTTGGGTACCCCTGCTCTAAGTGATGGCGAACTATGGTGATGAGCTGTCACTACCAGGTGGGTGGACCGAATGCGTTTGCAGGGCAGTCATCATGACACACAGCCCAGTCTCATGGGCTAAGGCATGGAGTAGGCAGGAGACAGACTCTCTTGAAAGGAGAGGACAAGCCCACCCTTCCAGAACCAGCAGCCTGGACAGAGGCTGAAGGTGGCACAAATCAACTGCCAGAGATGTGGTCCCAACTGCAAGGGTCCCTCCAACATTCACTTGGTTCCGACTAATGAATGTGCGCTATTTATGTCTCTTGCAAAATGGTTGTGTTGTTCTCATACTCCTTTTATTTTGAGTGTACTGATGTTTGGTCACACCAAGGAAAAGTTCTGTTGGGATCAACGGGGCGATGTGTTCTGTGAACCAATGGTAAATCCTCCTTGAAGACCTCATCTGAATGCCGCCTCTTGGTCTCTTGCACAGAATCATAGGGCTGGAAGGGACCCCACTTGGACAGTGGCTGGTGCTGCACCCCTTCCCTTTCCGCTATGGTGCACTGACTCCACCCACAAGATCAAGTCATTGGGGGCATGGGGTCAGGAAGTAAAAGCCTTCAAGGACTGAGCCCACCTGTGCTTGAACTACTGCAACAGGAACTGTCAACATCAGTAGGTCTTATCCAGGTTACAAATACAGCTGCACAGGACACTAATTTTACCATAGGCCAGCCCAGACCTCTCTGAGGAACCATAAGTGTGTTCTGGGGGTCAGTCTGCACACGATCAGAGCAACAGTGTGCTTCTTCTGCAACCTCCCTCCCATGTGCCTCTCCTGGCAGCAGATACAACGTCCACCCACATGGCAAGGATGGAAAGTGTGGCAACACATCATGTGCGAACGAGGCCTTCTCTCTTGGGTGGTCTGTGGATCCGACGTGGCACACAGCCGTACAATCAGCTCTGACTGCACACGCAGTAATTGCAGTGCATACCCAGGACCAGTTGCAGAAGGGCAGCACCCTCACGGCTATGGGCAACAATATGCACCTGGTAAGCACAACCCTGCATCCTCCCTAAAGGCATGCCAAGTGCCTGTTCAGCCCTCACAGTCTCATTGGCACAGCTGTGATCATCCACACTCACCTAGAAGAACTCAGGGCTGCTCCTGCCATGTGAACATTCCTGCAGGCAGATGCACCATATGGTGTGCCCAACGTGATATTCACAGTGGCACAAGCAAGGGAAAGTGTGCGTGCCTCTGGGTGTGTCTTGGTGCTTTCCTTTTTGGGGGGACAATGACGACAACAACTCATCACGAGTTTCAGCTACTTACAAACATGGGTAATCTGGACTGGAATCTGCAAGGCTGCCATGGGACTGGGGGAACTGGCCGAGTTCTCTTCCAGGCGAGCCACTCGAATCTGCACGTGCTGAACCCCAGAACTGGCATGTGTGTTGGGCAGCCCAGGCTTGTTCTCGGAAAGCTGGTGCCCTGGAGTGTTTTTTTGGCTCTCATGAAGCTGTTTCAGACCTTTTATAAGAACTGAAAAGAATAAAGAGGCACTCAGACATTTTGCTAGAAGGGAAAAAAGTTAGGAATATACATGACTTTCATTTAATCAAAATTATAATACTTTATTTTCTCCCCAACTTTAGAGAGCGAACATTCTGAAAGAATAGTATGGAACTGTGGGAAAATCTGAACCAAACAGATCAAAATCTCTATAATAATCAAGTCCAGATGCCTGCGAGATTCTCCTCCACCTCCTGACCTGCTTCACTGACACGGGCAGGAAGACAGATCATCAGAAATAAGGCAGACCCCAGTATCCCTTTGAGGTGGGTCACTTCCATTACTCCCGTATTGCAGACGAGAGGCTGTTGCTGACCGAGTGTCTGGACCAAGGCCAGTGAGTCCCAGTTCCTTAGCCATACTCCCAGTTTACTTGACTCTAGCCTCTGTGATGAACTCACTGGCCTTGGCCCAGTCACTCTCAGCATCAGTCGCTTGTCTGCAATACTGAAGTAACGAAAAGTGAGCCACCTCAAAGGGAAGTTGTAAAAGACTGAATCTACACAATCTATAAACATGCTAAGCATGTCATTTCTATCCTTCCCCCATCTCCTCCAAACCCCAAACCATGGACAGGTTGCAGATGCAGTGGAATTATGCAGAAAAACCATCCCTGCCTTTGATGTCCACTTGGAGTGCTTGTACTCCCCCCACCCACCAGACTGGAACAGCCTGCCATGCATCAATGACACAAGCGCTTCTCGAGGTTTCTCTTCCGCCTGCTTCTGAAAACGGTCTAAGAAAGTCAGGTCTTCTGCAACTCTAGATTTGGGCCTTAATGCACAGAGATTGCAAACCAAAGGGGGAGGCAGTCCAAGATCTCAGAATCCAGCAACCAAGCTGGATACAGAGCTCTTCACAGAATTCATTTTCACTTTCTCACCACTTTGTGTTTTTGAGCACATCAGCCTCTGCTTATATTTGGACAGTGCAGGAACACTTCCGACATGCACAAATAAGTAACGCACGTAATGTGCAATACTTTACCAGGAAAGGACACCTCTTTGTGGTTTGCGATCTGCCTCTTGATGGTCCACCATTTACTGCGGAGCCACTGTGGGGAACGCACGCTGCTCCAGCCTTCAGCCAGCAGATCCCAATTGATATCATTCTCATCAGAGACCTCAAGCTCTGCTATTCTGACAGGAGGAGACAGAAGAGGAATGTGCATCAGAGAGGACACCTTCTAGCTCAGGAGGAATGTTGTGTGGTTCTTGCTTTGGGGCCCAATTCAGCACCGCCACAAAATAACAAAGGGCACACTCATTCTCAAAACAGTAAGGCACATTCTCAAATCGTATTCGTAAGGCAATTCGTAGCAAACAGCAATAGAGGAGTAAGGAATTAAGTCAGATAGATGTTAAAACAGAAGATGCTTCAGACCTAAAGGACAAATTAAAGATCAGTAAGTCACCAGGTAGAGATGGCATCCACCCAAGAGTTATTAAGGAATTGAAGAATGAAGTTGCCGATCTCTTGACTAAAATACGCAACTTGTTCCTTAAAATGGCCACAGTGCCAGAGGATTGGAGAATAGCAAATGTCACACTGATTTTTAAAAAGGGAAGGAGAGGGGACCCGGGAAAATAAAGGCCGGTCAGCCTAATGTCAGTTCCAGGTAAGATGGTACAACGCCTCATCAAAGATAAAATCTTAAAACACATAGGCGAAAAAGCCTTGCTGAGGGAAAATCAGCCTGGCTTCTGTAAGGGTAAGTCTTGCCTCACAAACCTTTTAGAATTCATTGAAAAGGTCAACAGGCATGTGGATGCAGGAGAAGCTGTGGATATTATATATCTTCATTTTCAGGTGTCTGACATGGTCCCTCAGCAAGGCTGCTGAGGAAACTCCATAGTTAGGGAATTAGAGGGAATCTAATGGATTAGAAACTGGTTGAGGACCAGGAAACTGAGAATGGGTGTCAATAGACAATGGGCGTCAATTTTCACAGTGGAGAGAGGTGAAAAGCAGTGTGCCCCAAGGATCTGTCCTGGGACTGATGCTTTCCAACTTGTTCATAAATGAGCTGGAGAAAGGGTTAAGCAGCAAGGTTGCAAAGTGGTGAGGAGCTCCAGAAGGATCTGTTCAAACTGGAAGAATGGGCAGCAAAATGTCAGATGCATTTCAATATAAATAAGTGTAAAGTAATGCACGCTGGGGCAAAAAACCAAAACTTAACATATAGGCTAATGGCTTCTGAGCTGTCTGTGACAGATCAGGAGAGAAACCTTGAGAAGCTGGTGGACAGCTCAGTGAAAGTGTTGACCCAATGTGTGGCGGCGGTGAAGAAGGCCAATTCTATGCTTGGGATCATTAGAAAAGGATTTGAGAACAAAACAGCTAATATTATAATGCCGTTGTACAAATCGATGGTAAGGCCACACCTGGAGTATTGCATCCAGTTCTGGTCACCAAATCTCAGAGGATATCTTGGAAATGGAAACGGTGCAGAAGAGAGCAACCACCATAATTACTGGGCTGGGTCACCTCCCTTATGAGGAAAGGCTGCAGTGTTTGGTGCTCTTCAGTCTAGAAAAAGCGCCTGAGGGGGGACATGATTGAGAAATACAAAATTATGCAGGAGATGGATAGAGTGGATAAGGAGATGCTCTTTTCCCTCTCAACCAGAACCAGGGGAAATCCACCAAAACCGAGTGTTGGTAGAGTTAGGACAGACAAAAGAAAATATTCCTTTACCCCGTGTGTAATTAGTCTGTGGAACTCCCTGCCACAGGATGTGGTGTTGGCATCTGGCCTGAATGCCTTTAGAGGAGGATTGGACAAATTTCCAGAGGAAAAGTCCATCATAGGTTACAAGCCATGATGGGTATGTGCAACCTCCTCATTTTAGAAGTAGGCTACTTCAGAATGCTAGATGCAAGGGAGGGCACCAGGATGAGGTCTCTTGTTATCTGGTGTGCTCCCTGAGGCATCTGGTGGGCCACTGCGAGATACAGGAAGCAGGAAAAGACGGGCTATTAACCTGTTTAAGTGGGCTACTCTTATGCTTAGTACAAGTTGCCACTGTTCAGACCATGATCTCCTGCTGAAACTGCTAAAGAGGGTGGAACTGGCCTAGAGATATGAGTTGTCCCAACACCAAGGGCTGTATTGGCAAGGAAACACTTGGTGAGATTTATCTTCCCAGTTGCCAGTGCTGTTTATGTTCAGTGTTAACCCAGTTAACAGATTGTGACCCAATTTTTGTTAGGTTGTGAAACTGACAGGGCAGACTAGGCTATGAGCATCAAGGGTTAAACAGTTTGCTACTTGTGGGGGAGCACTGCTGCCCGATCACCATTATAGCCATACCCACTGGCACGCACAGATCAGGAATAGCCTCTAGAACAGCCATTTTCAACCACTGTGCCGTAATACACTGGTGCTCCACGAATGCTCTGCAGGTGTGCAGCAGGAGTTTGTGGGAGGGTAATTTATTAGTAGGCCATTAGGGGATGTGAGGCCCCACCAACAGTATGGTGTGCCTTGTCAATTGTCAAAAGACTGATGGTACGCCTTGACAATTTTAGTACCTTGTCAGTGTGTTACAAGATGACAAAGGTTGAAAATCACTGTTCTAGAGCCTGTAAAAGTTTGGGAACCACAGGATTAAACAGAAGTCTTCAGTCTCTAGTTTGATCTTGTTTCTTAGCACTAAAACTCACCCTCAGAAAGTCAAGACAACACAAGAATGTTCCACTATGAATTGCTGGGAACTAGAACAGGCAACTGTTGTTGGGACATTTTGGGCCTTTCAGAATCACAAGGCACTCTTCCTGGAAGACTGACACTATCTTTCTGACCCTTGCCACCACCCCACCCCCAGATATGGAGGTCTTTCCACAAGCAGCACAAACCTCAAGATCAGGTTGATTTCATCCTCCTTGGTCCACTCAGTGCCCCCACTCTGCTTCCAGTTCAGGTAGTTGAGCCACTTGGAGCGGCACTGCTTCTCGGACCGCGTTCCAACCCGTTCCGCCACTGCAGCCCACGACACGCCCTGCGTGACAATGTCACCAGGCTCCGTGCTGGTCAGTTCATGCACCACTTCTGCCAGTCTCTTTTCTTCTTCCTCTGTCCATTTTCCTGAAGTAAAAATTAAAAAATAGTAATTATTTCAAAGCACTGAGGAGAAAACATTTCTATCAGAAGCCCCAGGTCTCCTCTGTATGTTCCTTCAAAGTCCCCCTGCTCTTCAAAGCTGTCCTGATCTCATCAGCACAGAACAGCTCCTGGAGCAAAAGAGATCCAGTTTAAAGCCATACACAGTACAGGCTGACTCTATTATGTTTAAAAGCTATCTTTTAAATTTTTAAAAAATCTGTTTGTTATGTAAACCGTGTTGTGACCTTTTTTATAACAATTTATCAACCTTCCACAGAGACATATTTGCTATACCGGTCAGTAGTGCAAACAAACCCCCAAACACCCTTTTCACTGAACACTGTGAGAGGGGGTAATAATTTAGCAAACGTTATGTATTCTTTGTGGAAGGGAGTGGTAATAGTGCCACAAGGGCTACGAATTGGTCGTTAGACACTAAGACACAAAAAAGAACTTGGAATTACCATAAAAGGCTCCCTGAAAAATACCAAAGTATGTACTTGCGATAAAATAAGGCAAATTGAGGCTTTATATAATAATCTCCAAAGACAGGAAAGAATATGAAGAGATACGGAAATGATCCAGGAAATGCACGGTATGGAAGACTAGAGACACTCCTTGCAGACCAAAGGATGCGTCACCAAAATTGCTCACGCTGGGAAATCCCCCACAGGCTCAACTAGACTGTCCTCGGCCAGCTATTCTGACAGTCGTACCGGTGTTGCAGGTGTCCTTCATCAGTCTGCATCGGTCTTTCACCGAAGAAGCACTCCTGCCAAGGGCAGCCCCGATGGTTGCCCAGTCGTTGCCGTGCTTTATCCTGAGCCTAAATGGAGAAAGTGCATCAGTTTGGTGTGTGATGATGATGCAGTCAGGCAATGGCTCAGCAGGCCAACAGGAGTGTCACTCTGAATGAAAGGGGGGGGAGCCTGAGTAAGATCCCAAAACTCTGCTCTGCATAAGTGACCTAAATGACACTTTGACCAGTCTGAGAGATCCAAGGGACGTTCAGCTCAGAGCTGATGGTGCTGAAGGTTTTCCATAGGGAAGGGGCACAAGCAACTCCCTGCACAGCAGGTCACTTTGCATACCCGACAAAGAAACCTGTTCCAGTCCAATTTCACAGTTCTGTTCTCCAGAAGTGAGCACAGAGCACCATTTTGGGGACCCTATTTCAAACCATCCTTCATTTACTTCCCACCCCGCTTTTCAAATCAGCGTCAATTATTAAACAGGTACTACTTTCCATTTATTTTCAAGTTCCTCTTTGAAATTCTGTGTCCTGGCAGCACACACAAGCTGCAAACCCATCTAAATACAGTGTTATGTTGCTAATCTCCACCCACACACAGTGCAATAAATTCTGATCCACAGGAAAAGCCAGTGAGATTACTGTGAAGTGATGCAAGTGTGAACAGCACATGCTCTGAGATGGTGCTACTGTGACACTGCTGGGGTGTGGTCTGAGGTCAAAGGTGGTCCTGAATTCCTTGCTGAAGTGGGACAGTCCCTTTTAGCACAGGAAGGTGACCCCTTCTGAGCTAGTACTCTCATTGCCTGACAACAGAGTTATAGAGGAGAGACCATTTCAGCAGATACTGGAGCTGTTAACCAGCAGTACCAGCAGGCGGTGGCTACACCAGTCTGTTTGTCATTCCAGCTCATTCTCAGACCACCACTAACCCTCCCCTTTGTGAGGAGTGGGGAAAAGAAGGAAGGAAGCCATGGAGATGCAGTCAATACTCCAAGGGGGAGGGACAGTGGTCACATCAAAAGCTGTGCAAGAGACTCAGGGGCTGCTTCTGGTCTGACTATCTGGTCCTGAAGTCCTCACACAATTGCTAATCATCCAATCACTAGTCCCACTACTGTCATGCTTCTCTAAAGTCTGCACATGTGCACACACAACCCTCCACACAACTGTCAGGTCTCAACTGTCAGGGACAAATGGCATCCTCAGAGGCCAGAGTCAACCCAAGGCTTTGAGGTGCCACCCACACACCGAAACAACTTTCTGGAAAGACATATGGAGGCTTTCGTGAACTGTTTGTGGCACCTGATTAATGAAGAAAGAAACTTACTCCTTGAGCCTTTCAATTTCTTCAGGAGTGTACCTGTGAAACACACAAGCAACACATTGTTACACACATTTATTTCAGTTCATAGACCCCCACATCCTGAGGACACGGTCAATATTGTGGGCACCAAGCATGTTTGCAAAAGGACAACTGTGACCTTCAGAATGAAGAGACATCTCAAGCACCGCAGTTTGCAACTGCTCAGATTCTGAGACTTGGAATCAAGACTCAAGCTGGACAAAGAAAAGACCTGAGCTTGCCGGCTTCCATTCTGAACTCCCTGGTGCTCCTATCTTGAATCTGCATTGCAAAACAGTCACATATCTTGTCGAGAACCTATTTAAAAGCTTCTGTGTGTCACGTGCTCCATGCTGTCATTAAAGTTCATGTACCTGTTCAGAGATTACTTCAGAAGCAAGCAGCACAACAACACACCATACTGACAAAGGGAGAAAGGTTGCCACTCTAATCCCCTTGAGAGGGAGAGGCCTGGGAGTCCACGGCCCATTGCACACAGGCCCCCACCACACAAATCCTTCACACAGTGAAGCACAACAGCCAGTCTGTGACTCACGCACCCCACCACCATGCGGAACCTCTTGCGTGACCGCCGATTTACATAAACCTGACACAAAAAAAGACTTGGGAGCGTCACACAATGTGCATGCACATCCAACCTCCTGTGAGGTTCCAGACATGACAGTAGTGGTGGTGGAGGCACACACCTTGCTCTTGCAACCCGTAACAAGCAGAGACTGCACACGGGGGCCTGCATGTAGTGTCCCTGGTGGCAGCTGCAGTACAGTGTAAGGTGTTCCAACTATCTTATTTGCCTCTGAACCCAAGAGCAGCTGAAAAGCTCTCGGCAACACCACCAATTCCTTAGTGCCAGGAATTCTGAGCAGTGAAGTGCTCCCCATGACACGATGGGACACCCTAACTTTCCATGCTTCTAGCTCCCACTCTGGGACTCTTCAGGTCAGCTAGTGCTGCTGTAAGTTAGGCAGAGAGTCAGGCCACTTGTGGCTCTGAATTCATACGCTCTGGAATAAATATGAAGGAGATTTCATACTTGCCAACGTGGTTCCGGTCATCATACATGCGCAGAACTCGTCTGTAAACAGCAAAGAGAGGCCGGTTCAGACCCCACGCAATGGTCCTGTAGAAATCCTTCCTCTCATCTTTGGACATCTCAAAGATGATCTCAGTGGCATCTTTGATTCCACGGGCCTAGGGGTGACATTAATAAGTGGACAGAAATGAAGCACCCCAATCAATGTTTTACAGCCAAGAAAGAAACTTTGCTATCAGGTTCTACAAAAAGTATTTCGAAAGTTGCATGTAATTTTTTTTTTAAAACCTGAACTACTGTGACACAGACTGGTCACCAGGATCTAAATCATCTTTCAATATTTCATTCAAGAGAACAAGTATGGATCTAAATGCCCAGTTTCTATTCAGATTGGGACTTCATCATGAATAACTAGTATATATAATGTTCACACAACTGAAAAATTTGGAAGTGTGCAATGTGCATTTAAATGGATACAGAATTTGGAAATAATCTTCTATCAGTGGTCTTCTATCTTACTGGTACCAAAGTGCAACAAGTCAAGTGTATTATAAAGTGTCTGCAAACAAGAACTCTAACTGAACTCATGATCCTGACCATTCTGAAAAGCCTGAACAATGAGTCAGATGAACTAACTTAGGAAAACCATGGCGCTCTCTGTAGGCTTCCAATGAAAGGCTGGTTCAGCATCAATCAGGGCTCTTGGGATACATAACATTCTACCTCAGGACCAGAAGGTCTGAGGCAACTTAATTATCCCATGAACCAACACAAACATAGGAATGTGCAATTACCTACTAAGGCTGCAATCCTAGGAGTAAATCTTATTTAACTCAGTGTGGCTTACTTCCAAGTATACATACATAGATTTGTGATGTGAGGAGCAACAGTATTAACCAGGTGGTTAAATGTCTAAAGGCCCCATCCTACCCAACTTTCCAGTACGGATGCAGCCACAGTGCAGTCCTGAAGTCACAAACCTTCCCTTCTTGAGGAGGCCTCTGTGACTGCCCCGTCACCCCAGGATACATTGCACACCCTTTTGGAACAGCTGCATCAGCTGCCAGAAAGTGGGATAGGATGGAGTCCTAACAGAGCAGAAACCCTCCAGACCAGGGCCTCTGCTGCAGGTGTCTGACTTCTACACAACTCAGAACATAATGGCTACTTTATTTTCTCATCCTAGGGAGCAGAGGCTACATTCTTCATGAAGGTGACACTTTACGTATTGGTAAAGTTACATAGAAGAAATTGAAAGAAGAAATGTGCTTCATAAGTTGTCGAATGCAAGGGTAGAACACACGGACAACACTGGAATGCTGGTTACCATATGAGTCTCTATGACAACCTTTGCTTGCTTTCTGCTATGGAAAAGTACAGCAGAGGACACAGCAGCATCTGAGTCTCGCAGGCATGGAGCACAAGAAAAAGGAGGCACTACAGAGCCCCCACACAGAATCACGAAAGGCGACCTGGTCAGAAAAGGATTAAGTAGGTCACTTGCTGGGGTCTGCACAGGAAGCACAGAGCCTGCCACTAGAGGTGCTGCTGCTTTGGCTGCAGGTGGCTACACTCACTCATCTGCTGCAGTTAAAGTTCTAAAGACATTTTTTGAACCAGAAAACTAGAATTATGATGCACAACAGACACTATTCAAACAATATATTCAAATTTAGTTATTTGATTTTTCTCTGTAAACCGCTTTGTGAACTTTTAGTTGAAAAGCGGTATATAAATACTGTTAATAATAATAATTAATAATAATATTTTTGCCTACCAAAATAATTGTCCTAACAGGTATGAATACATGTATGAGTACATGTTCTAAAATGCATAATACAGAAGTGGTTGGTCACCTAAGCCAGCAGGCTAATTGACTGCAACACAAACCTTTAAATAACGTTCAATGTTACTCATCAAAATGTCAATTTCTTCTTTCGACCACATTCCCTGCTTCCATTTATGACCTTAAAAGTGGAGAAGAAAGTCATACAAACTTCACATCACCATTAGTCAATATTATGGGGGGATAGCTAGCTGGACAAGGAAGAAGTCGAGAATCCAGTTTCTGTTACAAGCCACAGCAAGAAATTTACAGTCCAATCCTATCCACACTTTCCTGGGAGCAAGCCCCATTGACTCTAATGGGATTTACTTCTGAGTAGACATGCATACAATTGGGCTGTTAGTCAGTTTAGTTGGGGCCAGTGCAATTATTATATAGCTCAATTTTCCAAGTTACTGTCATCTGGAATAGCCTTGGATTTGTGATCCTGATTCAAACAATCTCTCTCTCTCTCTCTCTCTCTCACACACACACACACACACACACACACTTTCTTCAACAAATTAAACTCTAGATGTGGACACACAATAATTTGGTTTGATTATTAGGTGTTGGGTATTGCCTAATAATTTTTTTAAAGATTTCCATCAAACATAAGCGACAATAAAAAGGCAGTAACAGCACAGAAGAGCTTGCAATGTATGCTTCAAAACCATTTGTTTCCGTTAATCGAACGTAAGCCAGATTTAGCATGTGTTCCCAAATCATTTTAAAAAACATGAGCTATTCTGACAACATTATGCACTATCCACCTTCACCATTTATATAACAATCTACTGTTCTAGAACAGTACATCTACTGTTTAAAAAACTGCTACGGTGTATACAATGCAAAACGTTCATAATTCAATCACATGCAAAACAGGAGATGGCAAACTTACCTTTGTTTGTTAGAGAATCCTTATCCTCTTTCGTCGTAAACCAGGCCTGACTGACTGCGGACACTTCCTCATTGCTTAGAGAAGAGATTTCATCGAGTTGCTCATTCTGCAGAATCTGTGAAAGGCAAATTGAAGAGAAGTCTCCAAATGACGGTCACTCCCATGAAATACTTACAAGCATGAAGAAGAGAAAGCAGCCATCTCCCAGCGATTACCCTGGATCCGAACAGCACCCTAAATGCTAAAAACTGCCCTGAGATTGTAGGAAGTAGATCAAACAGGAGTTGTTTTGGTTTCTTTTTTAACCCTTAAGTGGTGCCATCTAATAATGCTACATTTTGTAGAACAATCCTACAGAAGGGCCCTTGCATACACCCCTGTGTGTTTTGGTACCCAAAGCAAAGCATGGAAGGACTGGTAATATCACTCCAGTTCAGATTAACACTCGAACAAGGGGTCTGGAGACCATCCTAACAAGAAATGACGCTCTCAAGTCTTCTGTGACTGAAGTTTACTTACAGCTTTTTGCATCTGCCAAGCTGCCCTCCTCCCTGGAGTGAATGGAGACTCAACTGCGCATTCAGAATGGCCATAAGCACATGAGGCCCAGCAGACAGAGCTCTCAATGCCCATGGCATCTGTTTCCCACCTCAACAGTTAGAGCAACCACAGCCAGAATAAAACATTTGAGCATTTGCCCAAGCATAGGAAAGGCAGGATATACATCTTTTAAATAATAAAACAAAGGCTGCAGTCCCAAACACACTTACCTACAAGGAAGCTCCACTGAACACAATGGGGTTTATTTCCAAGTACATCTGGAGAAGCTGGTGCTAAGTCACAGCACAGAGGCCAGAAGCTAAACACACACACACGCACTTAAAATTTCTAAATACTTTGGGTATGAAGAGTGTGCCTGTTATGAGCCTGAGAATTGCCTGGTCTTCTCATAAGAGCTTCTCATTCCACATGCTTCCTGAGGACCCTTCGACCCTCAGGAGTGGGTTTTTTGGAGGCTCAGGGACCTGCCATAGTGAGAGGAGGGGAAAAGGAAGCACCACTGTGTTCAGCTTCTTAGGACACAACCTTTGAAAACAATGTTATTGTATTTGCACACTAGTTAGACAAACAAAAAAATCCCATGAGCATCAATTTTGAAGAGTCTGAGGTTGGTGACTCAGTAACAATTGTTTTTTAGTATAATTTTACATTGTTCATCACTTGAGACATTTATTGGAAAGGGAGAACATAAAGACTGTACAACAAACAGGACAAAAACACTGACCACCAGAGATGGAAGAAAAACATCTTCCAAACACACATGAAGGAGCATGCTCAGGGACAGATCCTTGCAAAAAGCTCTGAAGCTTGAATCATGTACCTGTATCTGAGTAAGCGTTCCCTCGTTAATCTCATTATCGGTTACCTCCGTGGTAGCAGTCATTGTCACCTCAAAGCTCTGATCACTGTCTGAAACTTGAAAATAGGGAAAAGGTGTGATTAGTCCAGTGCCTTCCTCTCAGTGGACTTGGCACACCATTAGCTTCTCCTGCACAGCTGCACACATCCCGCTCCTCCCTGGCATGTTCATTTATCGCAAGTGCTAAAGGATCAGGTGCTGTGCAGAGCTGTGCAGAAACAACTGCTGATGTGCATTGCAATGTGGTTCCTGAATGTTACAGACTCTGTAATGATTCAAGCCTGAAGTGATGGCATCTGACCAGTTGCTGGACTATAAGAAAAAAGTTTCAACTTGCATAAACCAATTAAAATGGCGTGAAAATGTGTTCTAGGGTCTGGGGGGCCTGCAACACCTTCCGCAGCTCTCCCCACACCTTCAAAGTCTGCATCTGAAGTGCCTCATCAAAGATAAGGTCTTAAAATGCACAGACAAACAAGCCTTGCTGAGGGAGAACCAGCCTGGCTTCTGTAAGGCTAAGTCTTGCCTCACAAACCTTTTAGAATTCTATGAAAAGATCAACAGGCAAGTGGATGCGGGAGAACCTGTGGACATTATGTATCTGGACTTGAAGGCGTTCGACAGGGTCCCTCACCAAAGGGTGCTGAGAAAACCCCACAGTCAGGGAATTAGAGGGCAGGTCCTCTCATGGATTGGGAACTGGCTGAGAACCAGGAATCAAAGAGTGCGTGACAACAGACAATTTTCACAGTGGTGAAAAGCGGAGTGCCCCAAGGACCTGTCCTGGGACCGGTACATAAGAACATAAGAACAGCCCCACTGGATCAGGCTATAGGCCCATCTAGTCCAGCTTCCTGTATCTCACAGCGGCCCACCAAATGCCCCAGGGAGCACACCAGATAACAAGAGACCTCATCCTGGTGCCCTCCCTTGCATCTGGCATTCTGACATAACCCATTTCTAAAATCAGGAGGTTGCGCATACACATCATGGCTTGTACCCCATAATGGATTTTTCCTCCAGAAACTTGTCCAATCCCCTTTTAAAGGTGTCTAGGCTAGACGCCATCACCACATCCTGTGGCAAGGAGTTCCACAGACCAACCACACGCTGAGTAAAGAAATATTCTCTTTTGTCTGTTTTGACTCTCCCAACACTCAATTCTAGTGGATGTCCCCTGGTTCTGGTGTTATGTGAGAGTGTAAACCTGTTCATAAATGACCTGGAGAAAGTGTAAAGTAATGCACAGTAGAGCAAAAAACCAAAACTTCAAATATAGGCTAATCCTGTGGTTCTTAGGCGTTTCAGACCGGGACCCACTTTTCATGATGACAATCTGTCCAGGACCCACCGGAAGTGATGTCATGAACCTGGAAGTGATGTCATGCCCTGAAGTGTCAAGCAGGAAGTGACATCATTGTGATGCCGATGCTGGAAGTGATGCCATTAAGCAGGAATGTGATGCCATCACTTCCAGGTTCTCACTTAGGAACTCATAAACTTCAAAAGACAAGAGAAAACATTCCAGCACAGAAGCTTTTGCCAATTCTCTGCTACCACTGCTATCAAGTATTCCACCTGCAAAATTCAATACACTTCTTGTAATGAGGTGTGTGTGAAGGATGTGCTTGCTTCTGGCTAGTGTTGAACATGGCATTGATATATTTTGAATATGCCCATCAGTGTTCATGGCACTAACTAATTAACTAATCTGAAGCCTCCTACAGATAGAGTAAAACCAGACTTGTCTGCACACCTGTAAGCAGGGAGTCTGCCACCTCATCTAGCCCTACAGATCACCCACATGCTCAGTTCACTCACCCCAGTTCCCCCCACGCCATCTCTCCTAGCCCTCTGATCACCCACATGCTCAGTCCAGTTCCCCCACCCCTCCCTCTCCTGGGTGTCTCAGTGCTTTGGTTTCTGTATATGAATAAATACACTTTCTGCATTTTGCTGCACATCAAAACTTTCCCCAAGTGAATCCTTCATAATGGGAGGGAAGATCCTTTCCAAATTTTGTGCAAGAAGCTTTTCAAAGGAAACCATCCAAGGCAAGGGGGGAGGGGCAGCTTCAGACTCCCCCCTGAAATTCAAGAGACAGGCTCTGCTGTGCTCTGCCCTGCCAACACAGCCATGCTCACTGGAGAAATGAAACAGGTGCTGCCTCACTCCTTTGCGACTGTGTATGCCGCTCTTTTAGACCCTGAGGGAGAGACGCTTCTCCCATACATGACTGATGCAGGCTTGGGAAATGGCGGTGCTCACTGCCAGAATCCAAGATGGCACCGCCCAGCCCATTTTGCCAGAATCCAAGATGGTGTCACCCAGCTTTTTGTGACCCACTCAAAACTGGGTCATGACCCACAGTTTGAGAACCTCTGGGCTAATGGGTTCTGAGCTGTCTGTGACAGATTAGGAGAGGGATCTTGGGGTGCTGGGGGACAGCTCAGTGAAAGCGTCAACCCAATGTGCAGCGATGGTGAAGAAGGTCAATTCCATGCTTGGGATCATTAGAAAAGGAATTGAGAATAAAACCGTTTATAATGCCATTGTACAAATCGATAGTAAGGCCACACCTGGAGTATTGTGTCCAATTCTGGTTGCCACATTTCAAAGAGGATATCATGGAAATGGAAACAGTGCAGAAGAGAGTAACCACAATGATCACTAGGCTGTCACCACCCTTATGAGAAAAGGCTAGTGTTTGGTGCTCTTCAGTCTAGAAAAAGCACCTGAGGGGGGACATGATTGAGACCTACAAAATTATGCAGGGGATGGACAGAGTGGATAAGGAGATGCTTTTCCCTCTCAAACAACACCAGAACCAGGGAACATCCACTAAAATTGAGTGTTGGGAGAGTTAGGACCAAAGAAAATATTTCTTTATCCAGCATGTAATTAGTCTGTAGAACTCCTTGCCACAGGATAAGGTGATGGCATCTGGCCTGAATGCCTTTAAAAGGAAATTGGACAGATTTATGGAGGAGAAGTAACCTGGAGGACAGGTTACAAGCTGTGATGGGTATGTGCAACCTCCTGATTTCAGAAGTAGGCTACTTCAGAATGCCAGATGCAAGGGAGGGCACCAGGATGCAGGTCTCTTGTTGTCTTGTGTGCTGCTGAGGTATCTGGTGGGCCACTCACTGTGAGATACAGGAAGCTGGACTAAATGGGTCATTGGCCTGATCCATCAGGGCCCTTCTTTTGTTCAAGAACAACTCACTGATTTAGGGCCCATTCCTATCCAATTTTCCAGTGCCAGTGCAGCTGTGCCAATGGGGCATGCACTTGTGGTAGGGCAGCAATCACAGAGGCCTCCTTAAGGTATGGGAAAATTTGCTTCCTTACACTGGGGCTGCATTGCAGCTGTAGATTGGGCCCTTAATTTGCTATGTAAAACACTTTGCAAAAGTGTTTACATCTGCTAACTGTGTAAGATGCACTTTTTCAAGTGGGTGCTCCTCTTCTGTTTAGCTGGGGGAGAGTAACAGCCCTTCCTCACCCCAGCAGTGTCTTTTCTAGTGGCTTATTTGCTGGTATTCTTTTGCATCTTTTAGATTGTGAGCTGTTTTGGGACAGGGAGTCGTTAGGCATTTTATTTTTTTCTGTAAACTACTTTGTGAACATTAGCCGAAAATCAGTATATAAATACTGTTAATAACAACAACAACAACAACCACTACCACCTCTAGAAACAGCAGAGTCTCCTGGCTCATCTTTTTTCTACCTCAGATCATGGAATCAATATCACAAATGACCTCTCTGATAGATGAAATTTACAGACCCACAGAAAATAGCAGCAACCTGAAAGTGACCCCATTCTACGCATAAGGGGCTGAGAGCGACACCCTGGAGTCCCATGTTTGTGTGAGCAATGGTTGTTTTCTGAGGAGCACTCCCACCAGCTCCAAAACATATTATGCAAGGTAAGTCAAGTCCTGTTAACATCATTTCCACCAATTTCAAGTAGATGTACTTGCTGTGACAGGAGGTGGGATGTGTCCCCAGACAGGTTTTCAGGGGTGGGATTTCAATACAAAGAAAGACTGGAGGTCAACCCAAAGCGCAAGGGAAGCCGTTACCCTCTTTTTCTCCTCCATATCCAGATCTCCTCACAGTTCATATTTGCAAAACCCCATCATGGCCACACTCCCTTGTCAACGATGTCTCCCCATCTGCCTCCCTCTGACAAAACTCAGAGGTGTTTTATCAAAATCTCTACCAGATGTACACAACTGCTGTTTTCCATTTTCCTGAGATTTTCAGAAAACATTTCGACTTGAATCATGTTGACACCACACACAGGCTCACAGCCCTGTGGTGAAGAAAGAAAAACACATTCTCTGGCCTGATCCACCCCTCCCAACACCTTGCCTGGAAAGTGCTGGCCCCTGCCCTGGTCACTAACAGAAGCCACACCCATTCCAGCAAGCCCGCCTCTGACATTACTCAGGATCAGGTCCCCAATGTACAATACGCCCTTCCCATTGGTAAGAAGCAACTTACTTGGAACTGCAACAACAGAGATGCATGGAGTTGTGTCATCAATACTCTGATCATCTTCAGATGATAAGCACAGCCTTTTGTGTGGTGGTTCAATGCTATCTTCAGAGTCTACTTCATCTGCCTCTATGCATACAAGCACACACAGAAAATGATGAATGAAATCCTTGAAAGAAAAATTCACTATATTTCCATTGCTTAAGTGTTTTTGCAGATTGATGTACTTTCATTTAAGTGCATTTAAGTGTCACTGAAACCTCAATGGAAAATTTGTTTACAAAGCTACACCAATTTCATCAAGCACTTGCCTTCAGAAATTAAGGCAGTTGTGAAAATACTGCCACTCCAGCAGCCCAACCAACGTAACTCCCCATGAGGCAAGGGAGCGGGGCCAACAGGGCATCCACTGCTTCTCATGGTAGAGTTTCAGCCTCTGGAGGTCTCTTTGGGGCAGTTCCCTTGCCTCAGAGTAAGCCCCTGCCAGGCTGGTGGGTCTGCTTGTGCCTGCACCAACAATATTGCTTGCACAAGTCCATGTGGACTTATGAAGGCAGATCGAGCCCAGTAAGGGGCCATGAATTCGGCAGACACAGATGTGGCCAAACCCACCCCCTTCGCAGACTCCACCTGCCCTTCTTCTTGCCCCATTACCCTCACCCCTGCCGCCATCACCCCTTTCTGCCCACCCCCACCTCCCTCCCACTTCCTGAGTGATCCTACCCAGGACAGCCAGCGTCCTTGGTTCCCTGCCACATGGAGCAGGCCACTTTCTGCTTCTTGTAGCAGCCAGCCCGCCTGCTCCAACGTGTCCCACTTTGCAACTGCCGGAAAGCACCTTGCGCTGTAGGAACTTCTAGGCACCTAGGATTGGGGCTGTGAGACACACAGAAGCTCATTCAGGCTGCAATCTTAGGCACACTTGCCTAGAAGGTAGACGTTTACTCACTTCTAAGTAAACATTTACAGGATGGAGTTGCAAAAAGGCCCGTTCCAATTATTTATTAATATATTTTAAAGACATCTTTTATTAAAAGAGCCGGCTGCTTAGTGATAAAAAAGAATGTCTTTTTCCCAAGAACATACTGATTTGTACAACTGAGGATGGTGCATGGCCTGCTCACTACACAAGATACATATAATCCAAATAATGAGGTAACAATCCAGGGAGCAGATGCTTAAAGGAAACTCAACAGAAACTTTGCAAAAAGGGGTGAGAAACAGCAGGAGGAATTCACCTGGCAGCCCTGATCTCTACACGCATCTAGAATCCTTTCCTTTGCAAGCAGGGGTTTCCCAGCATTCTTCCCCCAGGCAACCCCTCTTATACTGTCTTGACGGGCAAAGAGCCTGGACACCTTCGACTCAAGCAGGGCCTTCTCCAGGCCTGTCACTGAGCCGTGTGTTTTGAGAGAACAGCTAAAGACATACCCAACACTCTTTCTGGAAGTTGAACACTGCAGCAGAAGTGTGGGTCTTCCAGGGAAGCCAGCCCATCATGACTGAACAATGCACCACTCAAGATGCTGTGAGGAACCGCTGGCAAGTTTAACAAGGTTTTTCAGAACAATCTGTAAACACCCATTCAAGAGCAGGAATACAACGACAGAGACCACCCCATGCCAACTGGTATCCAAAAATATGCCAAGAATACAACTGACCCTATCCTGCTCTGTTTGCTGGTTAACTATAATCTGAAATAATACAGAGAAAGTACAGAGTTAAGTAACAGTCGCTATACCATCCTGAGGGCAGTGAAGAATGAGGTTCCCTTCAGTGTCCTGAGTTAAAGTCACGGAATTCACGGTCTCTACTGTCACTGTGTCAGACTCTTCTTCCACTGTGCTCATACTCAAACCTAGATGAGAACAAACCAGAGATGCTGTTGAGACGCTGTGCCCAGAAAAGCTGACTGGGTCAGTTGTAAAACCACAACATTATAGACACGTGCACAGACAGGCACCCCTCAGCCCTTGGAGGACAGCAGCAACCTCTTTCAGCAGGCACCAGGCCACATCTGGTAGCACCCAAGCACCACATCTGCAGCAGGAGGAGCACATAATCAAAGCTTGCCTTTTTCATATGCATTGTTTCTTCTTGCCCATGGGTTTCTAAAAGCTCTTTGTTGTTTCTAATTGCTTTCTATTTTGTGTTTTTACTGAAGGCCTCATGGGAGGTGGAAAGGTGGCATGTGAATCTCCAGATAAATAAAATGGCTCCTGAAGTGAGACTATACACGTGTCAAGATGCATGGAGTGGGGCTGCATCACAATGACCCAGGCCATGGTACTCTGACCACAGAAGGGAATACACAACAGCAGGAACAAAGGGACACACACTTTGTGGAACTTCTACAAGGAGCCACTTTCCCTACCTGAGAGCCTGGAGGCAATTCTGACTCGCCACAGGCAAACGGGAGGGAAGGGGTGCGTCAAGTCAGCCTGAACCAGCAGCAGCCATAGATTCTGCTGCCCGCCTGCCAGAGTGTGTGCCTTTCCCCCCACCTTCTTTGTGTCATGCACCACCAATGCTGCTGCTTCCAAACTGGTGGCAGAGGAGAGCATTCTCAGGATGCTTCCCATCTGGCCATTTAGAAGCAGCTCTGGATCAGGGGGTTGGGTCTCCCAGTCCCTGCTCACTCTCCAGGAAAAGTGAGCAATAGGAGAATGCAACAGACCCTGGACAGGCAGGGGAGCTAGGGTAGAGATAGGTGAGTGCCAGCTTGCCACATTCCCTCAGCCTGAAACAGGCAGCTGTTTGTTCCATGGCAAAAAAAAAGGGGGGGGGGAAGACTATTTAAAACCTGGTATGCTGCCTGCTACTTTCACAACCTGAATACGTAATGCCTGAGTACAAACAAACTCCAACAAAATAGAAAGCAGGAAAGCTGCTTAAGAAGTTCTTCCTGAACATCTCTAGACAACAGGCACCCACTAGGACACTCAGAACCTCCAACACAAAAGTAAACCAGAAAAAAGCCTCTATACTGGTAAACAAATGAGGAGCTAACAAAGGGTGAGAGAAGGAACTACAATCACCAACCACCCCTCACCTGTCCACACGCACTCCCAAACACAA
The DNA here is from genome assembly GCF_035046505.1 of Tiliqua scincoides. NCBI lineage: Eukaryota > Metazoa > Chordata > Lepidosauria > Squamata > Scincidae > Tiliqua > Tiliqua scincoides. The sequence goes on from NC_089827.1 coordinate 144,233, forward strand.
TGAAATTAGCAAAATTAGAAACACAGATGTTTAGAACATAAGCTGAAAATTGCAGGGCACGTTCATTTGGTAGATATGACAAACATACTGAAAGCCCTCCCCCCTCCAAAAGAATCCTACTTGGGTGATAAAAGCTCCACCTTGCACAAAGGAGGGTCTCTGTCCATTTAACTAAAAGCACCAATATTACCGAAACCAATGAACTGAATGTTCTTGTGCTCAAAAGGGTCAGAGGATCTTGGAGAACAGGGTTTTTTCAGCCTTTCTGTATTTTCAGCACAGCTGTCAAACGAATGTAACCTGCAGCCTCAAGCTTTCTACTGGATGCTAAGTGTTCAGGTCAAATGCTAATTTTACCAGCCTATACAACTAACTTTTAACTGGAAAACAAAGTACACATTATTGTAATTAAACAAGGTTTTTATTTCAAGTGTCTGGAATGAACAGGAAAGCGAAAAACACTTTCTTGCAAGGATAATATAGCATTGTGTCAGTCTCTTAGAGTGTGGGGGGCAACTTTTTGTTGTATTATGGATTGGGATTGACTCCACTATGTATTTTACTGCAACAATGACATATCTTCTGTAGCTCTTGTTCAGTTCTCTGCTCAGTGAAGCAGCCGCCCTCCCGGAAGCCTGGGAGAGTCCAGAAGCGGCTCTTCCGGTGTCTCCAGCTTGCTTTCTTAAAGGCTGTTTGCATCCACAAACGGGAGGCTGTTACAGCCACATCCAGCACAAGGAGAAACTCCATCTGCAGTGCTCAGCACTGTGGTGAACAGGGGTTGTGCCTCATCATCCACTGGGGTTCTGTTCCAGAAGCCCCAGTGGGTACCAAATCAGTGGGAAAATAGGCCTAAAGATGCTCCTCCGGGTTTGTTGTTCCTCCTGTCACTCAGAATGCACCAGCACGGACGCTGCACCACATCTGGCCGCCAGACTGGGGGGGAACAAGAGAAGCCAGTGCAGGGGGCCAAAGGTGAAGCCTGGGGGCAATGCGGCCCTTTGGCTCTCGGCCGCTGCTGAAGGGCCCCACAGCTAGGCTCTCCTGCGTCCCGAACTCTGGTCCAGGTCTGCACTTCCACTTCTGTTCCCTGCAGCTAACGGCTCCTGGGTGAGGAAAGCGCTTAGTGCAGCTCAGAGCGTTCGGTGCCCCTTCCGGCCGTGGGCAGCATCCCGAGTGCCGTGCGCCCCTGAGCGGGTGGAGCGAGGCTGCAAGGGGCTCCGGGGCTCTCCTCCCTGAACAAGGCCTCTGGGGGAGCCGGCGGGTCCACTCGGGGCCTAGCGCACTGCGAAGCGCCAGGAACCCTGCCCCTGAGGCTCCCGGGGAAGGGCCCATCCGCAGCCAGGGAGCTGGTGGCCCCGCAGGCTTCGGGGCCGCGGCCTGGCCGTCTGGAGGACGCAGCTGGTGAGGCGAGGCAGGGCAGGTGTTCGGCAGGGACGCCCAGGGGGAGCCCCCCTCTCCCCGCCTGGTGCTGCTTGCGCGCGGCTGCTCCGAGCCGGCGCCCACGGCGCCTCTTGCTCGCCCGCCCGCCCGCCGCGCTGCACTGGTCCTGCGGGCGCGGCAGAGAGCCTCGGGGCTGGTGCAGGGAGGCCGCCCGCGCTGCCTGGGGGAGGCGCGAGGGCAGGCCGGAGAGGCGCAGCCCACTCGCGCGCAGGGGGCAGGCGTGGCGTCGCCCCGGCCCAAGCGCCGCTCCCGCCGAGCCGCGCCGCAGCCCAGCCCAGCCGAGCGCCCTCCCGCCCTCCCCGCGGCGCGCAGGCCCGGCCGGCCGGCCGCCCTCGCTCGCTCGCTCGCTCCCTCCCGGCCTCCGCACCGCTCCCTCAGCCACTCACTTCCTGTTTTGGGTCCGGGCACTCGCGGCCGGGATGACGGAGGCGCCAGCAAGTGCCAGGATGAGGCCGAGGGCGCGCGCAGGAAGGCGCCTCGGCCACGCCCCGCGCTTCCGGCCGGCGTCAGGAAGTCCCGCGGGGCGGGGGCGCGCGGCTCGGGCCTGGGCGCGAGCGGGCTCCGCGCCGGGGAGGGCGCCGCCGCCGCCGCCGCCGCCGCCCCCTCGGCCACGGGCTCCCCGCGGGAGCGGCGTCCTCCTCCCGGCCCTCGCTGGGACGCGAGTCGCGCAGGACCCGGCAGGCGCCGCGCGCTCCGGCTGCACACGGCCGTGGACCAGGCTCGCCGCCCGTGTCCGGCACAGCCAGGTCCGGGCGGGAAGGGCCGGCTGCCGGCGGAGTCGGCGCAGCGCCGGGACTGCCGAGGCTCCTCTCCGGGCGACGCCCGACGGACCGGCCACTCCCGCCTGCTTCTCGCGGGGCGTCCTGCGGCTCGCGCCGTCCGGCAGCCACTGGCGCGCCCGTCTCGAGGGAGACAGAGAGGCGGCCTCCGCGGCCCCTCCTTCCCGCTGGTCCCTGCACCGAGACAGCGTTCGGTGTGGGGATCACGCTGCTGTTCCTGCACGTCTCTCCTGCCCACCGGGCGTCACTCGAGGCAGCCGCGGGCAGCCCCCCTCTGGACCCGGGGCGCTTCTGCCACTGCAGGTGGCTCCTTCTCTGCCTGCGCTCCATCTGGCCGGTGCCCAGCTGAGAAAGCGCTTCCGGTCTCCCCCTCCGCTCAGCGCAGCTCTCGGCTTTGAGGTCTCCCGCACAGGAGCCTCCAGCGATCTCGAGCTGAGCTTCCTGGCGCTGCTGTCCGTGGGGGTCCGTGTGGCGCACGGGCACTGAAGAAGGCTGCCGGAGAAGACTAGTAGTTCATCCCACCGCACTCCCTTATGTTCCAGCAGCAGTCAGCCGGCACTGCCACCCCGTTGCGCTCCAGCAGCTGCGCTTAAAGGGGAGGCAGACAAGGTTGGCTCTCTCACTGTGGGTGAGGCCACACCTGGCTTCTCTCCCCCCCAAGACAAGCGGGGGGGGGGTTAGTGTGGTGCACAGGCACTGAGGAGAACCCAGATGATCTTGGAGAAAGTCACTCAGACCATCGCAGCAGCCACTACCTGAGAGTTGTTTTCCCTCCACTTGTAGAAATCCCTCCAGCGAGACTGTATTGATGTTTTCCTTCCATTTGCTTTCCTGCCCAATTTTACTGAGATTGATACATAATAAATGCACAGTCAGAGTATCTGAGTGGTGCTGCCTGATTTTTCATAGGAGAGGCAGCAGGCCAGCAATCAAGTTCAGCTGTTCAGCCGACTTCCACACCTGTTGTTCTCACCCGTCCTCCAGGCCGGATGAGAAGAACCCATCTTTGAGCTTAGGCTGCATCCCAACCCCCCCCCCCCCAGCTTTCCAGGCCATACAGACAGAGTTGGCTGTTGCTGTGTACAGCCCACTGCTTGCTGACTGCCTTGAGTTCTTGCAGGGGGAGGAAACTGATGTCTTTTGGCTTCACCAACTTGCAGAAACTGACCAACAACCGTATCTCTGCTCAGTGCATTTTCCGCCAGACCACCACCAACAAGAAATCACCCAACACATCCAATTCCCTCAGCCACCTCAAAGCCCAACATCCAATAAAGGTGAAGGAGTCTGAACATTCTGGACATGCGCAGTCTTCCAGCTGTGCTGCTGCTGCTGCTGCCACCATGCCATCCACCACCCAAACCATGCTGCCTGATTTCATGTCCTCTCATAAGAACAGCCCCGCTGGATCAGGCCAAAGGCCCATCTAGTCCAGTTTCCTGTATCTCACAGTGGCCCACCAAATGCCCCAGGGAGCACACCAGACAACAAGAGACCTGCATCCTGGTACGCTCCCTGGCATCTGACATAGCCCATTTCTAAAATCAGGACGTTGCACATACACATCATGTCTTGTAACCCGTAATGGATTTTTCCTCCAGAAACTTGTCCAATCCCCTTTTAAAGGCATCTAGGCCAGATGAGGAGAATAAAAAAGAATAAAAAAGGAATGAGAAGAATAAAAAGGAACATAAACTGTGGCAAAAGAAATGTAAGAAGGTGATACTGGAGGCCAAGCGAGACTATGAGGAACGCATGGCCAGCAACATTAAGGGGAATAATAAAAGCTTCTTCAAATATGTTAGAAGCAGGAAACCCGCCAGAGAAGCGGTTGGCCCTCTGGATGGTGAGGGAGGGAAAGGGGAGATAAAAGGAGACTTAGAGATGGCAGAGAAATTAAATGAGTTCTTTGCATCTGTCTTCACGGCAGAAGACCTCGGGCAGATACCGCTGCCCGAATGGCCCCACCTGACCAAGGAGTTAAGTCAGATAGAGGTTAAAAGAGAAGATGTTTCAGACCTCATTGATAAATTAAAGATCAATAAGTCACCGGGCCCTGATGGCATCCACCCAAGAGTTATTAAGGAATTGAAGAATGAAGTTGCAGATCTCTTGACTAAAGTACGCAACTTGTCCCTCAAAACGGCCTCAGTGCCAGAAGATTGGAGGATAGCAAATGTCACGCCTATCTTTAAAAAGGGAAAGGGGGGTACCCGAGAAACTATAGGCCAGTCAGCCTAACATCCATACCGGGTAAGATGGTGGAATGCCTCATCAAAGATAGGATCTCAAAACACATAGACGAACAGGCCTTGCTGAGGGAGAGTCAGCATGGCTTCTGTAAGGGTAAGTCTTGCCTCACGAACCTTATAGAATTCTTTGAAAAGGTCAACAGGCATGTGGATGCGGGAGAACCCGTGGACATTATATATCTGGACTTTCAGAAGGGGTTTGACACGGTCCCTCACCAAAGGCTACTGAAAAAACTCCACAGTCAGGGAATTAGAGGACAGGTCCTCTCGTGGATTGAGAACTGGTTGGAGGCCAGGAAGCAGAGAGTGGGTGTCAATGGGCAATTTTCACAATGGAGAGAGGTGAAAAGCGGTGTGCCCCAAGGATCTGTCCTGGGACCGGTGCTTTTCAACCTCTTCATAAATGACCTGGAAACAGGGTTGAGCAGTGAAGTGGCTAAGTTTGCAGACGACACCAAACTTTTCCGATGGGTGAAGACCAGAAGTGATTGTGAGGAGCTCCAGAAGGATCTCTCCAGACTGGCAGAATGGGCAGCAAAATGGCAGATGCGCTTCAATGTCAGTAAGTGTAAAGTCATGCACATTGGGGCACCACCACCCCAAGATCTCTCTCCTGATCTGTCACAGATAGCTCAGAACCCATCAGCCTATATCTAAAGTTTTGATTTTTTGCCCCAGTGTGCATGACTTTACACTTACTTACATTGAAACGCACCTGCCATTTTGCTGCCCATTCTGCCAGTTTGAAGAGATTCTTTTGGAGCTCCTCACAATCACTTCTGGTCTTCACTACTTGGAAAAGCTTGGTTTCGTCTGCAAACCTAGCTACCTCACTGCTCACCCGTCTCCAGGTTATTTATGGTTGAAGAGCACCAGTCCCAGGACAGATCTGTGGGGTACTCCGCTTTTCACCTCTCTCCACTGTGAAAATTGCCCATTGACAGCCACTCTCTGTTTCCTGGCCTTCAACCAGGTCTCAATCCAGGAGAGGACCTGTCCTCTAATTCCCTGACTGTGAAGTTTTTTCAGTAACCTTTAGTGAGGGACCATGTCGAACGCCTTCTGAAAGTCCAGAAATATCATGTCCACGGGTTCTCCCGCATTCACATGCCTGTTGACCTTTTCAAAGAATTCTAAAAGGTTTGTGAGGCAAGACTTACCCTTATAGAAGCCATGCTGATTCTCCCTCAGCAAGGCTTGTTCGTCTATGTGTTTTGAGATTCTATCTTTGATGAAGCATTCCACCATCTTACCCGGTATAGATGTTAGGCTGACTGGCCTAAAGTTTCCTAGGTCCCCCCTCTTTCCCTTTTTAAAGATAGGTGTGACATTTGCTATCCTCCAATCTTCTGGCACTGTGGCCGTTTTGAGGGACAAGTTGCATATTTTAGTCAAGAGATCAGCAACTTCATTCTTCAATTCCTTAATAACTCTTGGATGGATGCCATCAGGGCCCGGTGACTTATTATTTTTATTATTATTATTATTATTTTATTAATTTATACCCCGCCTGTTTGCCCAAAGGGCACACAAGGTGGCTTACAATTTAAAATACAACATTAAAAACAATCAGTAAAACAATTTACAATAATTAAAAATCTAAAAAACAAACAAACCCCGTGGATTCTCATATAAAAAAGCAAGAACGCCAGCCAGCCTGTCAACAATTAAAAGCTTTTTGAAATAAATAAATTGATCTTTAACTTATCGATTATGTCTGAAACATCTTCTCTTTTAACCTCTATCTGACTTAATTCCTTGGTCAGGAGGGGCCGTTCGGGCAGTGGTATCTGCCGGAGGTCTTCTGCCGTGAAGACAGATGCAAAGAACTCATTTAATTTTTTTGCCATCTCTTAAGTCTCCTTTTATCTCCCCTTTCCCTCCCTCACCACCCAGAGGGCCAACCGCTTCTCTGACGGGTTTCCTGCTTCTAACATATTTGAAGAAGCTTTTATTATTCCCCTTAATGTTGCTGGCCGTGCATTCCTCATAGTCTCGCTTAACTTCCCGTATCACCTTCTTACATTTCTTTGCACACAGTTTATGTTCCTTTTTATTCTCATTAGGGCAAGACTTCCATTTATGGAAGGAAGCTTCCTTGCCCTTTACAGCCTCTCTAACTTGGCTGGTTAGCCATGAGGGCACCCTCCTGGACTTAGTGGAGCCCTTCTTCCTTTGCAGTATACACTTCCACTGGGCCTCTATTACTGTTGTTTTAAGCAGCCTCCATGCACTCTGGAGAGATTGGACTCTTTTTACCTTCCCTTTCAACCTAAACAGCCTCCTCATTTGAGGGAAGACGGCTGGTTGGAAGTCAAGGGTTTTTGTGACAGATTTGCCTGGTACTCTTCCTCCAACATGCATGTCAAAGCAGATTGCAGCATGGAGTGTGAATCAGGGCTCAATCAGCACTTAACACAACAATCCAAACAATCCTAGTTGCTGGCATCCTTCAGTCTCCGAAGATTATGGTGTCCGCCCTGAATAGTGGTTCTGGAACAGAGTGTCCTCTCCAGTGCACAAAGCCTGGGTAAAGTAGATATGGAGGATAGACTGTAAGCCATGCAGCAAATCCCACCCTCTCCACGTTGCTGAAATGGTCCAAAGGAAAGGCAGAAGCCAATAAGGTTGGTTCCAGCAGCGTCGCAGGAGTTGCCAGAACATGACTGTGTTCAGCCATGAACTGCCTTGGACTCCGGCTCCGGATTTTGCTTCGAGGTTGATTCCTGAAGCCTTTTCCACAACTGGATATGGCCACAAGGCAGTGGAGGTTTGGGATCAGAGTTTTCCTTCTCTCAGATGAGCTGCCTTCCCATCTACCCGGTGGCTGTTTCGTTGCCTCTTAAGACAAGTACAGCCAAACTGAGGGCATATTCTTATCCCCCAGCCCCCAGGGGTTAAACAATCCAAAGTGCAAGATAATCCTGAGGTGTGCCATCCACTAATTAATCATGGGATGTTCCCTCCCTCTGTTGTTTGTGGAGAGGCTGGAATTTCTATGGAGGGAGCTTGACCCTCATTGTCAAGAGATGAACCAGAACAGGGGTGCTCACACGTTTTTGGCTCAAGAGCTACTTTGAAACCCAGCAAGGCCCAGAGATCTACCAGAGTTTTTTTTACAATGTTCGCGCCATCATAACATATAACATTTATGTGTACAATGTATGTTGGTGTACCTTGCATAACCGCATGAGCCAATATTGCACAACACAACATAATTAACTATAAACATTTTTTGTAATTACTTGAGTTTACTTTGATGACTTGCACTGAAGTGAATCAGCCAAGGATGCATAGTCGGACAGTAGCTGCTGACAGCCAGCCTCAAGCACACTTCCAAATGTTCATCAGTCATGAACTGTTCATGAAATGTTCATCAGTTCATCAGTCATGGTACTTGGACTTAATGATCTTCATGTAGGAAAAGGCTGACTCACATAAATAAGTGGAGCCCTTCCTGCCTCAGGTGAACTTATATCCCTGAGGGCCCTATTGCCTTCAAGTGGCTGCAGCTGTGCAGCACACTCTGCTGGATGCCCAGGCCTTACCCTTAAAGGGGCCACTGCTGACACCACATCTAGCTCCTCACCAGATCTTCCTCGATTCCAATACAAGTGGGGGGGGGGAGCAGATCTCTATACAGACCAGTGCAAAAGCAGGGGAAAGGTGTGGGGGAGGGAAGATCTCTGTATAGACATCACAACAAGACCAGTGCAAAACCCCTTGCACACAGAACCAACAGATGGAAGTGGGGGGGGGGGCAGATCTCCATACATACCAGTGCAAAAACAGGGGAAAGGTGTGGGGGAGGGAAGATCTCTATATAGACATCACAACAAGACCAGTGCAAAACCCCTTCGGTAGATCGCGATCGACGTATTGAGTACCCCTGAACCAGAAGATGGTTGGCAATGAAATAGACAGACTGTACTTGGGGGGTAGGGCTTAAGTCTCCAACCTTCTGGCCCAGACAAGCAATGTGGCTTTGGCTCTTGACAATTCCCCTCCCAGTCCTGAGGGGCTCCATTCTTCTGCCCAGGTCAGAGGCACTCTGTTTTCCCTCCAGGTTCAGAGGGGTTTTGGTTTCTCCCCAATTCCAAGAGGCTCTGTTTCCCTCCAATTCTGAGGGGCTTCATTTTCCCTCCCAGTTCTGGGGGCTTCATTTTCTCTCCAATTTTGAGGGGCTTCATTTTCCTTCCCAGTTCTGGGGTCTTTTGGTTTTCCCTCCAATTCTGAGGGGCTTCATTTTCCTTCCCAGTTCTGGTGTCTTTTGGTTTTCCCTCCAATTCTGAGGGGCTTCATTTTCCCTCCCAGTTCTGGGAGTCTTTTGGTTTTCCCTCCAATTCTGAGGGGCTTCATTTTCCCTCCCGGTTTTGGGGTCTTTTGGTTTTCCCTCCAATTCTGAGGGGCTTCATTTTCCTTCCCAGTTCTGGGGTCTTTTGGTTTTCCCTCCAATTCTGAGGGGCTTCATTTTCCTTCCCAGTTCTGGTGTCTTTTGGTTTTCCCTCCAATTCTGAGGGGCTTCATTTTCCCTCCCGGTTTTGGGGTCTTTTGGTTTTCCCTCCAATTCTGAGGGGCTTCATTTTCCTTCCCAGTTCTGGGGTCTTTTGGTTTTCCCTCCAATTCTGAGGGGCTTCATTTTCCTTCCCAGTTCTGGTGTCTTTTGGTTTTCCCTCCAATTCTGAGGGGCTTCATTTTCCCTCCCGGTTTTGGGGTCTTTTGGTTTTCCCTCCAATTCTGAGGGGCTTCATTTTCCTTCCCAGTTCTGGGAGTCTTTTGGTTTTCCCTCCAATTCTGAGGGGCTTCATTTTCCCTCCCAGTTCTGGGGGTCTTTTGGTTTTCCCTCCAATTCTGAGGGGCTTCATTTTCCCTCCCAGTTCTGGCGGTCTGTTGGTTTTCCCTCCAATTCTGAGGGGCTTCATTTTCCCTCCCAGTTCTGGCGGTCTGTTGGTTTTCCCTCCAATTCTGAGGGGCTTCATTTTCCCTCCTGGTTTTGGGGTCTTGGTTTTCCCTCCAATTCTGAGGGGCTTCAATTTCCTTCCCAGTTCTGGCGGTCTGTTGGTTTTCCCTCCAATTCTGAGGGGCTTCATTATCCCTCCCAGTTCTGGGGACTTTTGGTTTTTCCCCAATTCTGTGGGGCTTCATTTTCCCTCCCAGTTCTGGGGACTTTTGGTTTTCCCTCCTATTCTGTGGGGCTCATTTTCCCTCCCAGTTCTGGGGGCTTCATTTTCCCTCCAATTCTTTCCCTCCCAGTTCTGGGGCCTTTTGGTTTTCCCTCCAATTCTGAGGAGCTTCGTATTCCCTCCCAGTTCTGGGGACTTTTGGTTTTCCCTCCAATTCTGAGGGGCTTCATTTTCCCTCCCAGTTCTGGGGGCTTCATTTTCCCTCCAATTCTGAGGTGCTTCATTTTCCTTCCCAGTTCTGGGGACTTTTGGTTTTTCCCCAATTCTGAGGGGCTTCGTTTTCCCTCCCAATTCTGAGGGGCTTCGTTTTCCCTCCCAGTTCTGGGGGCTTCATTTTCCCTCCAATTTTGAGGGGCTTCATTTTCCTTCCCAGTTCTGGGGACTTTTGGTTTTTCCCCAATTCTGTGGGGCTTCATTTTCCCTCCCAGTTCTGGGGGTCTTTTGGTTTCTGTCCAATTCTGAGGGGCTTCATTTTCCCCTCCAGGCCCTTCCCCGAAGCAGCCTCTGAGGCCATGGAGCACAGGTGAGGTCTTCTCCCCCTGAGCCGCAGAGCAGACGGCCTTCCCAGGGAGAGCACCCTCGCCGCAGTGCGAATCCCCAGGGACTCCTGGCCCGTACAGGAGACTGCAGCGCCCCGAGCACCGCGCTTGCACTCAGAGGGTCAGAGGATCTTGGAGAACAGGGTTTTTTCAGCCTTTCTGTATTTTCAGCATGGCTGTCAAAGGAATGTAACCTGCAGCCTCAAGCTTTCTACTGGATGCTAAGTGTTCAGGTCAAATGCTAATTTCACCAGCCTGGACAACTCACCTTTAACTGGAAAACAAAGTACACATTATTGTAACTAAACAACGTTTTTATTTCAAGTGTCTGGAATGAACAGGAAAGCGAAAAACACTTTCTTGCAAGGATAATATAGCATCGTGTCAGTCTCTTAGAAGTGTGGGGGGGCCATTTTTGTAAGTGGCTTTTTGGAAACCAGCGGGGGCTGTTTGCGGGAGCTCTTCGTGGTGGGTATAGCTGGAGGTGCTGTTTGGGAGTCCTGAGAGGAGGAATGGGACATTGGGTGATGGAGGAAGTTTCCATTTTGGTGCCTTGAGGGAAGAAGTAGCACTCGCTCCTGCAGAGGCCCTCACTCTTTCACAAGGGGGCTCATCTTTGAAGCCAGCAAGGGGGCTGATTGTGGCACATCAAGGCACTGAGAGGCCTTGGGAAGTTGCAGTTCTAGAAAACTTTCCCCAGATGTTGATGGCATCTCCTGGTCTGAGCCACTTCCTCAGGCACATCAGTTGCTTCAGCTGCGCCCTCTGCAGCCGGGCATCGCACTCTTCCACTGTTCTTTGCTTAGTTAGTGGAGGAGCTTCTCCCTCCCATTGGGATGATGGGGGAGGTTTTAGTTTTGGTGCCTGGAGGGGGAAAGGGAGCCTGGTGGGCAGAAGGCAACGGCTTGTGTTCCTCTGTGTATTCCTCAGGCACACGCTCACAGTCCTCACGACACGTCCCTTCCTTCGACAGTGATCTGCTCAGAATTCCCCTCCCCCCTCAGTGCCGCAACAGGATCTGGGAGCTCTTGTGTTGGGGGCTGATGTGGGACCCCGTGACGTAGATGTGGAAGGTTCATCTTCTTCACGGCACTCCACTTAAGTGATCTGTCCACGGTGCTCAGTACCGATCTCGTCACTGGAAGGGTGGACATCAGAGGCGTCCCTGCCAGTCCGTTGCTCTTCGTCCTTCCCACTGCTGCGATCAGTGGTCAGCCTCACGTCAGGGGCCTGTGCATTTGGTCTTTTGCTCGTAACCAGTACAATGGAGCTACAGGCAGCCCGTAGTCTGTAAGGTGTGCTGCTGACCCCGACCTGCGGGGCAGTCAAGAACACTGGGGCAGGTGTGTGAGGGCCGGGGCCCTTTACGATGTTGCAACCACGCGGAGAGGAGCTCGGCCGCTCACTAACCTGGAGGTCGTGTGGGGGCCTCGGGCCGGACTGCGGGCTTCTGGGTGGCACAGGTCCCCAGCCTGCCTGCCCGCCTGGCGGCTGCTGCTGCTGCTGCTGCTGAAACCGGCTTCGGGAGGCATCCCACGTGGTGGCCCCGGAGGACGCCCCTGGTGGGGGGTTGATTCTGGAGGAAACTGACTGGGAAGCTCCCGGGCAGAGCTGGGTCTGGGTGGGGTCCGCGGGGTCTCCGCGTCTGAGGCCGCGCTGCCGGGGAGCTCTGACATTCGGTTCCGGCTGCAGCGTGTATTCTGAAGCACAAATGAGAACGCGGGTCGTTTCTGCCTTGACCAGCACCTCCCCCCTCCCCTCCCCTCCCCTCCCCCCCCGCCAGTGATGACTTTAATGTGCCCCGTTTCTTAAGCTTCTCCCGGAAAGATTTAATGCTTATTCGGGGTTAAAAATGATCGAAATCCAAACGTTCCCGCCTGAGGACGGAGGGAAGCGGACGCGCTTCGGTTCAGAGACGCGGGATTAGTTCGGAGTGTTTGGGAGCCTGACTGACGGCAAGCAGGAACCGACTCCTGCAGCCTGCCGAGCCCGCAGCTCCGGGGCTCCCGCGTCCTTGCAGCCGGAGGGCAGCGAGGGGGCCGAGCCCGCAGGGACCCGCGGTCAGCGCTGAGGGCTCCTGCCCGGCAACGGAGAAGCGGGCTGCAGAAAACGCGCAGCTGCACCGCGATGGCAGCCGCGCCCGGCTCCGAGAGGCCACCGGGAAACGGCGAGGCGCTGCCGCCCCCGCGCCGGCGTGCTCGGTCCGCGGCGGGGCGGGGCGGGGCGGGGCGCAGGGGGAGGAGCGGCGGCGGCGGCCCGGCGTTCCCTCCCCGGCAGCCAGCAGCAGCAGCCGGAGCCGGAGCCGACGAGACCTGACCGGGCGCCCCTGCAGCCGCGGGGCGATGCCGGGGACGGGGACGCGCCAGCCCGGCGGAGCCTCCGCCGCCGCCCCGCCGCGCTGGCTGTGGGGCTGGGCCGCGCTCTGCTGCTGCTGCTGGGGCGGCCCCTTCCCCAGGCCGGCCGCCCGCGCCCTCGCCGCCACCCGCCCCGGCCCGCCCGCGCCGCCGCCGCAGTGCCGGGAGGTGAGAGCGCCGCGCCGCGGGCTTGCTGGGGGGCGGGGGTCTCCGCGCCGGGCAGCTGCTCCCGGGCGCTCCCGGGGAGCCGGGCGGCTGCGGGTCCGGGCCTCGGGAAGGGCCTCCCGGCTTTGCCCGCGCGCCTGTCCCGGGACCGCCCTGTCTCCGTCCCGCTCTGCGCTGCCCCGGAGCACCTGCCGGCGCGGGCGCGGCCCTGGTGCTTGCCGGAGGCTGGCCTGCCCTGCAGGACCCCGGCGGCTGAGCGGAGCCGGCTGAGCCAAGGCAGGCAGTCCCCGGGGCAAGTCCCGAGCCCCCCCCCCCGCCTGCCTTTCTGCGTGGGAGGCGTTGAGCAGAGCCGGAGCTGGCGCTGCCTCTCGGTAGCTGATCACCGCGGAGGACTCTCCTCCACCCCCGCCGCTCCGGGGCCAGCGCCCGGTCTTCGGGCCGGCAGCGCAGGTGGCCAGGCGTTGGTCGGGCGCCAGCTCTCCAGGGCCTCTCCGGAACGACAGAGCCGCTTCCAGCGCTGGGAGGGAGTTGGGGCTCCTCTTGCAGACCCTGCCGGCAAACGAGTAACAGCCCAATCCTATCCCCGCTTACCTGGGAGTAAGCCTCATTGACTTATGGGACTTACCTCTGAGTAGGCAGGCATAGGATTCAACCGTAAGGCAGGAGAAGGATGGAGACTGTCTGAGCTGGTGCTGAATTCCTGCCTGCGGTTGCAGTGCCCGTCATGGCTCCGCTCAGCTCTCCAGTGTGCCTATCTCTAAGAGGACAGCCGTACATTTTCAGCTCACCCAGACGTTGGTTGCTGCAGCAGAGACACTGGAATCTGAGAGTGAGAGGATGGTGATACTGCTGCCCTTTTGGTTTGAAGTCTGGTGGGGAAGGGGAAGGGGGAGCAGCTCGGTGGTCAGGAGAGCGATGCTTTTCATGCAGAAGGACCCAGCCAGGTTCAACCCCTGGCACCACGTTCAGTTATCAAGAAGGATCTTGGGTAGCAAGCAGGACAGGCTGTATAGTCAGCTGTAGAAGTGAAGCTCCTTCTCAGGAGCTGCAGAGAACCCCAATCAAGATTTCAACGTAGGAGTGGTCGGGGTCCTGCCTTGCCTTTGTATAGCACACTCAGCTGTGCTTATACAAGCCCTCCCCCACTGTTTCTCCCCTTTTCTTGGAGGAGGAGAAGGAGCGGGTGGGCTGGGTCTGGTCTGACAGCAGGACTCCTGCCCCTGAAGATGAAAGGGGTACATATGAAAGCAGACTCCAGAGAGACAGGCAGGGCTGTCAATATGTGGAGCTGAACAGAGGCAGACAAGCCACGCACACGGGTGGATTATGATTAAGTGGGTTTCTAAGCAAGCAGAGAGACAAGAGCCTCAGATGTATCGCCACCCATAGCAACAAACATGCACTTAGCCCTGCAATTCCCAACACAAGGTTGTTTGTTCAGTGCAGAGCAGCTGGGAATGCCACCTGATTGGCTTTATGGACCAGCCTTTCAGAATCCAGCACAGGATTGCCAGTTTGTGATTTAAAGAAGCCCCCTCTGGACAGGGGCCTGGTCAAGGCAGCCCAGGGTGGGACTTGATGGGTCAGGAGTGGGGCTTGCTGGAATATGGAGGTGGATCATAGGAGAGCCTGGAGGTGATGGTCAAGACCCTCTTACACCTAAATGCCCAGGTGTTTGGTCCTGATGTTGCCTGGCAGGTCTCTTCAGGGGTCAACCTCTGACTGTTGGTGGGTGGGTACTAAGCAGGCCCACCCTTGCAGCGCCCCGGCACCCCTCTCTTTCTGTTCTTAAGCACAGCCCAGGCCAGCAGCAGCTCCCTGCTGAGAGCAGGCCTCGTTCTGCTCCAGTGCTGCTTCTGATAGGTGCCATCTGCTCTTGCAACGTCTGAATGCCCAGACAGATGGAGGGAGGGCGCAAACAGCCCTGAACTGCGGCACATTAACCACATGGCCTTTCCTGCTGACAGTGGACCCGTAGTTCAGACTGGGTTGCCCAGACTGCTGGACCATAGAAAACACCCCCTTTCTCACCCACTCCCCCATACTGGAGAGGACAGGAATAGACACACAGACATATAGAGGTGGCAATGGTGTGACATGTCACATGTGTAGTTAATAGGGGCTGCCTGGTGACCTCGGGCCAGTCACCATCTCTTGACCTCGCCTACTTCACAGGGTTATTGTGAGGACAAAAGGAGGAGCGCAGCTGTGTACATCTGCCTGAGCTCCTTGGAGTAAAAGCAGTATAGAAATGTAAATAAAATGAAAAAAAATATTTATTGTGTTGATTGAGGACGTGGTGTGTTGTGTTCAGACACAATGAATTAATGGTGTCCTGTCCCCTTGTGTACAATCCAGCCTCCTCTCTCCATTAGCCTGAAAAAAACCCCTGGCGCAGTTGTGTATGGAGGGAGTTTTACCTGGGAGTTGTGTGTACAAGTGTGCGTCACTTAATGACAGGGATATGTGATGCCTTATCCATGTTGTCAAACCTGCTGAAATACTAATAGCTGTGTGAAGCTTGAAATGGAGCCCATGGAACTGAATAGGTTCTGGCCCATGCAGTGCACGGTGATGCTGAAAACTAATTCCAGAGAGTGAGATGGCGGGGGGGGGGGTCCCCCAATCACCTTAATCTTATCAGTAGACAACCAGTTCCCAGGTCCCTGAGGGCGCAATCCTAACCCCTTATGTCAGTGCTTTCTAGCACTGTGCTTTCTAGCACTGACATAAGGGCCATGAAGCTCTGTGGTAAGCTCTGTGGTAAGGGAACAAACATTCCCTTACTTTGAGGAGGCCTCCGTGAGTGACACCCAACTGCAGGATGCAACACACATCCCATTGGCACCGATATACCAGTGCTGGAAAGTAATAATAATAATAATAATAATTAATAACTGGGTGTTTATATACCACCTTTCTGGTCATCGGATTACTCCTCTGACTTTATTCAAGGCGGTTTACATAGGCAGGCGTTTCTGAATCCCTCAAGGGGATTTTTACAATCAGAGGTTCTCTCTTTCAAGAACCAACATACAACCAAAAGTACTGACATAAGGGGTTAGGATTGCACCCTAAATTGTATAAGTCCTGGCAGAATACAATGGGGAACTTGCTTTCCAAGAACAGTCACAGGAGCCTGTAAGCTCATTAGTTTTTAAAACTGAGTAGCACAAATGTATTAGAGGCAGGGGCTGGAGAGTTCTTGCAGCAGCTGGAATTAATGCACATGTAAAAATAACAGCAGAAAAAGTAAGGCAAGGAAAAGGCAAGGGGTGGGAGAGGAGGCAGGAGGGTCATGCTGGGGGTTCTATCTTGTGGTTCAGTTGAGGTGCAGATCTGAACGGAGTGGGGGTGAATGTGGTGCAAAAGGGAGGCCAGCAAGTGAGTTCCTTCTGTTTGGAGGAACAAGCCAAACTGCACACATTCAAGTGGGATTCTCAGTTCACATTTAACAGGCACACTTCCAGTGGCATAGCTAAGGGGGTGCAGGGAGTAGCAGTTGCACCGGGCATCAAGCTTTAGGGGGGACAAGCTGAGCTTGACACTAGTGACCAAACTTGTGAAATCTTGGTATGTATGAATAATACCATCATGTTATATATCATTAGAAAGGTAATTTAATGCAGAATTCAATGAAACAAACAACACCGGAATATCTGTTTTCTATCAAAAGTTACGGCTAATTAACCAGAAAATGAAAACACAATTGCCTTAAGGAAGAAAAAAATGAATATTCTTAACTCAAAACTGACCTATGGAACTGACTGTTCTGAGAGGCAATGGCATGTTGTTACGTTATCGACATGTTACGACATGTTATCGTTATTGTTACGAGATCGACGTGTTATCATCATGATACAGCATGAAACCAATAAGGTGTTAATAGGAGTCAGCTCTCATTTCCATGTATCATAATACAGTTACCCCTGCTAACTGCGTAACAGCCCAATCCTATCCACACAACCCCATTGATTCTAATGGGACTTACTTCTGAGTAGACATGCATAGGATTGGGCTGTAAAAAGGCACTTTTTCAAGTGGTGCCTCTCTTCTGTTTAGCAAGGGAAGAATAACCATCCCTCTTCATCCCAGCACAGTGTCTCTGACCAAGAAGGGACATACTTTTTATTTATTTACTTAATTAAATTTGATTTCGTCTGGGGGGGCTACAAATCTTCTTTGACCCCAGGTAGCAGATGCCTTAGCTATGCCACTGACTGAGGGGAGGCAGCAGAGCAAGTAGGTGGTGAGCTGTTGGGGGGAGAAGGTGGGTTCCTCCCAATTTTCACTTTTTTAAAAGCCTGGGTATGATGTCACTTCCTGTTGTGACATCACTTCTGCAGCAAGTGCTGATGGAAGTGAGCCACCAATAACAATCACAACTCACAAAACATGAGAGAAACAACTCACAAGACATGATGGATGTTGTTTTTCAAATGCTTAGATCTTGTTTTCACAGGATGCCTCAAGTGAACAGAGAATTTGTTGGTGTGATGAATGTGGATCTTGTCCTGAGATTCAGCCCAAAGTGTGGGATGCCACCTGTACCCTTTCCTCAAACTTATGGCTCTGCCTCAGAGTTTGCTGAAGTACCAGAATAAAATGCCTCCTACAGATTGATGGTGCAGCCAGCCACCCATGGAATTCAGAGTGCAGTTCTTATCACCACACTTCAAGAAGGATGTCGTAGAGCTGGAAAAACTATAAAGGAGGCAACCAAAATGCTCAGAGAACTGGAACCCCTTTCTTAGAGGAAAAGCTGCAGATTTGGGGATTTTTTAGCTCAGAAGAAAGGTGATGGGGGCTTGATTGAGACATATGCCTGGTGGAGGGTAGACCTAGTGAACTCCCACTCTCCCACTGTACAGAAGCCAAGTGTCTTTCAGTGAAACTGATTGGCAACAGACTTTGGACCAATAAAAGGAGAACTTCCTTCTCCCTGGGCATGATTGGCCAGTGGAGTCTGTTGTCACCTGTGGTAGTGATGATGGCCATCAGCTTGACTGGCCTTGGGGGGGGGGGTTTGGACAAGGCCTATCAGTGAGCATGGTCACAATGGTTGTGCGCGACCACAGGGCTTGGCAGCAGCCTGCCTCTGAATTTGCAGTTGCAGGGGAACTGTGATGAGTTAGTTGGATGCCCTTCCTACTCCTCCTACTCCAGAGGCTTCTGGCAGACAGGGCTGGTCTTGTGATGAGATGCGGTAGCCTTGAACAGCACATTTACTGAGGTAGCAGAATCCACCCCCAAAGCACCACCCCCAGCAGTGATATCATCACCCTTCTCTGCCAAGCCAGCAGCTCTGCCTCCCTGCAATGGCAGCCAGCCACTTCCTGCAGATCTGCCCCACCCTGCTCCCCAGTGATAACTCTGCTGGCTGGCAGCTCGCTGTGCATGGGCACAAAGCACACAGAGGGGTGGCAGTGCAGGGGACACAAGTGGTGCATTGCTGCTGTGTCTCTCTGGATGGGACAACTGTGCTCTTGGCACCTGCAGCTCCTCCCCATTTACTCTCTCTGGGCAGCTGACAGGGCCTGTGAGCAGCATTCATTCCTGGCATGGCCTAACTGAGACAGAGCGGGAGTGAGTGGCCTACTGGCTATAACCACAGCCGTTTCCTCCCTGCTCAAGGCAGGCCACACTGGGGCTTCAGGTCACAGTGAGGCTAGAGCTGGTGTTATGAATGATTAACTCACTTTTCTTTCAAGATTTTCTTGAAGAGACCCTTTCTTTCCTTAGGCAAAAGAAGGGACTAGGCAGAAATTCCCAGCAGCTAGAGGAAGGGGATTAGCAGAGAAAGCTGATTCATACCCGCCCACAGGAAGCGATCTTTGCAGACCTCTCGGAATGGACTTTTCTTCCCCACAGTTTGACACATGTCAAATGGCTTGACCAGACTCTGTTCCAAACAGTGTCAAACCGTTTCATGTCTATTTGATAGGCTCTCTGTTTAGATGTTTGCCCTGTCTCCCTAGCTCCAGTTTGAGCCCTCAGCAGTGTTTCTGAATGCAAATTGGAGGAGGTGGGGTGGTCCCCTTGTCTCTTGGCTTTTCACCAGGAGCCTCTTGCAATGGCACTGGTAAATATGATGGCAGGTGTGACAGGCCCGGCTCTGGGTTGTGTGGGCTTGCCATTTCATCTGGCTTTTTTTTTTTAAAGCATCCACGCCTAGGCAGTGATTAATTTGTATTTGCATGAAAGTAAATAAGTACACACATGATCCGCTTCCAGCTTGAATGGAGATAGGGAGTCTTTGTTCTAATGTTGTAACAGCCACTTTGCCTACTTTGGAAAGGGTGCATTTCAGTCTGACTGTGAGGATGATCACTGTAATCCAGCTGTACCATGTTTGACTGGCTTTAGTAGCCAGCCATGATTTGCAGTCACCACTGCAACTCCCCCTCCCCTGCCCTGAGCCTGGTGAAATGCAGGAAATATGCAGTGCGGGAGCTCCATCTTAGTCTTCCTAGTGCAGCCTGTAGTGAGAGACTTGCTCTGTTCTACCCAGAGAACCCCCAAGGGAAGCAACCTCTCATTCTCTGCTCCACTGTTGGAGTTAAAGAGAGGGTCGCCCCTGGCCTTGCCCTCCTCTCTGAAGTGCAAATTGACCACTGGCCCAGGCAGAGGGCAGGAAGGGCAGTTATCTGATTTTGCAGAGTGAGGAACAGAACTGTCACTCAGCTCAAGATAAATGTTGGATTATGCAAATGGCTCAATGGGGGTCAGAAATGTTGATCCTCACGAGTGTCTCCATTCCACATCGGATGTTGGGTATAAACATTGTTCATTTTCTGATCAGGGATCTACATATGGTGACTTAATGTCTTTATAGGTCTGAAAGTTGCTTTTGTTTGATCTCAGTTCCTTTCTCTTGCCTTGATTAATGGAATGGCAGTGCCTCAAAGAACAGTTTTAAAAAAGCTAAGATGAAGAAAGAAAGAAAGAAAGAAAGAAAGAAAGAAAGAAAGAAAGAAAGAAAAATCTTAATAATCCCGTAAGAATATTTTGTACTTTATATAGTATAATGCAATTTGTGGCAAAATCACCAACACTTTGTAAATATTATAGCAGCTCGATTTTCCCCCCCTGGAATTAAGTGAACTTCTCTGTGTCAGGGATTTGAAGGTCTCACTTTGTTTTAAGCTTGTCTTGTTTCTATGGTGAATCAGTAAAAGCAACTTCAGAGCAGCAAGCAGTGGTTATAGTGGATCAGCTCCTGCGCAGATGATCAAGCAATGTGAGCAGAACAAAGACAGAATACTGTTCCTTGCAAACAGGGCTGGCCCAGGAGGATTGCTGCTGCCTGCCATCCTTCTCTCCTTCCTCCACCACTCCTCTTCTTCTCTCTCCCTGGATTTGAGGTGGAGGAAGAGAGGAGTGTGCAGCTAGAGCTTCGGAAAGCTCCTTTGAGCATCAGTAGCAACTTAGAGTTCACAAAGTTATTTACTATTCTTAATAACTCTTCCTCCAATCTACAAATATCTGGAGCTGACCAGAGAGAGTCAGGTTTGTTTTTTAATTCATTAGAGCAGTGTTTCTCAAACTGTGGGTCAGGACCCACTAGGTGGGTCGCGATCCAATTTCAGGTGGGTCCCCATACATTTCAATATTTTATTTTTAGTATATTAGACCTGATGCTACCATGGTATGTGACTGCATTTGGGGAAATGTTACAGGCCTATACTTTTAACAAGCTACTATGTACATTCTTTTAACAATGATAGTAAATGGGACTTACTCCTGGGTAAATGTGGATAGGATTGCAGCTTAGGATTGTTAAAAATGTTCCTGCTTGATGATGTCACTTCTGGTGATGACATCACCTGACAGATTCTCATTCTAAAAAGTGGGTCCTGGTGCTAAATGTGTGAGAACCACTGCATTAGAGTATTACAGCCGAATCCTATGCCTGTCTACTCAGAAGTAAGTCCCATTGGAGTCAATGGAGCTTACTCCCAGGAAAGTGTGGCTAGGATTGGGCTGTTAGTCATTTAGACAAGGCTTCAAAAATATTACATGAGCGAAATAAGCAGTGCAGATTTGGCATCAATAATATTTCTTGTAAACGTGACACATTTCATTAAAAAAACAGCTTGGAGGAAGATTGATTGTTGGCATCCTTCAGTCTTGGAAGACTCTGGTATCGCGCTCTGAATGGTGGTTCTGGAACAGCGTCTAGTGTGACAGTCCCTTCCACACTGAGAGCAAATGGATTCTGGCCCTGAGGATAATTTGCTGCAAAATTATTCCCTGGCAAGAACAGATTGGTGGACAAAGCCAGTCAGTGGTTTGGTGGCTGATCTACCAAAAAGAGACACAAGGGGTAAATAAATGAAGTTGTATCTGGCTGGGGTTGTTGCCAAAGAGACAGGTGACTTCAGGTTCCATGTGCATAGAAGGTTGGGCTTCCTCTCCCTTCTGCCACAAGAAAAAGAGCAGCTGTGGCCTTATTAGTTATTAATGAGAAATAGATTTTGTTTAATTACCAATGTCAAGAGGAAATGATCTTTTCTGCTAATTGCCATCTCCATCCCAATTATCTCTAAAGCGTAATGTGAGCTTACTTTTTGTTCATTTACCTCATTAGCGAAAGATCCTATTGCACCCAGCTACCTGCTGCCCATTATAGCAAGGGACATTTTTCAAAGAGGTGTGAATAATGCATTCCAGCAACATGTGAGTTATGAATGGGAGTATTTTTCTGAAGGGTGTGATAGTTATGAGTTCTGCTGAACACTCCACACTGCTAGTCTGTGGGGACAGCAATGGTTTAAATTCCAGTTCTTCACGTTACCTGGTGGTGGCTTGGACTGATTAGAAGAAAGGGGATCTGCTGTAGTACCACAGAGTTAGAATTGGAAGGCAACTTGGAGACCATCTAGACCACCCCCTTGCTCAGTACAGGCACTGTTGGAATGGACTGGGTTCCATCCTGTGCCAGTGAATGCAGGCTGTGTCTGGAGCCCTGAGAACGTTTTGTCTGTCTCAAAAAGACTGGCAGCCTTCGGGCACCAGTGTGTTGAGCGCCTGTTGGGTGAACACCTTGACCCTCTCCTGCAGCCACACCTCCTTCCCTGAGCCAGAAGGATGGTTTCAGATTGGGGGAAGGAAGGACATTCTCAGCAAGGTTACTTTAAGGCTCCATCTATTCTCCATTTTGTTCTAATCCGGGGGTCTCCAAACTTTTTGGCCAGAGGGCCACATGAAATATCTGGTACAGTGCTGAGGGCCGGAAAAAAATTTAAATATAAAATTTAAATAAATAAATTAGACATGGAACTTGGATGAATGAATAAATGAATGAGTGGGCTCATTCACTCAGCCTCTCCAGCCCTCAGAACACCCTCCAGATGCAATCAGAGCACAGCTCTGGTCATATTCAGTTGAGTGGGCCAGTGGCTTTCAGGGGACAAGAGGATGGCCATGTGCTGGATAGAGGCTCACTGTGGGCTGCATCTGGCCCCCGGGCCGGGGTTTGGAGACCCCTGTTCTAATCAAAAGGCAGGCGACTTTGTCATTATTGTTAAGAATATTTATATACTGCTTTCCCCCAAAATGTTCAAAAAGTAGTTGACAGAGAAAATCAAATAACAACATGACTCCCTGTTCCAAAAGGATGCAGAAGAACACCAGCAAACAGTCACTGGAAAAGACACCTGTGCTGGGGTGACAAGGAACTGTGACTGTTCCCCTGCTAAATAGAAGAGGAGCAGCAATGGAAAAAAGGCCTCTCTGCTTGTTTGCAGGGTAATTTTATGCCTTTGGGAAGCATAACTAGTGTGCATTTAAATGTTTACAACAGTACTTTCCAAAGTGTGGGTGGCAATCTAGGCCCTCCTACTTGCCCTAGGACTGGTTTTGCTCCAAATAGGAGCCATTCCAGAAGTCCCATTACTTACCAGAGCCTTTGGAGGCCTCTTCCAGCCCAATAACCTACTCTATAGGCCTCATTGAGTATCAGGAGAGTTAGAACAGACAAAAGAAAACATTTCTTTACACAGTGTGTCATTAATCTGTGGAACTCCTTGCCACAGGATGTGGTGATGGCACCAGGCCTTAAATGCCTTTAAGAGGAGATTGGACAGATTTGTGGACGAAATGTCCATCACAGGTTACAAGCTGTGATAGCTGTGTGCAGCCTCCTCGTTTTAGAAGTGGGCGACCTCAGATTACCAGGTGAAGGGAGCGGCGACAGGATGCAGGCACTTTATTTTCTTGTGTGCTCCCACTGTGAGATTCAGGAAGCTGGACTTAGATGGGCCTTTTGCCTGATGCAGCGAGGCTCTTCTTAGGTTCTTATGCAGGCCTCAGAATGACCCTCAGAAGCCACTTCCAGTTGGCAGTCGTCACTCAATGTGTAGAATGAGCATTTCATGCAGCACTCTTGTTTCACACCATGCCACCAATGTTTGCAAAAAACATGAAGGGAAGACCAGCTCCCTGCCCCGCCAAACCTCCGTGGCGAGGCCTTTCTCTCCCCAGTTCTCTTGAGTGCCCCCATTGCCCACTGAATGAATAGCCCGAAGACAGCTGGTTGCTAAAGTCGCTCCCCCCCCCCCCCACTTAAGATGTTGGCCAAATCCGATCTAGACAAATGTTGCATTGCTGCCCATGGAGCTGTCCTCAATAACTCTGGTTTCCCATCCATTCTGGCAGCAGAAGTTGGATCACAAAAGGGATCTTTTATATGGCATGAAATAAGCAGGGACAGCAAAGAGATACTGAGAGGAGCTTTGCAGTGCTGTGCTCATTACTGTTTTAGTCCTGGCTTCCTATGGCCATGTGCTTCTCTTGGACTAAACTGAACAATGAGCTGCTACCTGCTTGCAGTGACAAAACCTGTGACCTCCTCTCGTTCCCCTGCTGCTGTCTGAATAGGTCTCAGGTGCCAGCTGTGATTCTCCTCACAGTGGAAGCACTTAGATGTATTTGGGACAGGCAAGAGGAGCACAAGCACCATTTAAAAATAATCCTTGCAGGAAAGAAAGGGGGAGAGATGCTTATCAGAAGGACATCTCTAAAGAACCCAAGGATTTCCCTGGAAGGGTGTATGGCATACACTCCAATGTAACCAGCACATGAGTCCTTGATACAGGCAAGCATGTGCTGCATTAGCACGTCTGTAATGGGACTGGACAGGGGTCAGGAACAACAACTGCTGTGCCTACTCCTTAGATTTAAAGAAACCACACCATGTACCTAGTAAATTTTGGCTTGACAAGGATGTGTACAGTAATTTTCTTTCTTTCTTTCTTTCTTTCTTTCTTTCTTTCTTTCTTTCTTTCTTTCTTTCTTTCTTTCTTTCTTTCTTTCACTCAGCTTCTGCTTTTAAACAGGAGTTACACTACTCCCTCAATCAACAGGTTAGACTTTGATCCCAAGATTCTGTAGATGCTGATGTGGGCCATTTCCCTTAATACATCAGTGTTCTCACACATCCTGCTTCTGCAGTTAGAAGGTTTGCATTAAGCAAGAGATTTGTAAGAACTCTGCAATATAGGCTTACGTTTTATGAAGTTTGGAATTCAGTGTACATGAGAGACAGTTTACAGAACATTGTGTTACATGAGAACTGCCAATATGCAGCCAGCCATCTGTTAGCCATCAGTGAGACAGGCAGCTCGGATCTAATGAGGAAAAATGCATGCTGGAGCCCGTTGTTTATCACCTGGTGCAAATTTGCCCATTCTGCATTGGTGTAGTTATCTCAACTTACGCTGGTGTAACAGAGAGCAATATTTTGCCCATCAGCCTATGTGTATTTGACAAGAGATTACAAAATATTCTTTTGGAAAGTAATGTGAAAAGACATCTTTGTGCAGAATCCTTAGATTTGAGTAAGTTGTTATACTCCAGTTATTTTACTCAATATATGTTTAACCCAAAGGACACACTAATACTAAAGGAAAAACATTGAATTATTGAAGAGGGTGTGTGTATGCATTAGATCTAGATCAGTGATTTTCAATCTTTTTAGTCTCATGCCACACTGACAAGGTACTAAAATTGTCAAGGCACACCATCAGTTTTTGGACCATTGACAAGGCACACCATGCTGCTGGTAGGGGGTTTAATCCCCCAATGGCCCTACTAATAAATGACCCTCCCCTAAACTCCCACAACAAACCTGCAGACCGTTCGCGGCACACCAGTGTGCCAAGGCACAGTGGTTGAAAATGGCTGTATTAGATAGATAGATTGAATGAATGAATGAGATTCTGCAGTGCCTGGAAAGATTGGGAAAGGGTTGGAAACTGCCCTTATTTTGCCTTATAAAAATCACAGTTGTGGGGAGACAGGTTGGGAGATGATTCTAGCAGCACAAGGAGTTGATGAGAAGGCCTTGTGGGAGTGTAGTTTGCAGGCTGCACCCTGCAAGTAGTTGAAATGTTCTTTCCCTCCCTGTAGTGCTGCTAGTGAGACACCCATCACTGGACTCCTTGTTCCCCAGTGTCTATGCCAGGGGTGTCAAACCCGTTTCATACTGAGGCCTGATTGGCATTCATGATGCTTGCTGAGGGCCAGAAGTGATGTCATTAGGCAGGAAGTGATGTCATTAAACAACTCATAACCAAAAATTAGCACTTTTTCCTCACTTAGGAATTCATTAGCTTCAAATGAGAGAAGAGAAAACGCTCAAAACTTGATCATATTTCAAGATATGGAAGAGCTCAATTTTCATGGGGGCTGCCCTTTTAGTAGTAACACCTCAGCACTGCTCAGCAGCTGAGAGCCTGAGGGCTGGATAAAAAGCTTCCGTGGGCCGCATCCTGCCCCTGGGCCTTATGTTTGACACCCCTGGATGCTATGCTAATGTAATGGGATATTGAGTCAGCGGGTGTCATTTAGCAGTTATAGTTCTACAGTACCTGGGTGCTGTGCATAAAACAAAACACAGGTTGTGTACAGATGTACATCACTTGTTTGGTGGGCCCTCTATGGAAGTGCATTGGCTGTG
This sequence comes from Tiliqua scincoides, assembly GCF_035046505.1. Taxonomy (NCBI): domain Eukaryota; kingdom Metazoa; phylum Chordata; class Lepidosauria; order Squamata; family Scincidae; genus Tiliqua; species Tiliqua scincoides. Next base: position 169,909 of record NC_089827.1, read on the forward strand.
TTTTGCTTAAAAATGCCATCTTCATGTGTGAACTGAGGTCAGGGAAAACGAGTTCTATGTGCATGCCACAGGCACTGTTTGTTGCCTGGAAATGGACCACCTTCCTTGCACCCTCCTCCCTGAAGCCATTTCTCAGTGTGTGGGCAATTGATCCTATTTTCTCCAGAAAAGGGTGGAAACTGATATTTCCTTGTACAGATGCAGTGCAGCCCTGAGGAAGGGCAGCCTGTCTGAAGCACAAGGCCAGGAGTGGCCTGAGATACGTTCAGTGCTTCCACCACCTGTCTAGGAGATGCAACCAGCCAGGACTGATAGGCCGAGTGATGGGGGCTGAGCGATGCCTTGTTTGTTATGCCCCCCAGCCAGCCAGCTGCGGGCTGGATACAGACCCTGCAACACTAGGTGAACCACATGTGGCAAGGCAGTTCTGGAATTAACGCAGTTATTCTGAAAACTTTGAAAAGGCCGTTTTGTCCCCAGCTAGGATCTGCAACCTGAAGTTCACCTTACTGTGTGGAAAAAGCAGCAGGGAAGGGTGTTTACCGGCAGGGGGGGGGAAGCAGTGGGCATTGGGGTTTCAGCCTCATCCTGCTCCTCTCTACAAAGCTTGTCTTGCAAACGCCCCAAGCCCTGCGTCTCTGGGAACCTGCGGACAAGCCTGTTCTTTGGAAAACCTTAAAGGAGCAGACAGATCTGAGGAAATGGGAGTAGGGAGCAAAAGTAGAGATTTGTGTGTGAGAAATGGTCGAGAGAGAAAACGGCTTATGTGCCTTTATGGCATAGCAGAGTCTCCTCTGGGAGGGAAGCAAAGGAGTCCTCCTAGCAGTTGCTGTTGCCCTGACCTGGGGCTGGTCTGGGCTGGTCTTGCATGTTGAGATTGTCACTGCATGGCTAGAATTGGGGCAGACCCATTCTCTACTCCCTGGAAGCAGACGAAAGCTATAGCATCTTCTGGAAGCATCGCAACACATTTGTATTTAGGCTGGCTTGGGGAGAGCCCAGACCTTTGGGGCTGCTGGGCTCAGCATTGGTAGGTTTGTATGTAGCTATTTACTTGGTCATCTGTGCTGAACAAGGCTCACTGGCAAGCAAAACAGATTTTCTGCCACCGCTTTTTCTAGTTTATGTGCCACAGATGTTGGGCACATGTGCGCATAACAAGTGAGATAGAAAAGTAAAATAACATGGGCCAGCAATGCCTCTTCTCACTTCCAAGGTTACATTTGCCACAGTGCTATCTACATTTACATGGGAATTTTAAAGTCCTATAATTGGTGTGTGAAAGGGCCTTACGAGGCCCCAGTGTTTTGGAACAGGGACGGCTGAATGACACAAGTGCGCAGACAGATTTAGACATTGCTACATCCTTCCTTATCTCAGATTGTAACAGTACAAATGTTAGTCTCTTCCCATCTTCTGTACTTATAAAATGTGGCACATTTGTCCCACCATCCCCAACACCAACACCGTTCACGGCTGTGGAATTTTGATCTACCTTGATATTAGCAGCAGCGGAGGTGAAAGCTGCATGAAGAGGAGGAGGTCAAGTTGCAAACTTCCCCCTCCCCTGGCAGTCTGTCTCTTATCTCTGCAATGGAGCAGAGAAGATTCACTCATAAAACTAATCAATAACTAATCAATAATTAATTTTAAGATTCACTCATAAAACTAATTCAGTCTTAAAACTAAAACTCACATGTGCACCCAGAATGGAGCCCAACCTGCAGAACTCTGGCCAACCTGGGCAGCTGCTGCTGGATCACACGTTCTGAGCAAATGCCAGCACTGGCCCAGGAATGCTGTTTGCATTGGACCAAGAAACTTCTCTGTGGGGACAAGAAACGTTTTTATGACACTCATGAAGTCCCTCTCCACCTTGTTGTTGGCTGTAAAGTGGCACTTCGCACTTTTGCTATCAGGAGATGGAGCCCCCAGTGGGTCCCAGCAGCCAACCAGGAGTTCCAAAATGAAGGCCAGGTTCAGTTCATGGAGATAAAGTGATAAAGAATGTTCTGTGTGTTTCTGTGCAGCTGTAGAGAAACTGAAGGCTTTTTGTGGGGCTGAATCCATTCTCTGAAAGTGGGGAAACCAGAACTGCAGATCAGAGCCAGGTTTTCACCCACCATTCTGTTTCCAACAGTGGACAGCAAGATACCTCTGGGAGCATTGCAAGTGGAGTATGAGGGAAGTCTGGGCAACTGCTGCTGTTTAGAAACGTGTCATCGCCTCTGTCTGTGCAGGGTCTGTTTTGCATCCTGGCTTACAACCACTGATAGATAAGACTGGATAGATTTCCGAGACTTGCAGATTGTCATTCCTGTGCTGAGGGGGTCAAGGGAAACAAGCCCCAGGCGCCAGGCTTGGGGGGGGTGCCACCATGCCACCATCTACCACCCTGTGGCACTCAGTTGGCCGGTGCACCGATCTGAGGGTTGCCCACAAGGGCCTTTCCCTCAGAGGTGATCTGAGGGGTGGTGGGAAAGCTGCGTAAAGCCTCCCCGACCCTCAGAACGCCTTCTGAGGGCATCAAAACATCACTTCCAGTTTCCTCCATGAAACAAGAAGTGATGTTTTTCAACCCTCTTGGGGCTTTACAAGACCTTTGGAGTGTTGGGGAGGCTGTGCATGGCCTCCCCAGACCTCTGGAAGGAAGGCAGGGGTTGGGACCGGGGGACAGCAGCCCAGCCAGTGGGCCAGCTTGCAGTTGTGGCCCCGGGTGGCACCAAGGCTAGGATCGCCATGGTTCCTGTGCACATCTACTCCAAAGTAAGTTCCATTGTCTTCAGTGGGACTTACTCCTAGGGAAGGGTAGAATTGCTACCTTATTCTCCACAAAGATTTCATTGGCCTGATGTATAATATCTTGTAAGAAATGACCCTCACCTGCTGAGCTCAAATGAGACTACCTTGTTGGGAGAAGAAAGCAAGAGTTTTTTTCCCCTAGCCATTACAGCAAGATGACTGGACTGGGTCACATTTGCTCCCCTTCTAATCCTCCCTTTGTTCTCCTGTTTAAAAGAGCTTTATTATTTTTTCTTAGGCCTGTCTAATCCCTCCTTGCATGTAAATATAGATAACACGTGGGTCTCTGAAGATTAGGGGAGCCCCTTTTAACAAGTGATATCTTTTAATAGCAAAGCACGCAGTTAATCGGGTTAAGAAAAACTTCCTTATCTGGAAGACTGAAAGTGAAGCCTCCTCGCCTTAGAGGGAAGGAAGAAAATGATCTGCTTTCAATGATTTGACCTCCCATGACTATGCAGGAGGCAGGCAGGCAGGCTGGATGCCATGAGGTTGGCTTATCATGTTCATGGTGGAAAGATGGTTGGCACTGGAGTTTTGAGAAATTTGGGCTCAATGGCAGTTCAGGGCTCTCAGTATTTTGCAGACTCTCCAGTTCGGTCATGAGTGATGTGGACTATTTCAGTCACTTTGCTCTGGTTTTACTTTTAAACCAGTTTCTAGACATTCCATGCAAAAGAACATCAGTGGTTTTGCTTGCAGTGCCACAACTCCCAGGCCCGGCTGAAGCTGGATGGCTGCCTGAAGCAGCCCGACCCTGCCAGCACTCTCTGGTTCTTTGAATGCGCACGTGCTGCCCTTCTTGCTGCTGCCACTGCTCTCCCACTGACGCTTCTCAAAACCGGCCCGCCTTTGGGGCAGACCTTCCTGCCGCAGCCTGTTCTGCAAAGCATCCTTGTGCTAGGGGTCAGGTGGTGGGGCAGTTTTCCTGGCCAGAACCGACAGTCATTTCACCCTTCTCCAGCTCCGCAGCTAGGATTAATAGTCATGCCACCGGGGGGGGGGGGGGGAGCTGCTGCTGTACCCCCGTCTGCTCACTCCCTTTTCAAGGCAGTTTCTCCTTCTTGGTGTAACTGGCTGTCTGTCCTGTATGCGAGTCCAAGTGCTCTCCCAAAGTATCTGAGATTCAGTGCCAAGAAAAATGGAATTCTGTGGCTGCCATAAATTATGCAAATCAAGCACATTTGCACTTCGTCATCAGTGCTGCAATTTTGCTATTTTACTTAGTTTGTTCTGTTTCTGCTTGCCGTGGGCAGGAGCCGGGAGCTGCACAGGACCTTCGCTGAGTGCCTGGAGACACTAATTGTGTGACCTGTAGGGCCATGTAGAGTTTTCCAGTTTATTGTCTGGGGAATGGAGAGGTAGATAAGGCCTCCACAATTTGCACTGTTGCTGTAATCCTTCTCCAGGGGCCTGTCATGCAGCTGATGGTAGCTGCCTGTTTCTGAGCCACACTGCCTCCCCCCCCCGGCTCTCGCCCCTACTCCATGCCCTGCCTTTCTGGCTCTGCTTAGTATTAGATTTGCTCATTTGCAGGAGACGAGGCTGGAGACTTGGGAAAGGGCTGGAGCTCAGTGGAGGGGCATCTGCAATGTGTGCTGAAGGTCCTCAGTTCAAGCCCCCCCCCCCGAGTGTTTCTGGGGAAGGCCAGAGAAAAATCCCTGCCTAAGATAGAGTGGCTGCCAGTCAGTGTCCACCATACTGAGTTAGGTGGATCGGCAGTCTGGCTTGGCACACTGTGGTGGGCCAAAACCATGATGGTGTGGGAAACACTCAGAAAACCATTGAGCTCAGTGTGGTCTACACTTACAGAAGCTTTCCAGGGTTCAAGGTTCTTTTCCAGCCTGACCTATGGATGCCAAGAATTGAACCCAGGACCTTCTGCATAAAAGAGTGTCCTTCACCGGTGAGCTCCAACCCCAGATGGAGCAAGGCATCTCTGGGCTTTCGTGTTTGATTTGGTCTCAGGGGCTGCCTTCTGAGCACTGGCCGAGCTTGCCATTTGATTTAAACCCTGAGATAACCTGTTCGGTGTCTGGATGCTGCATCCACACAGAAGTTAGTGGTTTGGCGTCGGTACTTGGAGTTTTTTAAATGGTGGATGATGACGACAGCGGCGATAACTTGCTGCTGATGTATGAAGATTGAATGGAAATGAAAGAGTGCTGGAAATGAAGTGCTTTTTGATTGTTTGCAGGCAGAGTTCCACTTTGAGTACACCGAGTGCGACAGCAGCGGGTCCAGATGGAGGGTCGCGGTCCCAAACCCAGGAGTGGCGTGTTCCGGTCTTCCGGATCCTGTCAGAGGGAAGGAGTGCAGTACGTCTTCTCCTTTTGTTGCTGCAAATCTCAGGCAGAACTTCCTTGTCTTTCTTTCCCCTTGCATAATCAATCGCACTTGGTCTAATGGTTCTTGCCTGACCGTCAAGTTGCTGTCTAGAGGTGCTCTTCTTGGTTTTGCCACTTTGTTGAGACTGCAGCATTTTATTCTCAGCATTCCCCTTCCTTGGATCATTCCCTTCCTTTAAACTGGAATACCTCTGTTGCCCATTCGTGGCAGCAAATTCGTGTTTGCATCAAAGGCCGTTGGACACACGACCCTGCATTTGTCCACTGAGTGTTCAGGGAAGTGCTGCCGATTGTGGCTCTCTCCTGACAAACATGCCTGTGTGATGCATGTATTTGTGCCTGTGTGTTGCATTCATACTTTGTACTTCTGCCATACGCTCAGAACATCTTCGGTGTACACCTCAAACCGTTATGGAATCTGCTGCTTGAAGTGTCTGCTTCAGTTGGCCTCATGGATGGGCCAACCCTGGGCGTGGAATACTCTATTGCCAGATGATACATTTTGACTGTGACAGTAATTCCTTGGGAGGGCAGGGAGGTGAATTTGGGGGCGCACCCATGCAGTCTGAAGTTCTTACTTCAGAATTTCATCAGCATGGATAGACTTGTTTAGAGTCTACACTTACTTACACTTGTAATGAAGTCCCATCCACTTTTTCAAAAGAAAAGCCACCTCTGGAGGCTGCAGTTTTAGGTGCAGGAAGAGCAGACTGGGAGAGGCTTCTTCTTGTCCCTGCCAGTTTTGTTTTTTTAAAACTCAAAATTACTCACCTAAACTGTTTTTCCTGCATGATTCTGGATTGGGGTGATCCTTGAAAACAGGTGCATGGAACCTGGTTTCGGAGGAAAGTTTTTTCTCTCTCTTTCTATCTGTGTGATTTAGATTAGGACATGGCTGACAAGTTAAGGGTGAAGCAGTTTAATGGGGACAGTTTTTGTTATCCCTTCCCCTCAAAAAACACCACATATGGGGTCTTATACCAGGGCCTCGGTGAACAGGACCCTAGAGAAAGTTTCCTGTGCCTCCCCAGGTTCATCACTGACCTGACTGAAGCCTGGGTTTCTTCCTGGAGACTGTAACAGGCAGCCACAGGCTTTTAGGACTATGCGAGGAATGGAGTAGAAAGGGGTATAGTGCCTAGCAGTTAATGACCAGCACCATGCTCTCTGTTAATCCTTCTCCTGGAATTGACTGGGAAAACCTTTGCCCTTGGGCTGCTACCTGACAGTCCAATCTTAACTAACTTTCCAGCGCCAATGCACCCATGCCAACAGAGTGGGTACTGCATCCTCTGGTGGGGGGCAGTCATGAAGGATAAGAGGATGTTGCCTCCTCCCATCGGGGTGGCATTGTGGCTGCATCTGTGCTGGAGAGTTGGTTAGGACTGGGCTTCAAGTGTAAGAAGGTAAGACAAAAAGAGGCCACCTTGGGAAAGCTTTCCGTCCCCACTGGTTAAATCCAGAGAATCCCTTTAGAAAAAGGCAGTAGCAGGACACAGAGTGGTCTGTCGGGCATGGCAGCCCACTCCCCAGTGAATGGGGTCCAGGCAGGTCAGGTGGTCAAGCACAAGGCATCTGTTTAGCAACTGGAAAAGCAATGGATGGAGTCAGGCAAGGGAAAAAGCATGGCATGAATCAGTCATCAAGCAGGAAAGAGAAGGCGGTTCTGTTTGCCATGTGGGCAACTGTTCCACAGCCATTTTCATGCTGTTCTTGGTCCTGGCAACCCCCTCTTTGGCAGTCTGGGCAGGAGAGTCCCCATGAAGTCTCTGCTGCTCCTGATTTTGGACTTGGGCAAAGGTGCTGTGTGTGTGTGTGTGTGTGTGTGTGTGTTTGTGTGTGTGTGTGTGTGTGTGTGTGTGTGTGTGTGTGTGTGTGGGGTGGGCATTAGTGTCCAGACAGAACATTCTGGGTCAAATGATGGCCCAGTCATTACAAGACTTTACACTTATGGGTCGAACCTTCCAGCAGTGTAAGGTCCTTTATGGCTGCCGCAAAATGCAACACACCATTTGTCACAGGCCAAACAACTGCACATGCCAGAGGTTCATCCATGTCCCCCCAGCATCCAAGTCAGCATTGGGGGGGGGGGAGATTGTGTACTTTTGGAAAGACTGAATAAATGCGTTTTTAAAATCCAGTCAGCTGCTCTGTCCAGGCTGAAATCTGTTGGCGTCAACAATGCTGCCGGTGTGTGACTGATGCTGTGGTGGCAACCAGGTTTCTCCCTGGGCAGTGAGAAGGCAGTTGCCACCCCCTTTCCCACCCTCCCTGCCTGCTTCTCTGGAGCCTGTGCAGCCCACTCCTGTGCGTGTGAAATGACGGTCAAACTTGGTCTCTGAGGCATGCCGATGTTGCGTGTGATCCCTGACAAACCAGTTTTTCATGTATGACTAGTTTTGTCAGTGGTCTGCACACAACATCTGAATATTTGGTGGAGTGGCAAATTGTAAGAATGCCTTTTGTTTAAATGGAGCTTGTGCGTGTGTGCATGTCGGGTGGTTGGGTGAAAGAAATGTGATCATCGCAATATGCTCCTGCCATTTAATTTCTTGTGTCACTGACCCTGGATTGCTCTCCCATCCGTGAAGCTGACCAAGGTGGTTGGCTGAGGTGGGAGACAGGTGGGGCCACCTTCACTCCTCCTGCTCATGGGCTTTGGAGAAGTAGAGGGAGATGGGATGAGAGAGGAAGAGGCGGCTGAGACAAACATTGAGACACTTTCAACTACCACATTCTCTTCTCCGTGCTCCCTTTCCCTCTCCATTCTCTTCTCCCTCTTGAAATATGGGGAGTGGGGCAGAAGCAGAGAAGGTAGCACCCCCAGAGAAGTGACATGTGTCAGCACCTGGCCTGCTACTTCAAGCCCCAAGGGGTTTGCCTTGCCAGCTCCATCCAACTGGCTGAAGGCAGGGAGCTGCAGTTATAAAAGGGGTGTGTGTGCTGCTCTGAATATCCTTAAGGTATGTTTAAAAGGGGATTGGGCTGGTTGGTGGAGGAAAACTCCACCACAGGTTACAAGCCATGATGACCTTATGCAGCCTCCAGGTGTAGAGGTAGCCTGTCTCTGAATGCGAGATGCGTCTTGTTACCTGTGTGCTCCTTGAGACATCTGGTGGTCCTCTGTGTGATCAGGAAGCTGGACCAGAGGGGCCTTTGGCCTAATCCAGCAGGCCTCTTCTGATGTAAGGTAATCCATCTTATTTTTTAAAAAATTGGCATTGTAGGCAGCCTATGAGTGATGCAGTTTCCATAGCAGCACATTCTGACTTTCTATAGTTGACGTTTCCTTAATATGCTTTCTTTAGGGAGAGTTTATGTGAGGTCACTATGCATCAATTCCCTATGCTATTTGCCTTCTCAGCCTTTTCATGTGCTTCTGGGGAGTATCTGGAAATGAAGAACCAGACATGCAGTAAATGTGCCGAAGGGACTTTCTCCCTGGGAAGTGGGATCAAGTTTGATGAATGGGACGAGCTGCCTGCAGGATTCTCCAATGTAGCCACGTACCTGGACACAGCTGTTGGCTCGGCAGAGAGCAAAGCGGAGAGCTGTAGCAAGTAAGAACCGAGGGGACTTTTCTGTGGGCAGCAGTTTGACTCTGACTGTTGACATGACACAAATCCATGTTGACATATGTGAGGTGCACCTACCCCACAGGTCAAGAAAGAAGTTTTCTTGCAGAGCATATACGTCCCACTCGTCCTTCAGAAGGTCAGAGGGCTGTGTGACTCATCTGTCAAAACCTGAGTGGTTTCTCATCTGGGCACAGACTGGGTTGAAACCCACTTGGCTTCAGCAAGGCCACAGCATCGGGGGCCCCCGTTCCATCTGTAGGGTCTCTCCTCACTGATGAGGTGTCAGGGATGCACATGGGAAGCAGTGCTAAGAAATGGAGATGACTGTGCAGGGATCCAGGGCACTGAGAGAGGTTCACAGTGCTTCTGTGAGGCAGAGAAATAGTAACTTGCCCAAGACCTTTTCACACTTTTCTCAGCAGCAGGATTGGGGTGCACCAGTGGTGGACACACAAAGCATGAAAGGAGTTGTATGCAGTTGTGTGAAAGTCCAATTCCGGTTGTTTTTTCCTGAAGAATTATTACTTCCCATTTTTCCAACAGAAATCCAAGGATGGAAATGGGAAAAAGTCTTTTGAAATATTTCTTTTATTAATTTCCCAGCATTCCCCATTAAAAGCAGACGCAACACTGTCTCTCTCTGAATAAGTCAAATCATTCTAAAGTAGCGTTTTAAGATAATAAAGTTGCCATCGATTGTACCATTGCGAGCTTAAGGATAATTGCTCTCAAAGGTTGCAGTATGTGGAAGGAACCAGCTGGGAACCGAGAGTCTGCTGAGTGCCCAGCTCTTGCTGTGGGATGGCAAAGAATTGCTCTGTGTGGAGGGGGCTGAATCGCTCTGAGCAGGGATTGAAGCAGGGGCAGCCCGCTTCTGGACCCCTGTGGTGATCATTTTTCTCATGGTCTCCTCATTGGTCCATCTGCCTCTGGCCATTCTCACTGCTTCTTACTATGGTGGAGCAGTGCAAAAACAGCCCCAACACGGCTGCTTCCCTTCCTACTCTGCACCCTTGTATTGGGAACACAAAAGAGTTGGCAGAAGTGGGTGATTACCCCAGGTTGCTGCACTGATGCCCAGGGGGCCCTGCCTAAACCCGTCCTTTCCCTGGGCTCGCCCATCCCACCTCAATCAGTCGCAAGCGAGCAGACACTGAGTGTGGGGTGCTTGCTTGTCAAACTGTCAGTTGCGAATGTCTGTTATTTCTAGAAAGCCTGAAACGCCTGCAGCTCTGTTCTCTTTACGTATGAATGAGTGTTTTACCTTCATCACTGAATGTCAATTGCAACCAACATAGATCAGTAGTAAAATCTAATATTTTCCAGAGAAAAAGAAGGGATTGATGAGAACATCTTTATCTTCTGGTCTTTGTTCCCCTGAAATTTCATCCCCAGAGGTTTGTTAGGGAGCATTTGCTGGATGTGGAATCGGGGCGCCTGCTTTCTGACCCACAGCCTGTTCTGCTTGCGTTTCTTCAGGTCTTCGTGGACTCCGCGTGGGAATCACATTGAGTCCAACAGGGATGACTGCACGGTTGCTTTGATCTACACTGTGCACCTGAAGAAGTCGGGCTTTGTCGTGTTTGAGTACCAGTACATTGACAACAACATCTTCTTTGAGTTTTTTGTAAGGGGTGTTATGCTCACCATTAGCTGAAGAATCAGTGCTAGGAAAGGCCCTGCGCAGCATGCCTGTTGGAAGCCACCCGTTGACACTCTGAGTGTCTCTCCTTCCACCAGGCTGAGCTAAATACGAAGCTCCTTTGATGTGGAGTCAGGCTGTGTGCTCTTCTCGCCCTGCTGTCATCCCCAGTCTCTCAAGGTCTCCAAGGCTTCAGTGCCCCAAATGCAGCAGCGGTGCGACCTGGAGCCCTGCCCGGTGCTGCCTCCTCAGGTCTGCCACCTTGGCACGTATACAGACAAAGAAAGAAGAAGCCCCACTTACTGCGCTCCTCACCCAGTGTGTGCTGCTGCAGAAGTGCAGGACTTCTGGTTTAATCTAAAGGGACCAGGCGGGGCTCATTCAATTGCATGGTTCCCGTAAATCCAGCAGGGGTCCTGCACTTACTCCCAGGCACATGCCCTATGATTGCAGCTGGAGTGGTCTGTTGCACAATACAAGGCTTTGTTTGCCCTGAAATGATGACTGATCAAGTTTTAAAGCATGATGCCTGTGCTTAACATTAATCATGTGGGTCTACAGGGACCAGGTTTGTTTCTGAGAACTGGCAGGGGGGGGCAGCCCCCTACTCCAGACCTTACCTTGAATGTGAACTTGCTAGAGATGGTTTTTAGGCATGGCAGTATGAGTGCCCCCCACCATATAAAGCAGTGCAGGAAAAATATTGCAATTTCATTTGACTGAGTTGATTATGGATCACTGAAATAATACATGTACATTTTGTACTATATGCAACAATGCACTATATTAATGTAGTTGTTGTGGTTCACTTTGGTTGAACATAGATTAACCAGATGCCTGATGTTTCCTTGGTTTTTTTGCACAGATACAAAATGATCAGTGCCAGGAGATGGACACCACCAGTGATAAGTGGGTGAAATTAACGGATAACGGCGAATGGGGCTCCCACTCTGTGAGTACAGCTTTGTGCCTCTTGGCGCATAGGTGTATCATCAATAAGGAGGGAGTGCTCTGCTGTGTCAGCAGTCACAGGCTGGCTGCTTCTCATGGGCTGGGGAGGGTCACCAGGCTCTTCGATGCAAGCTGGCAACAGAGTGGAATGGGATTGCCCTGACCCACCTTTGCAGGGCCTGCCGCCACTTCTCATGATGGTCTCCTGGTGCAAATCTCATGCACTTCCACAAGGCATGTGGCAGCCCAGCATGGCGCTTGTGGGCAGATCTCCAAGTAGAACCTTTCCAGGGGGAAATTGTGTGCCCCTGACAGAGGAATGAGGAAAGACTTCCAGGGGGACTTCAGGACCTCGAGTTGGAAGCTCACGGCAGAGAAACAAGTCAGGCTCCACTCCCTGACATGCCTACCATTGCAACAGGATTTAGCTTCTGGAGAAGATGGATCAGAAGGCTTGATGAAGGGCAGGGGGGTCTGACTCAGCATAGCTCAAGATTAATGGAGGGGAACATTCTTATTAACAGTCTACAGTATGACTTGTCAGCGACAACAGTCTTGAGTCAGGCTGTTTGAGTAACATGGCATTTGCCCTAATAATGCAAAATCCCAAAGGTGCGACTTCAAGATAATATCGCAGCTTGGCCTCAGGCATGTGACCTTTCTATTTACACACCTATATCTTATCAGTTACTGTAATACTTGGGCTGAGTAAACAGGGTGCAACTTCTCCTCAGAATAGTTTCTTTTTGTCTGGGGCTTGGAGAAACTCTGAGCTGTCCCTGTGTTTGATTGAGAGGCTGTTTGCTCAGTGGTCCTTCAGATGAGTAACAAAAAATAGGTGAGAGCTCTCAGAAGTGCTGGTGTTGGCCTCAGGAGATTGGCACACCTGCTCTCTTTGACCCCTTGGGATGGACAGACAGAGCGAGCCATCGTCTTGGAGCTGGTGGCTGCAACACTGCAAGCAGCTCAACTGGTAGAATGTGAGGATTCTCCGAGAGGAGGGGGGTGGGGATCTGGTTCAGCACTTTCACATTTCAGGGTGAACTTTCCATGTCGTCCTGTCTCCCAGCAAGCTCTGCACTTTGCAGAAAAATCTGGGGCCTCTGTCTGGACACACCCTCAGATCCTGCAGATTGTTGGCTGGGTCTTTTTGGTCTCATAGTTGTCTTGCATGAATGGAGAGTGTGCCCAATGGGTGTCTTGTATTGCTGCCCCCCATCTGACCCATAGCACAGAAGGGCACAATGGATTGTGCCTCCCCTTCCTGTCCATCTGGCAGAGCAGTCCCACTTGCTTTGTGTCGACGTGTGGCTGGAACATGCAATTATGGATGCCATCTGGGTAACTGACCATATGATGGCCAACGGCAGTCAGGTGGGGTTATTTATAAAGATGGTTTGGAAACCTCAACCAGTTCAAAATCCTGCTGCTTGGATGCTGGGGGGTGGGGTGGGGGTTGCCTTGCAGCAAGTGAGTGCAGCACCCATCTGAAGTCACAGATGATTCCAGTGCCCAGTCTGTTTTTGGGCTCTGTTCAGGATGTGGGTGCTGCACCTCAGTCTACACATTCTGGACTCAGACAGCAGTGACCCTCAGAGCCCACTTTGCCCACTGCTTGCGTTTCGCGATCAGCCTCAGAAGCCCTTCTCTCTGGCCTTTCCTGCCCTGGCAGAGGTTGGCCTGGCAGGCACCTGTTTTCTGTGTTGGCACCTGGCCTTTGGGACCCTGTCTCCAGACACCTCCCACATGAGCTCCCCGAAACTGTTGAAAGAGCAGTGAAAACACTTTGCCAGGCTGTTAATGTGTGATTTTATCACTGGCTGTCCTCCTCTGTTTTTCAAATTTCAGTTTGCTATATCATTTGATGTTTTAACCGTCGCTTTGATTATTTGCTGCACTTGCTGCTGCCATTCAGAGGGTTTTTAAGGTGGACTGAAACTGTTTTGGATAAATACATGCGTGCACATTGGATCTGATGTGCGTAGGCTGCACTGGCCCACTCTGTCTCCATGGGGATTTTAATTTTGTCTAAGGAATTTTATTTCCCCCTCCCTTTCTGCAGTGCTGGGGAGGTGCTTGTGCTCTCACTCCCTTCCATATGAGGAACTGCAGGGGTGGGGGGGGCAGTAGGAGCCAGTCTGATTTGGCCCATAATGAGCCTCATCCTGGACTGCTGATCTTGGGATGGGAAGGTGTAGCTCCAACTCAGAATAGGTCCCTTCTCGGCTTTGAAACTTAGCCCCCCCCATTTCCTTTTACAATCTGGGGAAGAGAAGGAGAGGCAGTGGAGGCAAGAGGCCAGGCAGAGATGGGCACCCCTGGCAGCATCTACTTCCTGACAGCCCAGTCTTGAACTGCCCAGCGCTTGGGGCTGCAGTGGTGCAGAAAATGGCTGCTGTTGCATTCAGCGCCCCAGGCAGCTGCCACCCCTTTTGTCCCCTTCCCCCGGGTAAAACAAGTGGTCCCACAATGGGGCTACTCAGTTGGATGATGGCCTGAGGGTTGGTGTAGAGTTCAGAGCAGACAGCCCAGTGCAGAGGCTGCAGATCTGGTGGAGCAAAGCTCCACTGGTCGCACCTCCCTCCAGCTTCCCGCCCTGGCACGCCTCCTCCCTGCCCTTCCTCGGCCCCAAAACGACTCCTCCCCGCCTCCCCCGCCTCCCTCTCGGCTGCCCAGCAGTCCATGTGCCTGCCAAGCAGTGCAGCTCCGGTGCTCCACTGGTGCTTGGCCAGTGCTCACCAGCACTAGGGCTGCATATGTGCCTTACGGCCCGTTTGCAACAGTGTGCACTGGCGGTAAGCTGGTGCGCACTGTTTAGGGTTGGACTCTGAGGCAAGTGCTTCAGTCGTCCTCATGGTTGGGCTGGCACTGAGGAAACTTCTGACTGCAATCCACCTGTGTGGCTATTGCCTGGTCTTTTTCATTTGCGTTAATATGAGATTTGTATCACTTTTTTTGTAGGTAACATTGAAATCAGGTACTAACATATTGTACTGGAGGACGACAGGGATTCTTATGGGCTCTCAGGTGGTGAAGCCCGTGTTGGTGAAGAACATCACAATCGAAGGTATCGAAGGTGGCTGTTTTAAGTGCTTGTTGTGTGACAGCTTTTGAATGACCTCTGACAGGACTTCATATTCCTGAATAGTTAAAATCATTTAATGGTAAATATTTAGTTTAAGCATCTATAGGCCACTTTTAAAAGAACGTTTAATGTACATGCACATTTGCTTATGTAGAAAATACGACAATTTTAATATAAAATAAAAAATACTGAGAAGACCTCACAAGCAGGTCATGAATAACACCCCCCCCCCCAATGTGGACAGGGCGTGTGGATGGAGCCATATGAAGAATAAGTTTTTCAAATCTTTCTTAAAAAGAAGCAAAAAGGAAACAGGCTACAATCTTATACTCACTTTCCTGGGAGGGAGCCCCATAGTATGCGTTACTTCTGAGTAGATGTGCATAGCATTGCGCTATTCAGCTCTACTGGGGAGTCAGACTTGTTTCGTTTGAAGAACACTTATTTCTTTTCTCTCTTCCTCTTATTCAGCCTTTTCTGTATTTGCAAAATGAAATTTCATTTTATAAGTTATGTATGAAATTGCACAAGAAACATTTGTATGGAATGTTTCAGTTACAAGTTAAATAGTGACGCCTGCTGGCTACAGCCAGATTTGCAGGGAGGCAAAGCCCAGTTCTGGCCTTTCTGTTGCTGCTTTCTGACATGTCACTGTCTCCAAGAAAGACAGGGTCCTACTTTGCCTCAGGATTTTCAATCATGATCTGACATGTCTACCATTTTTTTACCATTTATCCTGTTTTTGGAGACATTTTAGATGTGTGTGTGTGTGTGTGTGTGTGTGTGTGTGATGGGCAGCTGGAGACCAGATTCTGGCCAGCCCCGTCTCCTGTAGAGACCCCCACAGGCTTGGTGGCCAACCACACAAGTCAGACAACAATTGGAAACAACCCTTAAAGCCCTTTTAAGAGATTTGCCAGACACCAAGAGTAAACCAGCTCCTTGGAGGCTAAAGGCAAATGGTGTCATACGAGTGAAAGAATGGAAATCAGTCCTCAGAGCCAAGAGGCACGCTCAATATTTCGATAGTTTCTCTGCCTCAGAAACGGCTGCATATGTCTGAAGAGACCCATGGGCAGCCTATGGGGGAACTTAAATATTTTTTACTTACTTCCTGCAGGCTGTCTGATTGCGCCCCCCCCCCCCCAGACAGTGCAGCCCCTGTTGGCGTGACTGCAGGTGATAACATTGGGCAGTAGGGTCTGTACCAGTCTGAAGTCTGATAACTCTCTCCTGGGAGGAAGCCCCATTGAACTCTGACTTACTTCTGAGTAGGAATAGGCTTTTCCTCTCAGTATGGCAGGCGGGCAGCAGGCATTGAACCACTGATTTATCTTCCTGTTTTCTTGACTTGCCCCAAAGCACAGTTCTTCTGCCAAGCAACCCTCGGAATTCACTTACTCTGTCGCTGTCACTGATGGAAGGCTCATTTGCTTTCCTGTTCAGCTCCGCCTCTGGCTTCAGTGGGACCATCCGCAGCTAGTCATCAACACTTCTCTAGTTGTTTTGCATGAACCAGGCAAGAGTGCTCAGCGCTGGGCACTCTCAGATTGCGTTTCTGTGTCACGTTTGCTCCTGCCCTGCCTCCAAGGAACTCGGGTGATTTCTAGCAACCTTTTAGCCATAGTGGGCCGAGAGGCAGTGACTGGCCAAGCCATCCAAGCAGCATTCTGTCTGAACTAAGCTGCTTTGCCTGCTGCACGCTGCTGCTCCGCCATAGGAACTGCCTGCTGAATTGCTCTGCTTGTCTCTGCTTTTGCTTTCAGGAGTGGCATACACCTCCGAGTGCTTCCCCTGCAAGCCTGGCACATTCGGCAGCATGCTGGGTTCTTCTACCTGCCAGGTCTGCCCTCGAGATACCTACTCAGAAAAGGGTGCCAAGGAGTGCATTAAATGTCAGGAGGAAACGTCTTATGCAGGTACGTTGAATATACCACCTGGAACATGAAGGTTGTGCCTATTTCAGTGTTTCCCAAATGTGGGCCATGACCCACCAGTGGGTCCCAACCAGATTGTTGGTGAGTTGTGAAAATAACAAACTGATAGCTAACAAGGAAAATGTCTTGAACCCTATGGAAAGTGAAAGCCACATATGCATGTTTGCTCATGGATAGATTACCATGCCTCAGTCCACTTCACAGGGCAGGCCAAGAGGAGCACAGCATGCCTGAATCGCCCACTTTTCCCAGATAAATCTTTATCCTAAGCATGTTGCAAAAACAAAAATAAATTAAAAAGTGCATTTCCCATGACTTTTTAGATCTATTGGTAAGTGACTCAGAGTGACTGCAGGATATTAAATTTATTGTCATCTACAATGCAACATTCGGATAATGTTTGGGCACCAGGAAGGTTTTGCACATAAGTTGTGCTGTCTCGGTGCTCATGGACTTCCCTGCAGAGGGAGTTCCACAATGCTGGGCTTTTACTGGAAGAAGCTGATGTGGAAAGGAAAGTCTCCTTTCCTCCAGACTCCAGGGTGGCGGTTGAGGGCCTGGAGCGCTGTCTGGAAGCAGTGAGGATCTGGATGGGGGCCAACAAGCTGAAATTAAATCCGGATAAGACAGAGGCTCTCCTGGTTCGGAAAACCTCGATGCAGGTGCTGGACTATCGGCTTGCTCTGAATGGGGTTGCACTCCCTCTGAAGGAGCAGGTCCGCAGCTTGGGGGTCCACCTGGATTCGCAGCTGCTCCTGGATTCCCAGGTGGTGGCTGTGGCTAGGGGGGCCTTCATTCAGCTTCAGCTGGTGCGCCAGCTGTGGCCGTACTTGGATCGGGCAGACCTGGCCACGGTGATCCATGCCACGGTGACATCGAGGTTGGATTATTGTAATGCGCTTTATGTGGGGCTGCCCCTGAAGACGGTTTGGAAACTGCAATTAGTGCAGAATGCGGCGGCCCGTGTGGTCACTGGAGCTAGGCGGTTTGACTCTGTCAGCCCGCTTCTCCGGGGGCTGCATTGGCTGCCCATTCATTTCTGGGCCCAATTCAAGGTGCTGGTTTTGACCTTTAAAGCCCTATACTGCTCTGGGCCAGGGTATCTCAGTGATCGCCTACTTCCGTACAATCCAGTTCGTCCTCTTAGGTCATCAGAGAAGGCCTTTTTACAAGTGCCGCCGCCTAAGGAGGTACGTGGGGCGGCGGCAAGAAATAGGGCCTTCTCAGTAGTGGCACCAACATTATGGAATTCCCTTCCCCTTGACTTGAGAATGGCTCCCTCTCTTGAGACTTTTTGGCGAGGCCTGAAGACATTTTTGTTTAAAGAAGCCTTCTGAGTGCATGGCCTTTTTAAATATCTTTTCTGTATCTTTTTAGTATTTTTACAGGCCTGATTCCTCTGATTTGCTACGTTTTGCTCTTTTTATCTGACTTTTTATCTGACCATGGTTTTTATGGGTATATGTTAATGTGTTTTTAATATGTTTTTATTTGTGGTGAAATTATGTTTTTAATCTGTTTTTAATATGTTGTGAGCCGCCCTGGGTCCCTTTGGGGAGAAGGGCGGCATATAAATAAAGTTTAATAATAATAATAATAATAATAATAATAATAATAATAATAATAATAATAATAATAATGTGCAAGGTCTTGGATAAGCCATACTGATTCCCCTGGTTTCATTGTTCGTTTCCCTTTTAGATGAAGGCTCAAGCCAGTGCACAGAGCGTCCTCCATGTTCCAGGAAGGACTTCTTCCAAACCCACACACCCTGTGACCGGGATGGGAAGGTGAGAGACGGCGCTTCTCTCCTTCCCCGGCTCCATTCCAGAAGAGGCTTCACTCTGCTGAGCAAAGTATTTGTGCTCAAGTGGTTTGCACCAAGAAGGGGATCATAAGCCCGGAGTGGCCTTTCTGCCTACTCCGTTGAGTACCTCTGTGGCCATCTGTGAAATGGCAAGTTTTCCTGTCCACGATGAAATCTGCTTCTCTTTGCCCATGCACAAAGTCCTGACCAGCAAAACACATCCAAGCAGAAGTGCTGTCAGATGCAGAGCCATTGAGAGTATAATGATATCACAGCCTCTGATTCTGCAGCCCTCTTGTCCTTCTTGTTGGACTTCCATCTCAGAGGTCTCTGTGCAGGGGCATGCAAGCTATCCCAGAGCGAATCTGTATTTTCAGTTCAGTTCTCATTTTCCTAGGGCTGCTGCTTCTTAAGCATATCCAGCACAAACACCTGACAGCCAAAGGTTTTCAAGTTGCAGGCAATATTTGATGGTATCTGATTTGCAGGTTGATTTGCCACAGAATGTAGTGCATCTTTTGTCCATTTCAATTTCAAAAACCTTCATTAGGCATAAACAAACAAACAAACAAGCCAAATGAAAAGACAAGCACACAGGCATCAATGTGAGAGGCAATGTAAGCAGACTCAGCCACTAAGAAGTTGAAATTTTCTGCATCTTCTGTTCACTTGCTCATGCCTCCGAGCGCAGCGAGCAAGTTTCAGATTAGTGCCTGAAGATAATTTTGTTTAGGAAGAAATGTAATTAGCCTCTGGAACTCAGTCTGTGTGCCACACTATGTGGTGATAGAGCCTGGCCTAGAAGCCTTTAGAAGGGATCAGGAGGACATTGATCAGAAGGGATCAGAAGGGATTTAGAAAGACAGAGTGGATAGAGAGATGCTCTTTTCCCTCTCGCATAACACCAGAAGCAGGGGACATCCACAAAAGCTGAGTGGTGGGAGAGTTAGGAAAGACAGAAGAAATTATTTCTTTACCAGCATTTGGTTGGTTTGTGGAACACTTTGCCACAAGAAGTAGTTATGGCATCTTGCCTGGATGCCTTTAAGGGGACTGGACAAATTTTTGGAGGAGGAGTTCATTACAGGTTACAAGTCATAGTAGGTATGTGCAAGCTCTTGGTTTTAGAGGCAGGCTGCCTCTGATTGCCAGATGCAGGGGAGGGCACCAGGACGCAGGTTGTGTCTGTTGTCTTGTGTGCTCCCTGGGGCATTGGTGGGCCACTGTGAGATACAGGAAGCTGGACTAGATGGGCCTGTGGCCTGATCCAGTGGGGCTCTTCTTATGTTCTTATGTTCTTAAGGGGATTGGACAGATTTCTGGAGAAAAAGTCCATCACAGGCTACAAGCCATGATAAGCATGTACAGCCACTTGTTTTTAGGAGAATAAAATTTTGAATTTCCAGAATGTTTCCAAGACCTTATTTGAGCTCACCTTTCCACCCTGCCTCTAAGAGAAACCTTGGAGGTCCTTTAAAGGGGAGCACATTGTCAATTTAGTGTTTAATTTTTATCACTGGGGGTAAAAATGCAATACATTTGCAATCTGTCTGTTCTTGTGTCCATTGTCTTTGGCTACTGTTGGTGCGAAACTACATTTAAGTACTGCTTGGCCCTGCATATGTGTGTTTGGCTTAAAGAATGCCAATGAAAAGGGGGCTGGATTAGGGCTATGGCATGCGGGGAAGCGACAGGTGACTGGCACTGGGAAAGCACTTCCTTGATCTTCAGACCTCACAAAAATTACTTTATGGATGCCCTTCTCTCAGATGAAGATGCCCACATTCTGAGCTTGTGTACGTAGGCCCCACTAACGGACCTCCAGTGAGTCAGGACCAGCAAGAGGTGAAAGTGCAGTTGTGGAATGTCCTCTCTGGAGAATTTAGGTCCGCTCCCCTGTTTTCTGTCTTTAGACAGATGCTGAAGACATTCCTATTTGGAAAACTTTAAACTTTGCTCTTTGAAATTTCTTCTGCTAATTAGATATTTTGCTATTTATTCTAATTGTTTTGGTGTGTTTTCAATTGTTTTTAATGCTCTGTATTGTATAAGCTGTCAGAGATTTCGATACTTTTAATGAGTAGGGATAAATGAACGAAATACAGCTGTTTCCTCTTCATTCTGTATCTTTGTTGTTTCAGACTCAGATCATGTACAAATGGGTGGAGCCCAAGATCTGCAGGGAGGGTGTTCCTGAGGCAGTGACGCTTCCTGCTTCTGGAGAGAGGCAGGACTGCCCCCCTTGCAACCCCGGCTTCTACAACAATGGCTCGTCCTTCTGTACCCCTTGTCCCAGGGACACCTTTTCTGATGGAACGCAGGGTAGGAGGACCTGTTATCACTAAAACTCTGTAATGGCAATTAATTGGTGGTTCAAACTGAGCTGGAGGCACACAGTCTTTCTGCTCAGCATCTGAAGGTGCAGGTGTCAGTGTCCGTGCTGCATAATCACCCATCGTAAACAGATTGACAGGATCTTCTGGGCAGTGCTTTGCGACAGCGGAAGACGCATCTGCTGTTGCAAAATGCACAGTGTGGCAGCACTCCCAGTCCTTTGCCGGAGTCGCCTACAGCAGGCAAGGAAATGGAGGAGCAGGGGGAGGTGAGGAATGGGGTGTGGGGAGGCTGTGGGAACGGTGGTGGTGTATCCCGGATCCTGCCCCCTCTTTTTGCAGCGCTCCTGCTCCCTTTCTCTCCTCAGACTTTTGCCAGCAAAATTGCTGGCACAGGTCCAAGGAGGCCCATTGCAGAGCCAGAGGCTTGTGGAGGGGTAAGTGGATTTAAATCTGCTTTCCCCTCTGAAATATCCCGACTGGCCCCCCCCCCCCCGGGCTTAATACAGTGCACTCATTTTGGTGCAGCTGCACCTCAGGGAGGGGAGAGGATAGGACTGGGCTCTTGGTATTGTTCCTTCAACCTGCAAATCCTGTTGAACCAGAGATGTCGGGGGTTCCCAAGAAACGCGTGACCAGCAAGAGCAGCAATCAGGGCCAGCTGGGCACCTGAGGCAGCTCACCAAGCGCTGCCTCTTACCTGGGAATGTGCCAGCCCCCATTCCTCCAGCAGTCCAGTCCACTGCTCTCTTACCTTCCCCCCCCCCCAGAATTCCATTTTCGTCTCCCTCTTCCTTTTCCTGTCTCAGGAATGGGGGGAGGAGGAGAATCAGCAGAGGCCAGCAGATGGGTGGAAGAGGCCGTCCCCTGCCATTCTGCCGCCTGAGGCTGCTGCCTCAGTTGCCGCAGGGATGGGTCGGCCTGGCACAAGTCCTTCTCTCATTCCACTTCCGTTTTGAAAGAGTTTCTTTTCTTTAAGCCGCTTCTCCAGAGGGAGCTACAAAGGGAGCCTCAGAGCACTGCAGCCCTGACCGCTCCCTCTTCTCCATGCTGGGCCTGGCTGTGCTTAGAATGACTTTGCTTCACCAGGTGTTCATGATGTGATCTTGTTTTCTACCCACAGAGATGCCTTCAGTGGTTATCTTGGAAGGCCAGCAAATAGAGGAGACTCGTCTGGTCTCCTTCCACTGCCGGCTTGGTCCTCACAGTGTCTGTCTGGTGCCTTCTCACACAGAGTGACTTGATCAAAATGTCTAACCTGAAGAAGTTGGACACTACTGAGTGCTCTTCCCAAATTTTGCATTCATTTCTGACATGGAGAACCTCCTGTTCATTTGAACTTGTTTATTGTCTCATCCGATAATGGTGCAGTTTTATACCAACTTATTTTTACATATCCGTGCCTTTCTTCTTCTCTGTTTCTCCTGGAAGACTGCAAGCCCTGCCCTGCTGGCACCGAACCAGCCCTGGGGTTAGAATACAAATGGTGGAATGTGCTCCCTTCCAATATGAGGACTTCCTGCTTCAGTGTGACAAATTCAAAGTGTGATGGGATGAATGGTGAGCTCATCTTTCTCAGTCTCTTACTTGAGCATTTCCTCTGGTTTCTCGGTCTTGAAACCTGATATGGTGCAGTGGTGGCTGGATTGGGCCCGGGTGGGGGCAGGATAGACTGCACTGGTGTGCACTGTGTCCACCAACATGGTTCCACATGATCTGGCACCATCAACACAGCTGGACACATGTCCCCTTACCCCGAGGAGACCTTCCACCTGCTAAATTCCCCCCACAGGATGCAGCATAGTGCATATTGATGCTGTTGGGGAGCTTAGGTAGGACTGGGTTGCCTGTTTGTTGCGTTTTTTGTTGTAAGTACTCTTTTCATTGCATGCCACTTGTGAATTTTTTTTAAATAGGAAAGTAACTTAAATTAATAAATACATTAAAGTGATGTGATGATGTGATATCAGGCACCTGAAACAGCTCTCTAGAAATACTAAGTGTTGTTGTTGTTGTTGTTACTGATTTTTCTACATGCTTATTTTTACTGTTGGCCAGTTAGCACTTTGCTCAGTTGGTCTCAGTTTATAGTTGTCATTGGTGAGTCTACCAGCTCTAGTTAGAACTGAGTTACACACTCAGGAAAAATACAGTCCTAATCTCTTGGGACAGTATCAGCTTCAGAATTCAGCTCTCTCTCTCTCACACACATCATGCAATGTAAATGCTCCTCCCCCTAGAAACCTAGCATGTTAGGCTGAAGGACTCTAACACAGCTTCCTGCCTGGACCATGGAAACATACAGTTCCCCACTTGCATTCTGAAACAGTGGAGTCCTAGGAGGGCCATCAAATGCTTTTCAACAATGGGTGGATTCGCTCTCAGAAAGGTTGGCAAGAGGCAAGATAATCCCTTTTGCTAAGACACTTAGCTTGGAGATTTTATGAGTGTCATGTGGTTATATTCTTTATGGGTCTGGTCTAGCAGTGAGAAGGTTTCTCTGCAATGAAGAACACACGAGTTGCTTTTTTGTTGTGTCACAGAAAACACACTGAAAACAGAGGACACTGGTGTCTTTTCCTGACTTTAAACTTGTTCTTTAGGCTGTGAGAAGGAAAGGAAAACAAAACAAAGCAAAACAAGCAAACCAGCCCAGCTGCAGTGGAGTGCTTTGATGCGAGCCAGTTTACTCTCATGGAACTCCTCTCATTGCCTAAACAAATGAACTTGGGTAGTCTGCACAGTGTCTCTTCCTGCGCAAGGAGCCCTTGCTCTGGAGGAAGGAAGCCTGTTGATCCTGCCCGTTGGATCCCCCAGTTGATGGATCTGGATTTTTTCAGTGATTTAGTTTCGTGTAGTTTTTTCTTGAATTGCAAGATTGCCTGTTTCTGAGGGTTTACAGGAGTTTTCCTTTTGCAGGTTGGGAAGTTGCTGGCGACCACATCCGAAGTGGAGCAGGGGGTTCAGACAACGATTATCTCATTGTGAATCTTCACACACCAGGATTTAAGTAAGGAAGGATTCCGTGTCTGTGACGTGGCTCGTCTTTCTACAGTG
The DNA here is from genome assembly GCF_035046505.1 of Tiliqua scincoides. Classification (NCBI taxonomy): domain Eukaryota; kingdom Metazoa; phylum Chordata; class Lepidosauria; order Squamata; family Scincidae; genus Tiliqua; species Tiliqua scincoides. The sequence continues at coordinate 193,449 of NC_089827.1, forward strand.
TCGGTTTTGAATAATATTCCACAATAGCTCATGAGGAAGATTAAGATAACAGTCGTGGAGTTGAGATCTTGTGAGAACCACATGGGTTAGGTCTGTGCAGGCCTGCAGCACTGGATGCTGAGACTCTCAGGAAGTGTCAGTGGGTCCTGTGTGAACTTTCTGGTTTGCAATTGGGAAACGTGATCCAACACACATATTTATAGGCTACTTTTCAGCAAAACAAATTTACAAAATGGCAAAATAAATGAAAAGATGGTTCCCTGTCCTGAAAGACTCAGCATCTTACAAAAGAGTTGCTAGAGAAGACTGTTCTGGCTGTTGTTGTCCTCACTTTGCTAAATGCCAATGAATCACTGCTTAAAGGTGAGACCCCCAGGAATAAAGCACACGCGACATTTAAAGAGCCTTTTGGACAGATACATTTCCTGTACGAAAAATAAATAGTAGGCAGAGGTGTTACCAAAAAGGCTGTTTTGTTTAGGGGAATTAGTATATTAACCTTTTGGAAACTTTTAGGACCATAGGCTGGATAACAAGACAGCGTAGAGCAAAGAAATCCCTTGTTTAGCTTAAGGAGGAGACTGGGAGAAAGGTAACTTTCAATCAAAGATTATATTTTTATTACAAAACACACAAAGGTAAACCTAATACACATTTCTTGGTTCTAGTACTTGAAAAATGTACCTAGTTTTTATGGTGGGTGCATGTGCTATGTATTTGTGTATCCAAAAGGAATTCAGAAACGGATAGATTGTAGGGAAGTATTTTAGGGGTTTCTTAATCTGCTAAACCCAGTTTGCTAACTCAAGATGGGGGAAGAAGGGAGGAATAGATAGGATGGAAGGGAAAGAGTTTTAGACGCAAGATATATTTACCTGTCCTGGGAGCAGTTGGATGGGAAAGAGTCCTAGGAAGGACCACTCCCGTGGGAGGGCAGCCAGAGAGAGAGAGACATGTGCTCTGAGCTTACTCTTAAGGGATTGTCTGACCTGGAAGCTAACCTAAACTGACCGGAAGTATCCCAGAGCTGTGCACATGCTCAGTATACACACAGGTACACGTGGAGTATGTAAAAAAAGGTGGAAGGGTCCAGAAATCAGCTATCAGCAAAGCCTGACTCTGGGGGAGGGGGGAGTAGCTTGCTTCCTGTTGCTACTGGATTTTGGAGATGTAGCTTAATTTAGTTAACAATAGGTGATAGACTTTGCTGCCAAGGTCCTCTTCCCTTAAGGTGTTTGCATATTCAGTGATTGACTTAAACAATAAAGACATTTCCAGTGTCTCTAGAGAAAATGAGTCTTTCAGACTGAAGGTGGCCAACAACATGAGAAATGAGTGAGCTTAGGATTTGACTCCTTTTGTGGCCTGTAAGAGAAGTTTTAGGCCTGCATTTTAGTCCAAAATACATAACCAGATATAAAAACACACCTTGGAAGGGAAAAGGGGACTTTCACGTAACAGAGGGGCCTGCAAATGATGGTGACCATGATGGCGGTCAGGAGCTTGAGCAGTTGGCCCGCCATGTTTTCAGCCGAGGTCACACACTCTCCTGCATGCCATTTTTGATCTGCTGTGCCATAGACCTCAACAAATTCAAGGCATGCAAAATGAGTAAGGACCCAACCCTACCCAGCCTTCCAGCACTGATGCAGCCATGCCGGTGGGGTGTGCACTGCATCCTGTGGTGAAGGGGCAGTCGCAGAGGCCCACAGGGAATATGTGTTCCCTTACCTTGGGGCTGATTCAGTGCGGCAAAGTTGGATAGGGTTGGGTCCTAAGAGCCCAATCGTATGCATGTCTACTCAGAAGTAAGCCCCATGGTAGTCAGTGGGGCTCACTCCCAGGTAAGTGAGGATAGGGTTGAGCCCACATTCACCTTGCACTGGAAAAAAAGTCTGACTACAAAGCAGGATGTTACGGGTGCTGTGGAGGTGAGATCTTTTGACTTGCTTTTCTTTCAAATAAAACATGGGTGTTGCTGGCTGGCAAGTGTACCTTTGGGACCTTCATACAGACACTTTGTTTCCTCCCCACTGAACAGGCCTCCAACTTCAGTAACTGGAGCGACAGGCTCAGAACTGGGACGCATCACCTTTGTGTTTGAGACCATCTGCTCGGCAGAGTGTGTGCTGCACTTCATGGTGGTGAGCGAGATCCAGGGGTGGGGGACAAAAGGACATGTCTGGTATTCTGCACATGGTTTTTATAACTGTCAGACACATGATTATGGCTGCAATCCTGCACACGCTTACCTGGGAGTAAATCCCATTGAGCTCAGCAAGGCTCACTTCTGAGTAGACGTGCATAAGGTTGCACCAGCTGAAATAGTTTGATGGTCATTGTGAGCAAACTCAGCTTGCCTTCTGTAGGCACGTGTATGTGTCTGCACACAAATGGAGAGCCCTTCCTCCTCCATTTGGAGGCTCTTTCAAGGTGCAAAGATGATCCAAGTGTTTCAGCGATGATGAGATATAGACATGTCCCTTTTCACCTGATGGGGCATCTTGGACAATGCACGTCCCGTTCCAGGTTTCCAGCTGTTAGAGAAGTTCCGTACTAATGGTGGCTCTCCTGTGAGTGATGCCAGGGCCAGCTGTCTTCACATAGATTAAAGTAACATTGAATAGGGCTTGAACTTGGTCATTGTTCAGTAAGTTGATCTGGAATTTGGTCAGGTTATATCTCTCCCCAGATATATTCTTTGTGCCAAATTGCACACTTATAGTACAGCTCATTTTCATTTTATACTGAATAGACTTTTCAGATTGTACCATGCTAGAACATGGAGAAGGACTGACTGGAACTAGGAGATAGATTGCATTCCTATTTCCCCACATCTGTGACAGAGGTGAACATCTTCTTCTTTGGGAACTTCCTGAACTTCCTGAATTCCTGAACATCCAACTCAGTGGTGGCTGGCAAGAATCACTAGTCTTCCAGATTGTCATCGGTTGATAAGGGGTCACTGATGTTACCAGTACATACTTGGAGTTATGTAGGAAAGAGATGAGGGGGGAGCCTCCAAAACATGGAATCCTCACCTCTGGAACTGCTAGTGACTAACACTTAAGTAAAGCGTTTCTGACCACAGGGGGCCAGACTCAAGGCCTCATCCTTGTAGTCAGTGACGTAGCTATGACATCTGACATGTAGGGCCATGATGTTGAGGAGCACCCCCTGGAGGTGCCTTACCTGGAAGTAACTGCAGTGATGTGATGATGTCACCACCAATTACTTCTGGATTTATGGCATCCTTGCAGCAATTGTGACCTGAGTGCCTGCGGGGTGTGTGTGTGTGCTCTGCCTCAGGATTTGCGGTTGGGGGTGTAGGTTGGCATCCCCTCAAGGTATGGTACCCAAGGCAATGTACCCCCTGCCTGCTTTAGCTACGCCACTACTTGTAGCCCAAGCAAGGACACACCTAGGACTTCTGTGCTTCTCCTGACAAGGGAGGATTGGCTTGCTTGTGTTCGGCACGCACACTCCTGCTCCCTGAGATGGCTTATTTGGCCATTTGCTTTCAGGGTATCAATAAAAAGAACACAAATATGGTGGAGTCGTGGAGTGGGACGAAGGAGAAGCAGTCGTACACACACACCATCTTCAAGAATGCGACTTTTACCTTTACGTGGGCTTTCCAGAGAACAAACCAAGGCCAAGATGTAAGTTCTGGGCATTTGCTAAACTGCAGCTTGTGACATTCAGATGGTCAGGTGGGTGATCTGCTGGAGCCTGTGGTTCACTTCATGGTGGAGGGAGGTTACTGACCCTCCTGCTCAGTCGCATGTGTGTCTTTCTCATCCACCTGCACCTGTGAACGGGCCTTGCGGATCAGGGTGCTTTTAACAAAACAGGAGGTGCACACAGCGAGAGCTCCTGGAACTTGGATGTGGGAGGCTGAGGCTCACTGCTGTACTCTGGAGCTTGAGTGGTTTTGGATAAGTGCCTGTCTCTGCCTGACTGAGACAAGCTGGTCAGAAAACACAGCTCAGGGCTGCTTGGTCAAAAGGGAAGATCTAGAATAATAAATGGAACGAGGGGAGGACTGTGCTGATGCCTGGAATGCCCCATGGCCAGGCTTGGGTGTGCAGCTTCCTCTCGGAAGGCAAAGGGGCAACTTGGGGAGTTGGGAAAGCTCGAGGTAGGGACCTAGTCTCTGTCCTTGCAGGGGACTCTGGAGAACACTATGTGAGCTGCCCGAGAATTTCCCAAATAAAATAAAATAAATGTTCATGCAGGAAGGACTTGGAAAATAGTTTGCTCAGAGACAACCTTTCCCAACATTCATTCCCGTCGTACCGTTTTGTGTGGTCCACCTATTGGAAGTAACTGGCGATGATGTCATCACCTGTCACTTCCAGCTTGGGAAGCCAGATGTGGTGCAACAAGCACTGGCAAGAGGGTCAAGGCAGACGGGAGGGCTTTTCCAGAGTGCCAAAAGGACTTGCTGGAGTTCTGCCTGCCAAGCAGAGCCTCCTACCACTGCATGTCCCGTTGCGTTGTTGGTCTAGCTGCCAGGCAGCAGGGGTCTGGGGGTCCTGCGAATACCACTGGACACCTCAAGTACCATCAGTAGTACAAGTACCACTGCTTGAGAAATGCTGCTCCTGGGAAAATGGCAGCAGGATCCCGGCACCTTTTCACTGCATTCATTCCCTGCCCAAGGACTGCAGTGGGCTTGCCCTGCGCCCCATGGCTGTCCTATTGTCACCATTGGCAATATCTGAGTAAATCCACCTTTGCCTGTCTCTTTGGATAGCCAGTCAGCCGGCCCAGACAGCTGATTCCCGCCTACATGACAGGACCTGGAAGCTGTGGCTTTTCAGAACTGACTGTGGTCTTTGTGCTTCTCAAGGATTTTATTGTCTGATGAGAAACCCTGTGGCCTGAGTGTCATGTGACATTAACAGCCAACCCTACTCAATCCCCCTGCTGTTTCTTCCAGAGCAGGAAGCTCCTCAGTGACATGGCCAAGATCTATTCCATCACTGTGACCAACGCCATGGACGGCGTCGCCTCGTCCTGTCGGGCCTGTGCCGTCGGCTCTGAGCAGTCAGGTTCCTCCTGCGTTCCATGCCCAGCTGGACACTACATAGACAAGACGACCAACCAGTGCAAGGAGTGCCCACCCAACACATACCTCTCCATCCACCAGATGTACGGCCAGGAGGCCTGTGTCTCATGTGGGCCCGGCAGCAGAAGCAACCAGGTAGACCTGACGTGTGTGAGCAGATGCACCTGGAAAGAGGGACCAGGAAGGAGAGGAGAGGAGAGGAGAGGAGAGTTTTCAGGCTGTCAGTAGATTTGGATCTACTGTGACTCTTTCTACCACAGTGGCCAACCAGGTGCCCCAGAACTGGTTCAGGAGGGGAAGTGGGATCAGCGGTTCCAGCAGAAGCCGTATCCTGTCCTCTTTCCCTGTGATCTGCTGACACGGGTCAATGCAATATCACTGGTTCAGGTTTGAGTTGACCTGTGGTGGCTGCCCCTTGCACTCTCCCCCTTCTCCATTACAACCCCCCCCGCCTTCCCCCCCCTTCACTGCCTGGCATGGAGCTTACCCGCTCTAGTGTGCATCACAGTCTGCACCGGTGCCAGTGGCACAATGCAGCCTTCCCACTGGAGCCACTAGCTTATATGTGGTCACAACATACTTTGCAGCACGTTTGTGACAGCGCACGATGGCGGAGCAGCCGCTCTGCTGGCATCAGGTGAGTGCAGGACTGTGCCATTAGTGCAGGATTGGGCTGCCTGGATGCAGCACGCATGACACACGAGACCAAAAAGGTGTCTGGCTGTCCTACAGCTTTGGGTGTTCTTTTCCAAGGACCACTCTGCCTGCTTCAGCGACTGCCTGCTCTCCTACGTCAGGGATAATCGGAGCTTGATCTACGATTTTAGCAGCCTGAGCCAGGCGGGTTCCTTCATGAACGGACCGAGCTTTACGGCAAGAGGAACAAAATTCTTCCATTTCTTCAACATCAGCCTGTGTGGAAATCAGGTGATTGTGAGTGGGGGCAAAACTGGCCAGAGTTTGCCACGATGCTCCTCCAAGGGGCTGCTGGCTCTTGAATGCCATTTTCCCCTAAAAGAGCCTGGCAGCCACAGTCCAGGGTTATTCAGTGTCTCTTATGAGAGTGTCTAGTGAAAATTGTGGCAGTGCTGGTCATGTGAAGCAGCATATCATGCCTCTCCCCTTCCTTGGATTTTGTTTCCACCCCACCACCTAATCTTCCTCCACTTCTGTAGCCTCCAAATGAAGCCACAAAATTGGTGCAGTCCTGGAATATATACCTATATATATATATGTCCTTGGGGGAACAGTCCTTGGGGGAGTCTCATTCTACTTTGCTACAGTCAGTATTTTCATTCAGCAAAGCTGAAGAATGTTTTGTGTTGCCTTGTTTAAGTTTAATTAAATTTTTGTGCTTGTCACTCTAATGAAATCTACCCACCATTCTGTCTGCTCTGTCAGTTAAAGGCACCTTCCTGTTCTCTAAATTTCTGCTTTATGCCTCAGTGTATCATTATCTGAAAGCCAAAATACACTAATGGATTATGCCTTGCAAGGAAGCAACATGCATCCTGGATGAACAGAAAGAAAACACTGTTCCCCAGCACTGGTTCTGACTGAATCGATGTCAGAGGGGGCTGAGTATGGCATTTGGCAGTCTGCAGGGGAACGAAATTGGCTCTCTCTTCAGTCTTGCAGCTTAATTTTTGCAGATTATTTCCTTAATTTGTTGGCAAATTAGCTTCAAGTCACAGTGAGCAGCGCATGACCTCTGATCCGCAAGGATGTTAGAAAATCCTTCATGAAAGCAACACATTTATTATCCCTTTTCTCATTCCACTTCCCCAGGGAGAAAAGGTGGCAATTTGTGCCGACAACATCACAGATGTCACGCTGAAGGACATGGTGGCGGAATCAGAGGATTATTCCAACGTGGTGAGGGCTTTTGTCTGCCAGGCGACCATCATCCCACCCGACAGCAAGGGGTTCCGCACCGCTCTGGCTCTGCAATCCAATAGTTTAGCCGACACGTTCCTTGGTAAGAGCTTAAGTCTTCTGCTTGTTCTGATACAGACCGAGCTGCTCCAGAGCTGAGAGAAGGGGATCGGGGCTGGTGGTGATGGTCCAACCCAGTGGTGATGCTTCTCAGTCTGCAAAGCTGCCATTTGAGGGAATGTGTCAGAAGCTGTTTTTACACCTCTGAGGAGAGAAGGCTCCCTCGTTGATGTCTGCGCCTCACCACCAGCAGAGCTTAACCTAGTGAAGCGGCACCAGGGCCCACCGCAGGGGGCCTCTCCTCCTCTCCTCTTATACTGGGTCCTTACACACCTTGGATACAGGAATCACCCGTCTACTCCACCGGGGGTCCCTCAGCCGCCCGAGTTGCCTCAGAGAGCCGGACGGACAGCCCCGGTGGTTCTCCTTGTCACTGTGGGGCCCTCTTGTAAGACCAGACAGGACTCCACTCCTCAGAGGTTCCCAAGAATGCTCTTCCCCGGTCTTGTCCTGTGGCATGAAATGCCCAAATTCCTGCTTTGTCAAATGCCAGATTCTGCTTGAATCACTGAGCCCCCACCCTCTCTGTGACCAGAGCCCTGCCAGTTGGCCAGTGGGTGGACTGGCCCCTGTCCCTACAAAATGAAGCTCCACAAAATGGGTGTTTTCTCCCTTCAGACTCTGGTTGAAGAGTCTGACACCCCTGGCTGAAGCCAACCAGCTCCTGTGTCTGGTCTCCACCTGCTACAGTTTGCTCTCCTGCCAGGTAGCTCCAAAGAGCTCCTTGGGCACACCCTGTGGAATCTCTGACATTCTCCTTTCATGTGGAAGATCCATCGCCTGCTTTTTGGTCTTTGAGGGAGGGTTGAAAACTGGTTTGGGGATGTGGTGTGGGGGATCTGTCACTCGACAAGAAGAAATCAGAGAGCCCAGAGTGCAGCACGCCCCAGGGAGCTTTTTGGAGCCCAGCCTGAAGCTGTGACTGGTGGAAGTCAGCTGGCCCTCCTTGACGGAGGGCTGCACTGGAGCCAGCCCCAATGTGGGCCGTGCGATGAAGGCCCCTGCATGGGCCCCACCAATGCCCTGAGTGCTTGTGTGTCAAGCTGAACAAAGGCCTGTTCTCACGGACACGTCATAGGAACGCGTCAGCTGGGTGCCCTGATGGAGGGGCGACATGCAACACCAGATGAACTCCAGATTGGCCCAGAGGAATATGGTGGGTGGATGATGCATTGACTGGAGTGGACAAGATCACGGCCAGCTCTCCCACCAGCCCTCGTGCCTGCAGTGTGTCATACAACCTTTTTGCCTTTCAGGAGCCACCACTGAAACAGCACTGGGAAATATCAATGTGAAACCAGGAATGTTTGGGCGTTTGGAAGGGAAGATTCCCGACGTACATTTCTATTACAAGTAGGTCATGCTGTCTCTGCAGAGTGCATCAAGTGTTTCTCTTTGTACAGCAAATGTGAATGTTTACATCCATGGGGGGGGGGGGAGGATTTGTGGTGAAAGGGTTCAGGGCGGAGAAAGCACCCCTTGCTGGGACTGAGATGGGCACTTGCCACGAGGAGGGGCAAGAGAGCAGCTACCTCGCCCCGCTGTGTCATGTTGTCTTGCCCCCCCCACACCCTCCCTTTCCAATGAACGTTGTATAGGAAATGTTTACAAAGCAGGTTGTTCAAAAATGCCTGCAAATTCCAACTCTCATGGAATTTTCTGTGCTCCAACCTGGGACTAAGATGGAATAAGGTGGCCTCCCCTGGTGCATTTCATGTTCATCCTGCCTTCCCTACAAGGGGTTCTGGGAGGAAGAAGAGTTTGAGGCACTTTTCAAAGAGAAAGCTGTCAGAGTGGTTTACAGGTGGGACCACGGGAAACCCAAGGGAAACCAGAAGTGATGTATTAATGCCTTTTAAGGCATTCTGAGGCCTGGGGAAGCCCTCTTGAGGCCCAGGGCTCCCATTCTGAGACCTGTGGAAGCCCTTTTTGCCTCTGTGGGTCATTCTGAGGCCTGCAGAGGCAGCGGGTGGGTCCCACGCTGCCTCTGTGGGCTTCAGAAAGCCCTTCAGAGTGAACCAGAGCAAAGGTCTTGTCCCCTTTGGAAAGTTCAGGTGGGGCCTGAGTCTGGCTTAATGCAGATCCAGGGGACCTGCGTAGAGCCAGAACCACGAATACAGGATCCATGAATATGGAGGCCCCACCTGTATATAGGAAAGAAAAGGGTTCCCTGAGCTCAAGGGACTCACAGTGTCAATGAAAAGAGACACAAGGAGTCACCGACCCCTGCGGAAGAGGCAGTGCTCTGGTGATGGTGAGCTGGTGCCTCTCCTTCTGCTTGGAATCAGAGAACCGTCTCTTGAACAGGGACCCCTTTGCCCAGGTAACAGGGGTGTCTGGTCCCCCCCCTTTTAGCCTCACAACAGCTCCATGAGACAGATCAGGTTTACTCACTGGGTGAGGCGGAGGTGGCTGAGTCATGGGGGAGGGAGCCTCTTTGGACAAACAAGGACAAACATTTCATAAGCAGCTAAAAAGATAAAAACAAAGCTTACCGAATTCCCTGCAGGTCTTCTGGACCGACGGCCACCTGTGAAAATGGACGGGCTTCTGTCGTGACAATGAGGTGTGACCCTGCCAAGCCTGGCAAGGGCGACATTTCCGTTCCCAGGTACTCATTACAGTGCTGGCTGGAATACAGGGTGGCAGGTGTGCCTCTTTTCTCCTGGAAGCAGTTGGAGGGCCTGTTGCAGTGCCTCAGATGGGTTGCCGAAGGAAGAACCAACCACCTGTTTGGCTTTTGGTTCAGTGAGGACCTGTGGGTGGGGGTGGATGGATAGATGGATGGAGCCCATCCTTCCTGCCCAGGGCCTTTCGCCATGTATGTTTCAGCTGTGTTTGAATATGCTGGCGCAAGGAGCTTGAAATGCTGCCCTTCTGGTCAAGCAGGACTGGAACCAGCACTGCCCTGGGCACAGACCAGTTGAGCCTAAGCAACGAGGCCTGTGTTCAGCGCCCCCTTGGCCCCACCTTCTCCCCACAGAGCAGGCTGCTTTTCTCTCTGGGAGGTCAGGGTCAGAACTCCAGCTCAGCCTGCCAGTCCAAGCACCCTTTTAGTGCTGCAAGGAGTCGTGGGAGTTGAGCAGGCAGTCCAGCTCCCTTCCTTGGTCTCCCACTCACCTGAATTGCACCCTGTCACAAATGATAGAGGGATATGAGTGGGGGGGGAGGGTTACACCTCAAAATGATAATACGGCCAGGTTTTTTCCCTGTGGTGAAACTCAGCTGGATGTGGCCACCATCTGGTCAGAGTGAGATTTAGCCACAGTCTGACTAGAGTCACTCTGTTCTGCATTTGCCAGAATGTAGTAAAAGATGTGCTTGGTTCTGCAACTGTGAGTGTGCTCTGACTCATGCGCAGACTGGTGCAGAAAACACCCCATGTCTGCAAGTGGTTTGGTGAGAAGCCAACTCGTTGGTGGTGTCAGCTTGTTTGTGAATCTAACCCACTTCTCTCCTCTTCTAGTCCATGCCCTGCAGGAACCTGTGATGGGTGCACTTTCTACTTCTTGTGGGAAAGTGCAGAAGCCTGTCCTCTGTGCACGGAGCAGGACTATCATGAGATCGAGGGGGCTTGTAAAAAAGGGCACCAGGTAATGAATAGGTTGCATCATGGCCATGCGGGGGCTGGAAACATAACTGGGCTGCTCCCAAATGTTCCCTTGGAGGAGAGGAATCTCTGTATGCAATTCATAGAATCCATATAATTCTAACAATCCTCTCACTTTGTCAGAGGGGGCCGTCTGAATGTGCTGCCACCAGCAGAGGTGAGGGGGTAGTGGCTAGAAATAGGGCCTTCTCAGTGGTGGCTCCTCATTTGTGGATTTCACTCCCCCTAGAAGTAAGAATGGCTCCCTCTCTGAAGACCTTTCAGCAGGGTCTCAAGACCTTTTTATTTAAGAAGGCTTTTGACTGATATTATGGGCTGGTGTTTCCATCACGGGTAACAAGCTGTGAGACGTGCCTGCCTCAGAACACCAGGTGTAAGGGAGGGCACCGGGATGCAGGTCTGTTGTGGTCTTGTGTGCTCCCTGAGGCGCCTGACGGGCCACTCTGGCCTGATCCAGCAGGGCTCTTGTGTGCTTGTTCTTGTGACACAAGCACTTCTTTTTCTGTATTCTGCAGGAAACATTGTATGTGTGGAATGAACCAAAGCTCTGCATCAGGGGCGTTTCCTTGCCTGAGAAAAAGATGACAATCTGCGAGACGCTGGACTTCTGGCTGAAGGTGGGGGCAGGTGTTGGGGCATTCACAGGGGTTCTGCTGGTGGCCTTGACCTGCTACTTCTGGAAGAAGAACCAAAAGTAAGTCCAGGGTCTCTGCGTGTGCGCACCCTCAGCTGCTGTGCAGTGACAGATGTGAGGCCTGCAGGGCTGCCACGTGTTCTGAGCCCCTCCCCTTTTGCTTACCTGTCCACCCAGAATGTGCTTACCTGAACACACAGGAGCAGATCCTGGCCATTGTGTCATTCGTGGTGGGTGCCCTGCAGCTCTTGGTGTGTCAGGCTCCTGGTCTGCAGGCCAGAAAAAATCAGACCCCCATGACCCCGATATACTCTCAGGGAACCTCTCCGCTGTTGATGGGAAGGGCCTCCCCCTGCCTTTCTGCTCGATGGCACAGCCACAAACGTTTAGGGAAGGGGAGCAGTGACTGGCAGGTAGCAGTAAGCCCAGTGTGAAGAAAGGTCTGCTCAGGGGGCACTCAGCCCACCTTGGATTAGGGACCTACTTTCCAAGGACAGGCTCTCATCGCCCCCTCTCTAGGCAGGACAAATACGCACGGCCTGCTCATATACAGGATTTCCCGGTCAGGTCCTTGAATCTCAGGCAGCTGGTCTAGGAAAGGTCCATGCCGAGACTCTGGAGAGCGGCTGACTGTCAGGGATTGACAGACCTGCTTGCGTCAACAGACCCGTTGCTCCAGGGGCCAGGCGAAGGCAGTGTCTGGCGTCTTTCTGGGCTTCTCTAGCAACAGGATCAAACAGCAGAGAATGTTGCCAGGGACACTCGGTGAGGCTCACGGCCTGTGGCCAAAGCGCTTCTGGTGTGGAGGAGCCATGTGCACTTGCTTGATTCAGAGTCTGAGAATAGTGTAGTTTTGAAAGCTGGAATGGGGTGAAGTTGGCCATGACCAGTTCTTGATGCTGTGTGAGAAGACGGCGTGTTCTTGTGCAGGCCAAAGCCCCATAGTCTGCTTTTCTGCTTTCAGGTTGGAGTACAAATATTCCAAGCTGGTGATGACGGCAAATGCCAAAGAGTGTGAGCTTCCGGCCGCCGACAGCTGTGCCATCATGGAAGGGGAGGACAATGATGAGGAAATTGTCTACTCAAACAAACAGTCACTCCTGGGAAAACTCAAGTCACTGGCCACCAAGGTGAGCATTCCTGTTCCCACAACAGCTGCGTGGTGTCCTCGCTCGGCAGGGGTTCTCTCTCCAACCTGCAAAATGCCACAGCAACACGAATGGTCCAGTCCCCTTCCTGGCAAATCCCAGTGTACCACTCGGTGCACCATTGCAAAGACCACCCTGCGGCTGCAGAAGCCCCTCTCCACCAGCGATTGCAGCAGCTGGAAAGCCGTGCGCCACTGTCATTGGGGTGCAGACCAGCTGACCCCCATCAGAGAGGCAGGAAAAAGAGTGGGGGAGGAATGGGGGTGAGAAGCAGCAGGGTCAGCAGCCACCAGACCCTGAACCCCCCTCCTGCGGTGGCTGCGCCGCCAGTGGCTGCCAAGCTCTGTGCTGGCAGAGCTCGGAGGAGTCCCTGGGCGGAGGGCAGTGGCAGCTGGAACACACGGGAAGCCCGGCCCCTCCTCCTGCCGTTGACGAACCTCTCCCCGGCACACGTCGGATTCGGCAGGCATGGTGCTCTCAGCACTGTGGCCACCCAGGACTGGGCTGCTGGCACTTGCGCAACACTTTGCTAGTCTGTGCAGAACTCCAGGCACGTCCTTGTGCAGCCCTTAGAACCCCCTCGTTAGGGAAGGACTCGTAAACCTCGCACTGGCGCCAGGGGCCCTGGGCAGAAGTGCTGCTCTTCCTCTCGTTGCAACATCCTCTTGAGGCGTCCATCATTGATTGATTGATTGATTGACTGGATTTCCATTCCGCCCTTCTACCCAAAGGGCACCCAATCGTTGCTGTCAGGATGGAGGGCTCCAGGGTTGACCCTGCCTGGTGGCTCCTCAGCCAGTGCCTAGTCTGGTGGACTCCTGACATCCCCGGTGATTGTGGGGGTGTTGGGGCTGAGGCTGGGAGGGGCCATCTGCTGAGGGGGGGCAGTGAGGGCCATCCATCCATGAGGCCAACTGAAGCCGTTGCCGCAGGCTGGCAGGGTCCCTCCTATCCTCCACTGACCCTCCCCCCCACCCCTGAATTGGAAAGGGGATAAGGTGGGTGTGTGGTGGAGAGGAGAGTGGGAGGCCCGAGTGAGAGGGGAGCAGAGGCAGGCACATGTCCCGCACCGGCCAGGAGGGGGGCCTCAGTCCTGTGAATCGGCCTCAGGCAATCACATGCTGTGGAGTAAACACGGCCCGCACCTGCTCAGGTCTGGATTCCTCACTTGCATCCCTGGCAAGTTCTGCTGCTACTGAATTTTCTGTTCACCAGCAGCAAAACCCTCAGCCCTCAGATGTAGTGGCAGCATCTCAAAGCGCCTTGTCTTTTGCACTGCAGGAGAAGGAGGATCGCTTTGAATCTGTTCAGCTGAAATCCTCAAGATCTCAAAATATATGAAGACTTCAGCCTGCCTTTGGGTCAGCAAACAGGATTTCTCTTTGGATGAGGCCACGTTACCAAAATGTTCTGGCAGATGTCCAAGGGATGGTCTCCAGAGAGAAACACTTAGTGAGCGAAGAGGAGAAAAGCCACGTCAGAGAAGGACAGAGAGAAACTGGCCGTACTGGGAGAAACTCTTGCCAAAAAATAAAAGAAAAATCAACGAAAAGGAAAACCAGCCGTTTTGGTCACAAGCTGGGGATGGAGCCCAACTCAGGGAGAGAGAAAGCGGGTGGCCAGTGACGTTTGGTGCCAGGGGAGGCAGGACATCCAGCTGGTGCCTCTCCAGACATGAACCTGACTGTTTGGTACCCCTCCACGGTACCCCAAAACCTGGCACCAGAGGCAGGTGGTCTTGTCCTGCCCAGAGTGGGAGAGAGAGGCTGGCTCTGCTTGTCATGTGCTGCTCAGGCTTGCCAGGCAACTCGGTTCTTTGCACCTCCTCAGCTTGTTCCCTTCGGTCTGCCTGGCTTACTCCAGAAAGGCTGGGAAGCTTCCTCAGAGCTGCTCCAGATACCTCCAGATGTGCTGCTGCTGCTGCTGCACTGAGCCTGCCTCGCACTCCAAGCCAGAAGTGATCAGTACCGGAAGGGAAGCAGCCTGGATGCCTGTCCCCGAAAGGAGCGGGCTTGTGATGTACACGGTGGAGTTTTGTCCAGTGTTCGAGATCCAGAGTGGAACCTGCCTCGCTCGATGCAACGCTTGGCTGAGCCAGTCGTGTGGGAGGCCTGGACAGGTCGCCCGAAAGGCTGTGTGTTCCCGGTTCTGACTCGAGACTTGGACTTCTTGGGGAAGCAGCAGCAGCAGCCTTGGGCCCTGCTGGTATGTGCAGGCCTGAGTGTGCTTGTGTGGCCAGCCAGCCCTTGGCCGTTTCAAGGAGAGGGCTTGCCACACACCTGCATTCCGAGCCAGATGGGTGGCCGCCCACAGCCACAGGCTGCATTGATTTCAGGCACACCATCGCAAAGAGAGGGCTTGTTGTGCCTCATGGAAACTGCTACTGACAGGTGGGCCTGCTCCGAGGAATTGCCCTCACACGTTGAAACACAACACATGAAGGCAGTTCCTTGGAGCAGGCCCACCTGTCAGGAGGAGTGACTCTCCCACGATTTCACGAGTCTGGGCTCACAAGTGGGCACACGATTTCACGAGTGGCTCAGCACAGCTGCCTCCATCTTTGTTTCCACGAAGGCCCTTGGGGAGGCTGCCCCCTCCCCGTGTCCTGCCAGGGTCATGCAGACCATCAAGGAGTTCTCTGCTGCTGAACCAGTCCCTAACTTCACAGCAAGCACCACAGGCAGGAGGTGGGCCTCAGCCTGACCCAGTGAACCTTTGCCTCACACATGGCAGGCAGGGTGATGCTCTGGGCTGGAAGGGCTGGGCCGCAAGCACTGCATTCAGTACGTTGGCCCCAGGCAGACCCAGTGATTACCTTTGCCTCACACTGGGCAGGCAGGGAGACACTGGGGAGGTCAACTGTTGGCTGGGAAGGGGTGGGCTGCACATGCCCCCAAGGCAGGCCCTGGTTTAGAGGGGGTCAGTCAGTGCTGTGGGTTCTGTTTCCATGGCCATAGAAGGAGGCAGGGCCTCAAGGAGGCTTATCGGGGGGGGGGAGGGTAGAGGAGGAAGCAGGTGCCTCCTCACTCCCTCCCCTCTCTGAACTGAATGGAGACTCAGCTGCCTCCAAGCAAGCCAGGACCCTTCCCAGATGGCTGGAGGAGCCCAGCAAGGGGTGCTGTGAGTACCACCAGGGGGGGCTCCCTCCTGTCTCCTGGGGAGTCCCACATTCAGGCACCAGCCAGAGGGAGGAAAGCCCCAGAGAGGCAGGCCGCTTGCTGTCTTAGCTCTGCTCAGCAGGAGTGCTTTTGCTTGCCAGGCCGCTGTCTGGAGGACAAGAGCCAAGGCGAATCTGGCAGACCCGCGCCCTGCGAGAATCTGCGCCCCTGGAGCGTTTCAGGCATCCCCTTTCTCAGTGGCTTTGGTGTTAAGCTGCAGGAACTCCCCTGAGGGTGGGCCTGCTCCTGTCATGAACACGGCATCAGATGTGGGCCACCGTTGTGCCAAAGTGCATCCGCATCAGTGGTGTTGCACTCAGGGGGGCCCACGTGCATCATCAGAATGGAATGGCCCATTAAAACCCTCAGATTAATGATCTGAGACAAGGAAGGGAGCCGAAGTGGCTGGACCCAGGAAAGATCCCCTCAGCCCCAAAGTCACTGGCCGCAGCACCACAGCACAGACCCCGGTGGACGGCCCAGGTGGGCCAAGCATGGCCTCTGGGGCAGGGTCAGTGGTAAGCCTGGCACAGGACCTGCGATTTCCAGAATGTCTGAACCGAGATAAGTGTCACTGAGGAGAAGGAAGCCCTGGTCGGGAGCAAGAGAGCGGGACCAATGCTGCGGGTGAGAAGCTGCGTTTAGAGACCTTCCCCTGAAGTGGGCGTTGGTGGGCTCTGCTTGTTTTTGCAGTCTGGCACGCATGAAAAGGCGTGAGGGCAAATCTGCTTTGGAAGCACTGAGGAGATGAGGTGGCCGCCCACAGTGTGGCTTTTGAGCGTAAAATGTTCCTTGCTGTGATGTCACAAAAGTCACTTGCCTTGAAACCAAACCAAATCTGGAACCTGCTGCTTTTTCAAAACTTGTCTCATGAGCCTCACATCGGATACGGAGTAATACGTCCTTGCCTTCCAGGTGAGAAGGGCAGTGGACTCACAGCAGAGTCCTATATATGTTTACTCAGAAGTAAGTCCCACTGTGTTCAGCAGGGCTGATACTCAGGTAAGTGTGTATAGGTTTGCAGCCATAGATTTCTTTGTAGGACCCAAGGCAGGGTTTTTCTGAGGTCGGATCTTTGCGTGGGCCATTGGCAGAGAGGCTGCCGCTGCTCTTACTTTGCTGTTGCTGAGAAACCTGCTGCCTTTCACCAGGGATGTGCGTTTTGGTGCCAAATGGCCCGCTTTCCTAAGCCTGACTGTTGAGGTCATCTTTCTTTTGGTGCATTTTGTGTAGCTGCTCAGCGACTTGGCTGTCGTATTTGCTGCGATGGTTTTGGACGTTGCTCCTGTTCACTGGATGTGGATTGTTGGGGCTGGGTCAGTCGGGCAACAGAATGGCTGCTTCTCCTTAGCACGTCCTGCTGGGGACTGCATTTCTCTGGGGAGTGCCATGTGTGGATTGGCCTCCACAGGCACAGCTGCAGTGACCTGCTTCCTGTCACAATATGGACACAAGCAAGGAAAACATGATGAACATGATTGTGGCAGTCGCACCTCACACTCTGCGTGTGATTGTGGCCCTGGTGCATTGGCTGGAAAGTCTTTTGCCTATTGCTCTGCATCAGCCCATTGCTCTGTCTAGCCTGGTGTTTCCTGTGACCCTCACTGCTGGCAGCTACCCGAGGCCCTTCTGAGTCCATTGATTGGAGACCCCTTTGACTACAGGTGGTGCTGGGAACTCAGCCAGGGACTTTCTGTGTGTGAAACCTGAGGCCCCTTTCCTGCAAAATGCAAAGCAGCTCTTGGCCCTTAAGGTTTGTTTTGTTTTTTTAACAAAGAAGCTTGTTTGCATTTCTGTGAATCTTTACTGCAAAGATATTTCTCAGCAGTCCTGATGTGACACAACACATTTAGTTGACATTCTTCTCCCTGGAACGTCTAGAATGTGGGCCTGGTTCTTCAGTGGCAAATGGAGATGTGGACATGACGGGCTTCTTTGGGTCTCATGCATGCCCTCTATTCCGGTTCTCTTCAAGCCAGAGAGCATTTGCTAGCACAGTGCGGGTTGCCAGTTTGTAGCCCCTTTCTAGAACATCCTTGAAATGGAGATTACTGCAAGGCAGTCCCATTTTCTGCCACTGGGCTGTCATTCCTATTATGTTTCAATGCCTTAAAATTTGAATTGGTTTTTGTCAATACTTGTGATTAAATCTGAAGGTCCCCTGACCTCCAGCAGCCCTGAACTGGATGCAGCAGAGGCTGCACTGGCCATGCTGCATCACAGCGTGGGAATTGGCTTCGGAGTGGGCTGTCACTCCCTGGAGAGTCTGCTGCCTGTCTCCTACTCTGTCCAAAGGTTGTAGGAGGGCGTTTGGAAAGTCATGTCAACTTTTGCCATGGACTATTTTCCGGTTCCTTTTTGGGAGCACTTTCCTGCCTGTGACTGCAGCTACTCAGCAGTCATTGATATATTTGGTTACTCAGTGCCAGGAAGCCCTGCAAACTTGTAACTGCCTTTCTCTCTTCCATGCCCTTTTAAGTTTCTTTAAGCAAGACATTTCATTTTTGGAACCACGTCAGTGATGCCTCTACAATGCATCTGAGTGGGGTTCTTGTCCCTGTCTCTGCATAATTATTGAAGGGGAAAATGTGCACGCTACCCTAGATGGGACTAATGTTCAATAGGGCCGAATGGAATATGGGTGGTTCCAGGAACAGCCACATCCTTTTTGATTCCACTCTGCAGGACCTGAGACACCAGCAAAGGACTCTTGAACTCCCCTTGCCTGTGAATAGCAAGTGAAGTGCAGCAAAAGTCCTGCGTTTCTTATGCAGTCCTCTGCTCAGGTGGGAGTGAGTAGCTGATCAGGTGATGGGGAGGGGCTCTCCCAAAGTCTCTTAGTCTCTTGCTGTGTGCATATGCCTGGAAGAGCCTTCCCTTGGCTCTCAACAGCCGTGCCTGATAAAGGGTCTGGGGTGCATAATGGTAGGGATGAAGGGCTATGTTGGGGCCAGGTGGGACATGCCTGAGACTGAACCCCCCAGACTGGCAATGGTCTGTCCCCAGCATAGTGTGCTCAGCAGTCACTGTTTGCAAGCAGAACAGACTCAGAGCTTAGATAAGCTATAACTTCAGCGGATGACAAAGCGGTACCCAGGTCGTGGTGAAATGGTGAGCTCGAAGGGTCAGGTTCTGGGGCCACAGGTTCAAGCTAGATCAACTCCTCTTGCAACTAGAGCTCTTCAGGAAAACATACTTGAACATTTTTCTAAAAGATTAGCCGGAGGCACTCCCAATGTTCTTGAGAAGCAGTTGTGCAGCTGGAATCGCTGTTGTGTCATGCGTAGCCATATTGATTATGATAACACTGCTGCTGTTTTAGTTTATTTGGAAGGGTTTGTTCAAACTCTTTATTTTAACTAATAAACGTCGGACGTGATAATTGCCAGGTGTCAGTGTGTCATTCCATCTACGGTCATCAGCCAACAATACTAAAAAATGAACACATCTGAGTGCACAGAAGATCCCAGCCTTGGAGGAACAAGTCATGTCACATTATATTGCAGGCACCTCTGGGCAGGGGCCTGAATTTTGCTTCTCTTACTCTTTAAAGTACCTTGTACACTGAATCTGCTAGGTAGATACTATTAGTAGTCTGCTTATACTGGATTTATAACCTTTCCCATTCCAAGGACTTGAAAAAAGTAAAATTATACTGCAGTATTTAATTGCTGTAATTATTGTATTTATGCATACTTTTCAGTCCAATCTGATTCCCAAAACAATTTAGGGCGCAATCCTAACCCACTTTCCAGCACCAACATAAGGGCTGTGCAGCTCCGAGGTCAGGGAACAAACACTTTCTTCCTTTGAGGAGGCCTCTGTGAGTGCCCCCCAACTACAGGGTGCAGCACACGTCCCATTGGCACAGCTATGCCAGTGCTGGAAAGTGGGTTATGATCTGAGCCTTAGAATGATTAAAAGCAATCACAACACTGATTATTCTGCCCCACCCCTCTCTGTTCATGACCACCAGAATCCGGTTTGAATCCAGCAGACTCCCATGCCTGTCTATTCATAAGAGCCTCCTGGATCAGGCTCAAAGCTCTTCTGCTCCAGATTGCTGCATTCCACAGTGGCCCTACAGGGGCCTCAGAGAGAAAACAGGACATCTGTATTCTACTGCCACACCCTTGCACCTGGAATTGTGAGTACTCCTGAGTAAGCCCCATTGAGTTCAATGAGACTCCCATGTATTGTGGAAAGATTCACCTATTCATTGCTTCCAGGAAAAATGTGCTCAGGCTGTGGCAAGCCTTTGGGGAAGGGAAGTCTATTTATTAAGTTTATCTACAAAAACATTATAGGCCACCCTTTGATCAGAGGCAGCCTGAAGGGAAACTGCTGGGAATGTTTCTTGGCGTAGCCTTAAAGTCCGGCTTTGTGGCATAAATGGTATAGGATAGGCGGTGGGGAAGGGGTTGGGGGGGGTCTCTTCTTGGGTGAGCTGGTCCAGGCTCCTGAGGGCTTTGCTTGTTATGACTAGTACCTTGAAGCAAGAGATGAGAGCAGCAGACACCACATCTGTCCAGTTCTGCAAGGGATGCTTCCTCTTCAGGACCAGAGCATCACTGCAGGTTGGTTGATCAACTGTACAGCATCCCCCCACCCATGAACCCAGGAAGCTTTGCAGATGACATGAGAACACTACAGGGGAACAATTCTTCTGCATATCCAAGGTAGTGACCACACCACATGGGGGGAGGGAGGCTTTTTGCAGTGATCACATAATGATCAAGATAATGGGCAGAGACAGCACAAGACCAGACAAGCCAAAAGGCCCCAGCCTCAGATGGGGAGGCCCCTTGATCCCTTTGCCCTCTGGCTGGTAGTAGGAGTGGTGGAGGAATTGCTGTTTGCTTCTTCAGAAGGGTCACCTGAGGTGGACCACCTTTGTCTGCTTGCAGGTGCAGCCTTGATAACTCCTAGCCCAGCCCCAAGACATCCACAAAGTTCACCACATTTTGGACCACTGAAGATGGCAACACTTTGCCAGGTTCAGCTGTCTTCACAAGGATGAATACCCTGTCCCCCCCCCCTAGGCTTTTCCTTGTTTGGAAAATTAACACCCCCCTCCCCCAGAAGCTTCTGTGCTGGTTCAGCAGCCTAGAGGTTGCACGAACCTCCTCCTGCTGTGGACATTGTCCTTTGCTTGAGCCACATTTCCAGGCATCCAAGTGCTGGAGGTGGGTGTGAGCCTAGTCTTTGGGCTAGCCAGGCCTCCTGCTGCCCAACCTGTCTGTTTTGTTACAGGGGTGGGATGGAGAGGCCAGCTGAGCTCCTCTCAACCACTGACCCTCAGTCCTCAGTTTCTCGGGTCAACCACAGGGGGCACCTGGGCATGTTTTGCCAGGTTGACATCTCATGTTAGTTCATGGAAGACCACCCCCCCCATGCAATCTTCTACGAGTGGGGGGCCCAAAGGTCCTGAGACAAATTAAGCAGTCAGCAACAGGGACACAGTTTCAAAACAGATGCCTTTAGGGAATTTTTCTTCTTCACTTCTCACTCTAAGCCACCCTGCAGTCTTGCTGGGCATTTTGTGTGCATTTCTCTCAAGCAGCTGCAGCAGTGGTTCCCAAACTATGGGTCTGGACTCACCAGTGGGTTGTGATCTGATTTTTGGCGGGTCATGAAATGACAAGCTGATAGCCGACAATAAACTGTATTGAGCCCTATGGAAAGTGAAGCCACATGTGCTCATTTACTTGTCTCAGCTCTTATTGAAGGCCAGGCAAAGGGGACCACAAGGCCACCAGAGGGGAACATGGGCAGCTGGGAGAGTTGCCTGAGTGCAGAACACTGTCCCCTTGGAGTGCTCGACTTGCAGCCTCCAGTTCCCACCCTGCACTTGACGGGTGTGCCGGCTGGCCTTGCATTTGCTGAGAAACTTAGTCCATTGTCTTTGAAGACTGCAAAAGGGCAAGAAGAGGAGAGTCTTCTGGAAAAACTGTTCAGAGTTTATTTTGGACATCTTGACATCAATTAATACTGCAGTGAAAACCATCCGTTGGGGTGGAACCATCATATACAACATAGAAATGCAGTCTAAGGAAATTACAACAAGAAATTACAAAAAGGCTCAATAGAAAGAAAGCCACCAAACACGGCGACTGCCAGTTCCCTCACTGCCGAGTCCACGTGGTAGAGCTGGAAGTCACGGTTGCTATTTACACATCCCTTGGAACTGTTAATCGCAGAGGTGCTAACGTTGTTCTCAAAAGAACATCACTAGCTACTGTAGAGTCCTCAAAAATAATTTATTACACTGTTTCTAGCAAAAAAATCCCGACTAGTCTATGTAAAATGTTCTCTTTTTCCAGAGAGCACAAGAACTGTGCAAGACCTCCTAACAGTCTGGGAATGTGAGAACCAACTGGAGGATCACAGCGACGAGGTGGTGGAATCCACCACTTCTCTCCCGTTGCAGACCGTCGGAACATACACGGTGGTGGAGGCTGGAAGAGGAAGAAACTGCATCAGCTGCGGAGACACTTCATTTGTCTTTTCAGAACAAGTGTTCTCCTCCCCCCAGCCCCCCTGCTTTGGGCTGATGAGGAGCACAACTAGGTGGCTCAAAATCAAGCACATGTCGAAACAGAAACAGGTGGTGGGTCTGCAGGCCACACCGGAGCCCTTCAGACCGATGGAGCCCCCAGGTGAGCTTTAGGCAGCAAGTCTTGGCAGTGTCTGGAGAGTCTCACCAAGAATCCTCGACACTTTCCACAAACTACAAGTCCAAGAACCCTTTGGAGGAGGTCATGAGTGTCCAAGGCTGCAATCCTATATGCACTTGCCCATGAGTAAGCCCCACTGAACTCAGTGGGACTTACTTCTGACTAGACATGCCTCGGATTCTGCCAAGACGAGCCTGACCTGCACAGTGAAGCACTTCAGGCTGCTCATGCCAGCTACGCATCAGACAAGGAGGGTGTCGAACTCTGAGCACCACTGATGAAGTTTGGCGTTGCTGATGAAAATGGGTTCCACGCCATTAATTCCCAGCCTGATCCTGTCCCACCATCGAGGACGATGCAGCCATGGTGACTGAGTGCAGGCTGCACCCAGTGGTAATGGGGGGGGGCAGAAGGTCATCTTTTATACTTACCACCAGGTAGGCCACATGGCTGCCTATAGGTCTACTCACACCCATGCCAGCTATGCAGCTAGTGCAAGTCCAAGGAGAGAAAGGGCTGGGTTGGTCTGAATATTGGGGGGGCGGGGGGGTAAAGCTCTGGCATACGTCTTTGCCACCAAGTTCAATCCAGCCTACTCCCCACCCCCTGACGTTCCCCCTCCTCCCCCTCACTGCCAACTTACCAACACCAGTGCAGCCACGGGGCACACGCCACACCTTTGGTCATTGAAAGCAGCAGCCTGGAAGACCGCAGGAGCAGCCTGGCTTTTGCTCCACCTCAAGGGCCTCACGAGTTCCAGCATCACAAGGCCTTGATCAACTAAAATACTTTCGTTGACTGAAGTAAGCCAGGCAGGCCCAGGTGGAAGTGGAGGCTGCAACTTGTCCAGGGACAGCCTAGGAGTTCTGAAAGTGCCCCTTGACAAGCCTCCACCCCAGTAGGACCATCAGTCTTGCGGGCCACATCCAGCACTTCCTCTGCTGGTTCATGGGGCCAGTTTGGATGAAGCCTTTACCAGTAAACGGACTCCATGTAGGAAGTGCAGGTTCTGCACACCTCTTCTTCACTTGGTGGTGGCGAGTCTTCCAAACTGTCCTCGACACGCACATCAATCGGGCTGCTTTTTAGCAGTCCTGGCAGCATGTGCAGCAAACAGTCCTGTGCCGGGGGTGGGGGGCTCATCAGGAATTGAAGGGAGGGGCAAGGCCCGTGGGGGCGGCTCTTGAAACGCATGGGTCCAGCAGGGGAGCAAAGGGAGCGTCCAACCCTGCCTCCCACAATGGCTCTGCATGTCCACATTAGAGGACAATAAAACTCCCAACAGTTGAGCCTTTACTTTCCCAAGAAGGATCAACCCATGTCCTTTCCTCAACGCGGCTGCAGAGGGCAGCATGCCGCCTGGCAAAGCTTTTATGAACACGCCTGGGCCAAACAACAACCCTGGCATGTTGGCCAGCTGGCATCAAGCCTGCAGCTTCCCGTGGTTTGGGTTTTAGTTACGTCTGTTTCACGTCCTGATCTTTGCTATAATTTAAAAGTGCTGCTGCCTTGTCCTTCTGGGTTGCCTTCCGCGCTTGCCTGGCTGCATCGTTATTGTATTTGAAATGTGTGTGTCTCCCACAAATTCAGTTGATTTGAATGGAATCTAGTGCTCTTACCCAACTGCTCTGAAATGACAGGCCGCAAACTCCCTCGGCTGCTGCATTTTTCTCGCTGGAAAAGTGGTGGACGAATTACGAATGCAGAATCAAAACACACTGGAACTTTTTTAGGAGAAGAAAGCCGGGTGGCCTGACTTTGGAATTACCTTGGGAGTAAGTGGTGCCCGTCCCACTGACGCTGAACCTGTTGAGGTGCAGCCGGTGAGTGACCACATTCTTCTGGGGCTGGAAGAGGATGATGTGCACTTTGGGGGCAAACAAGCACCCCAGGACGACGAAGCCGCTTAGACTGACAGAGATGCACATGGTCGTGGTCTGGACCTGCAGGGAGGAGGAAACCATTGCAGAAGCAGGAGGGAGGCCTGAGCCCTGCCCCAGAGGCTGTGACCCTCCCTGTCCACATCAGAACCCTTGCAGAGCCCAGGACTGCTTCCTTTGGGGGACAGAACATAAGAACAGCCCCACTGGATCAGGCCATAGGCCCATCTAGTCCAGCTTCCTGTATCTCACAGCGGCCCACCAAATGCCCCAGGGAGCACACCAGACAACAAGAGACCTTATCCTGGTGCCCTCCCCTGCATCTGGCATTCTGACATAGCCCATTTCTGAAATCAGGAGGTTGCGCACACACATCATAGCTTGTAACCCGTAATAGATTTTTCCTTCAGAAACTTGTCCAATCCCCTTTTAGAGGCATCCAGGCCAGATGCCATCATCGCATCCTGTGGCAAGGAGTTCCACAGACCAACCATACGCTGAGTAAAGAAACAGACGGCTTCCTGCTGGGCCAGACCTGCCTGGGTCTGTTTCCAGTGAGATGCCAGCACAACATGTCTGCACACTTCCCAGAAGCAGCGCCCTCCCTCCCCCCACTGCTGCTCCTCCGAGGCCAGCAGCCTCTTGCTGCCTGGTCAGTCTTTCCCTTTCTTTCCAATTTGAGGGCATGTGTTAGGTGCAGGGGGGGGGGAACAGGGGATTGGCACCAGTTCCAAGACTGAGGGCCAGAGACCCCCAGAGAAAAGCCCCACTTCTCAGCAGGCCACCAGCTGCTCCACCAGGTGCCTTCTTGACTGCCCAGGGTTGACCATCTCTTGCTGACACTGCAAGCTTGACCCAGTGACAAAAGCCCTTTCCTGACTTGAGATGAAACACATGTGGGTGACCACAGCTGCAGGCCAGACAGACATGCTGGTGGGCTGCCTTCCAGGTCACTCTCCTCCCTGGAGAAGCAGCCCCAGCGACCCTGCACTGCTTCCCTCCCCAAGAGCTGGATTTAGGGCTCTGCTTCCCAGCTCTCTCTCTGCCAGTAAGCGAGAGACTCTCCTGGTCTTGGTGCCCTTGCTCTGCCCAGTTCTCATGAGGGTCATCCTTGATGGACACCACACTTGCTCAATTCCAAGTCGCTCTGCTGTGTTGCATGAGCTCTTCTGAGCAGCTCCAGGGATACTTAGGAGAGTTTAGTCAGAGGGAGAGACCAACTTCCTCAGTGCAAGCGCGCAACGGGATTTCCCAGTCCACCGAGGGGCTCCTGTCCCCTTGCTCCTTGGCTCCAGTCATGGCCTCCTGCCCTGGTCCCACGCACAGGCACTTTTTCCTCCCAGTTCCCCTTTGCCTCCTTTCCCCCTCACCCCTGCACCCTCCAGCCCTCAAGCTCCAGGCTCCACTTCTCTCCCTCTCCCACACACTTATCTCTCGGCAGCCCACATGACGCCTCTTTCCCTCTTCATGTCTGCCCTTTTGCTTGGTCTGTTCTGTGTTGTCTGCTCTGTCATGTGCCTGAAGGATGGACTCTGGTCCACAAAGTCTTTGCTGGAACAAATGTGTTCACCTTGAAGGTGCCAGGAAACTGTTTGTTTTTACCTCCACAGACGGACATGCGTGACAAGCTCTGGCAGCGCCTGAGACACAGAAACCCCATCAGGAAGAAAGGTTGGTGTGGCATGGGATGATTCACAAATGAATCATCATCACAATGCAGCATGGAGTGTGACTTGCATGTCTGGATGAGCCACCACCAGAGAAGTCACTGCAGGCAGAACTGTCCAAAAACTGAAGTCCAAACTTCAGCACAGCAGCCACAGTGGAAGTCAGAGTGAAGACGTCTCAGCACTGAAAACCAGAAGGGCCAGTGTGCCTCCCTCTGCCACGGGGGCAAGTTGTGTCCACCGCAGTTCGACAGAGACAGTTCACAGCACCTGCTCCAAGTCGTCAAATGCTGAGCAACTGAGGCACAAAGACTGCAAAGTCCTAGTGTTTTTTTGCTTGGGTTTCTCTGTAAAAGTGCTGTGTACCGTTATGGAGTTAACCAACCAACCAACCAACCAATGATAATAATAATAATAATAGATATGCAAGTGTCTGGGCCAAAGCAGGTCTTCTGAAGCATAAAAATGCCTGCTGTTTCTAAGGCTGGAAGCATCCAGGAACATAGTAAGGACCTGAAGAGTCCTGCCCGCTCTGCCGAACTCCTCTGCTCAGCCAGTCTTTCCTTCTCTTGTTCGTAAAATGCTTAGCAGTGTGTTAACAGGGTGAGATGTCAGCCAGGGACACAAGAGAAAGGAGCTCAATACTAGCAGGACTCTGTGAGAGCAACTGGAATGGAGGCCGAAAGACTTACCCTGTAATCGCTGGAAGTCACGTAGAAGATTGGGAGGAAGGCCAGCCAAATGATGCACGTTGTGTACATGGTGAAACCAATGAATTTGGCCTCGTTGAAGTTTTCTGGGCACTTCCTTGTTTTAAAGGCATACACAGTGCACAGGATGACCAGGATGACGTCGTATGTCAGCGAGATCAGCATGCTGGCGTCCTTGACGTTGCACTTCAAGATGACCGCCTGCCTCTTCTCAGGGAGGGTGTGCCTGCGGGTTCCTGGAGCCTCCAAGATCAGCCACACGGACACCACTACAATCTGCACCATGATGAGGCTGAGGCAGATCAGGACCTGGGAGCGGGGGCTGATGAATCTGGGCCGCTGAGCTCCGCTCTTCACCCCATCAAATATCCGGGCAATGCAGTTTGTTTTGGTCAGCAGGGCAGCGTAGCAAATGGCGAAAGAGGTGCCCAGACCCAGACGGCGCAAGGTGCAAATCGCCGGTGAGGGCTTGGAGATGAAGAAGAAAGTCATGCTGTAGGAGAGGAAGACTCCAAAGAGGAGGATGTAGCACAGCTCACGGCCTGAGGCTTTGACCAGAGGAGTGGTGTTGTGCTTGACAAAGACCCCCACCACCAGGAACGTGCAGATGAAGCCCAGGCAGGCGATGGTCACGGGGCCAATCGCCCAGGCGTCTTCCCACTTGATGTAGTCTTCTGGGAGGTCGTAGCAGCCGCTGAGATCTGCAGTGGGCCATTGCCCGGGGGCACAGGCCGAGCAGGTGAACTCGTCCACCAGGTACTCGAAGGGCTCGCAGGGGATGCAGATCCAGCAGCAGACATCTCCTGGCTGCAGGCTCTTCATCTCATTGGTGGCACAGGGGTCACTGCACTGGGCAGTGGGAATGCGGCCTCTCGACCAGTGAATGGTGTCCACATCAAGGGTCAAGGTTTCCGCCCACTGGCCCACCTTCAAGTAGGAGAATCTCCCACCATTTTGCTGGAAATTGAAGACATTGTACCGGCCGATCCCATCTCCATAGAGATCAAACTTCACAGTGTTGTCCGCTGATTTGGAAGAGCTAAATGGAGCTAGAGAAATAACAAAGAGAGAAAATAATGTGTTGCTGGGTCTGCATTTTCTTACTTTAATGTGTATTTAAATAGCCAGGTCACTCTACTGTTCTTAAAGACCATTCTTGAATATACAGCTCTGGCAAACTTAAATCAGCCAAGGCTCATTCGGTGTAAATGCGTATTTTTCCCATTGAGTTATACAGAGTCTCTCTCACTCTCTCTCTCTCTCTCTGTGTGTGTGTGTGTGTGTGTGCGTGCGTGTGTGTTGGCATGAAGGCCCTCCTCTGGCTACGTTGGACTGTGGAAAACCATCTCTAAGAGTGTTCTCACTGCTGCCAGTGATGTTGGTGTTGCTTCTGGTGAGTGACTTGCGACGTTACTGCAGTGAAGACTCTCTGGGCCATTTCACACTCTATGTAGCAACAAACCCAAGTCTGCTGCTATGTACACACTCAGGCAGCTGCTGCAAATCCTGACTCCCTGCTGGGATTGTCAGGCACATTATATTTTTTGAAGACTGCTTAAAACATCACAGATATAAGCCAATGTAATATACATCAATTGGCATTAGCCTCTTCCCTCACATCCTTGGTTCAACTGAACTTAGATCTTTCCAGAATTTTGGAAATCTCAGCATTCCAGTGCTACTGAATATGGTCTGTCCAGCTCTGCTCTTTGGGTTACTGCTTTGCCCAGATATCTTTTTCCCCCTATTTTTGCTATTCATGTTGGGATACTTTTTCCAGCCTTTTTTAAAAAAAAACATGACTTTTCCTATAAATGACCATTTTATTTCAGAACCTTCTCTTTCCAGTTGCAATTCAGCAAAGGTCCTCAGCCACTCTGATGAAGCCCTTAAAGTCACGTCAGTGAATAATTCATTTGACCTGCTTTTTCCAGATCGACATATTTTCACAAGCCTAGACGAATGCATGAGGCTTCCCACATGATCCAGCCATTTATCTCTAGCTTAGACCCCAAGGCTCAGGCTAAGTGACAAGACAGGGGGACTACTTTGGTAGTCACAGTCCCCCAGGCCTACCAACCGAAACAACAGCCTCACCTTATCGAACAGAAAGAATGGCCATTCCCATTCCACTGGGAAGAGAGCTGATTCATGTGTGCAAAGGAAGACCAATTTGGACCTCCTTGGGAACTTATAGGATGGGTGATCTTCATACAGGTACATGTGCTTCAGGCAGGTGCCAGCAATGTGTGTGTGGGGGGGGGGGGGGAGGGGGAAGAATATAAGTCCCTGCTGCACAAATATTTTGAATTTGGTGGAATGTACTCTGAAACGAAGACTTCCAGGTCAGACAAACCTTACTTTTGTATCTCATTGTCACCTGTGGCCGGGGTCTCCTCATGGGTAGGGGCCTCCTTGGGGGTAAGTCACAAGTACTGCCAGGACTGGGCCCCCGGCCCATGGCCTCCTGGGAGCCTCAAACAGCTGGATAGGGTGGGGCTGGCTAAGCTAGACATAGGCTCATAAGAAGCCTGGGCGGCCTAGGGAGAGGTCACTCCTCTCCAGGCAGCAGCAGCGCCAGAGGGGCGGCCAGAGGGGGTAGCAACCCCGGCCTTATTCTGCCGGTCCATCACCTGAAAGGGGTCTTGACTGCCCCGGTCCTGGAGGGAACGAACCGGGACTGGGAGACCCCAGGACCGGGACCTGCCTGGGCTTCCTGGGTCCCTGGGGTGACCCCAGGAGAAGCAAGGCCACAGGCCCAAGGACTCTCAGTCAGATCTCCCCAGTGCTGGCCAGCTGATCGAGGTCCATGCACTGAGGTACCTGGGGGCCTCCTGAGGACATCTGGGCTGACCCCCAACACCAGTGCAGCAGGCGACCAACCCCTGGGGAACCCATATCCCGGGGCATAAGGCACCTGCCAGAGAGCTCCGCCTGGAACCTCAAAGGGTTGGGAAGGGTCGGGGAATGATCCAAGCGTGCGCCGAAGGCACAAATCCATGTAAGCCAAAAGGGCCTGTGACGTAACAGGCCCCATGAATGTCAAACGTACGACACAAGTAAATCAACTGCGTAAAGCGACTGTGTCTGTCTCCCATCCTTCTCTCCACCAACAACCGCCCGTCATCAAAAGGGTAAGCCCCCCGCGTTCGGTCGCATGCCGGGGGTGGGGTCTTCACCCGCTATGGACATTACACTCATTTTCTACAGATTGCCAGTCCAATTTTCTTCACATGGCTTGTTTTCAGAACGATATAATTAAAAAGGGAATAACATCAAGGCTCAACTAAGTTTTAAAAAGAAATACAATTCTGTATAATTTATGATTCTTCAGTCCAGAAACACACTCTGAAATTTTAAACACTGACGCCTTGGGGTTGATAAGAATCATTTAATTTCAAGTAACTCACTTGGGGAAATGACTGGCATAAAAGGCAGCCGGCACTGCAAGCTAATTTATACCAGCAATCAAATTCTAATTACAAAGGAGATTAAAAGTCAATTTTTTTTCCAACAGGCTCACTCCACCTCTGGGCCTTTTAGCAAACTGCAAAGTGCTCTTCTGATGCATGCTCCACCGAAGTGGATGGAAGGAGTGCCTGAAGAGGGCCTCAGAGGACCAGGCTTGATAGGTGAAAGGAGCTCCCAGCTGCACAGTGAATGATTTATAGCATTGCTAAAGTGGCTGGCAAGGCCTGACCGATTCAGGCTGATCATCAGAGCTGGCCTTAGCATTGTGTCACCAAAATGTGTTAAGAACATAAGAACAGCCCCGCTGGATCAGGCCACAAGCCCATCTAGTCCAGCTTCCTGTTTCTCACAGCGGCCCACCAAATGCCCCAGGGAGCACACCAGATAACAAGAGACCTGCAAGGCCTCCTGGGAATTGTAGTTAAGAACATAAGAACAGCCCCACTGGATCAGGCCATAGGCCCATCTAGTCCAGCTTCCTGTATCTCACAGCGGCCCACCAAATGCCCCAGGGAGCACACCAGATAACAAGAGACCTGCAAGGCCTCCTGGGAATTGTAGTTAAGAACATAAGAACAGCCCCACTGGATCAGGCCATAGGCCCATCTAGTCCAGCTTCCTGTTTCTCACAGCGGCCCACCAAATGCCCCAGGGAGCACACCAGATAACAAGAGACCTGCAAGGCTTCCTGGGAATTGTAGTTAAGAACATAAGAACAGCCCCACTGGATCAGGCCACAGGCCCATCTAGTCGAGCTTCCTGTATCTCACAGCGGCCCACCAAATGCCCCAGGGAGCACACCAGATAACAAGAGACCTCATCCTGGTGCCCTCCCCTACATCTGGCATTCTGACTTAACCCATTTCTAAAATCAGGAGGTTGCGCATACACATCATGGCTTGTACCCCATAATGGATTTTTCCTCCAGAAACTCGTCCAATCCCCTTTTAAAGGCGTCTAGGCTAGACGCCAGCACCACATCCTGTGGCAAGGAGTTCCACAGACCGACCACACGCTGAGTAAAGAAATATTTTCTTTTGTCTGTCCTAACCCTCCCAACACTCAATTTTAGTGGATGTCCCTGGTTCTGGTATTATGTGAGAGTGTAAAGAGCATCTCCCTATCCACTCTGTCCATCCCCTGCATAATTTTGTATGTCTCAATCATGTCCCCCCTCAGGTGTCTCTTTTCTAGGCTGAAGAGGCCCAAACGCCGTAGCCTTTCCTACGGAAGGTGCCCCAGCCCCGTAATCATCTTAGTCGCTCTCTTTTGCACCTTTTCCATTTCCACTATGTCTTTTTTGAGATGCGGCGACCAGAACTGGACACAATACTCCAGGTGTGGCCTTACCATCGATTTGTACAACAGCATTATAATACTAGCCGTTTTGTTCTCAATACCTTTTCTAATGATTCCAAGCATAGAATTGGCCTTCTTTACTGCCACCGCACATTGGACCTGTCCACCACCACCCCAAGATCTCTCCTGATCTGTCACAGACAGCTCAGAACCCATCAGCCTATATGTGGTTTTGATTTTTTGCCCCAATGTGCATGACTTTACACTTACTGACACTGAAGCGCATCTGCCATTTTGCTGCCCATTCTGCCAGTCTGGAGAGATCCTTCTGGAGCTCCTCACAGTGTTTATCACACTGTAGGCAGTGTTAACTAGATGGGCCTCCTCCCAGCTATGGTCAGAGGAATACAGAAAACCTGTGCTTTGGTTCAGACATGGCATCAGCTCAGGCATTTGGGCAGGTGTAGCATTCATCATGTAGTTGGAGTGAGGCAGAGACCCTGAGAGCACCTGCAGGTGGCTAGAAAGGGTGTCATGAATGAACTCAGTGCTCACTGAGCAGCCATGATTCTTTGCTTTTTGGCCAGAAGGTCATCAGGTGAGTCACAATCACACAGGCCTTTGTCTGCAGAAATGTGATCATGTCTGAAGTCACATGGATGGGGTTGGAAGTGTCCTTGAGGTCTAGGAGCACTTCCTGCCTCGCAGAGGCTGTTGCTGCCAGTCCAAATTTCTGCAACAGCCAATGCAGCCTCCAGGTTGAACGACAACAGTGTCAAATGATGGCAGATCGTACATGTGGGGGCTGAAGCAGAGCAGCACTGCAGTGAGAAGAGTCACACGTGATGCTTTCTCAGTCCACACAGTCACACTGCCATCAAGTGCTGAGAAGCCCAGTGATCATCCAGACCCAGGGCGATCCTGCCGTCCCCCAGCCGACAGACCTCACTTTCCCTCTTCAACAAGTGCACAATCTCAGCTTTCCCTTTGCAGGGTCTCTAAACTTTTTGGCTGAAGGGCCGCATCAAATATCCGGCACAGTGTCGAGGGCAGGAAAAAAAATTAAATATAAAATTTAAGTAAATATATTAGAGATGGAACTTAGATGAGTGAATAAATGAATGGGCTCAAATGCCCAGGATTTCCCAGCACCAACACAGCCCAAGAAATAAAGCACACACTTAAATGGACTCCCACTGTCCCACCCCATAAGCACAACTCTGGTTGTGTTTGGTCAACTGGGCCAGAGACTCTCAGGAGATCAGAGGTTGGCTGCGGGCTGGCTAGAGGCTTGCCGTGGGCCGCATCTGGCCCCTGGGCCGGGGTTTAGAGACCCCTGCTTTAACGCATTGGCTCTCAAACTTCTCAAGAGCTTTACTCCTGGGGTAAGTCTTTGCGGGGGTGGAGGCAGCAAAGTGATCCAGGATTGCACCTTTGTGGGGGAAGGGGGCTATTTTTAAACTAAGCATATGTGCTCTCAGGGTCCGGGAGATGCGGGAGCGCCTGCAGGCTCCCCACAGCTTTGAAACAGTGAAAGTTGGAAGTTGATGAAACCAACTTATTTTTAAACTAAATAGCCCCCCTTCCCCCACAGGGGCATGATCCTGAGGATCAGTTCACTGCTTTCCCCCTGCCCCCGCCCCTTAAAGGGAACAGGGCATCGTAACACGAGGGGGTGGGTCATGACCCACCAGTTTGAGTACCACTGCTCTAATGGCTTGACAAGGTGTGGCAGCTTCTGTTTACGAAATTGTTAGCTGTCTCACATGCTTCCTCCAATGTATCAAAAAGGCACTGTTGATATGATTTATTTCAGTGGAATTAAGCACATATGGACCTGCTGATTTGTTTTTAAAGGCAGTTGATATTCAACTAGTTGAAGTGGCTGGCAGTGCACAACCACCAAAGGATGAGATCACCCTGTGATGCTGGTCTTGACCTTTGAGACCTTTTAGGATGGGACCAGGGGATCTGAGGGACCACCTTCTAGACATACCACCCATCTCCAGGAATCAACTGAGGGATCCCTCTGCTTGTGGCACTTTTGACTGTGGCCAGGGGGGCAGTGACAAGGGGCAAGGCTTCTTCTGTGGCAGGATGATAAATATGGAATTCCCCCCCCCCCATTTTGATTTGAGATCTGCACCCTCCCAGGGTCTTCCTAGCAGAGCCTGGCAGGGTCTGAAGACTCCTCTCCTTTGAGTGGTTGGTGGGTGAATGTGCCGCTTTGGGCACTTAAGTTGCCCTCTGTTACTGTTGATTTGCAGTGTCCAGTTTTTTGCTGCTTTTGATAATGGTTTTTCTTGCTCCGCTTTGTCTTCTACTGCTGCTTGAACAGTTTGAACGGTTCTGCTGTTGTCCTCTGATGCGGTGCCTGTTGGTCTTTTAGTGGTCTTTTTGTTGCACTGTTGTATTGATTATATTTCTGTTTTGGGCACCATTAGGGAGGGAAAGGCAGCTTAAAATTGACCAAATTAATAAAACAATAAACACAATTCTGTAACTGTTAACACCTTCTCTACTATTTGGTGCCTGAAATAAACCAGGATTTGAACTAAGATAAATGAGGGAAAGGAATGAAGTTCAGGACCTGCTCTCAAAGTCCCCCCCTCCCCCGGCTTCTGCAAAGACGGCCTCATCTCCTCTTTGGACGAAAGGGTTAAATTGACCAACTCAGTCACATTGGTGCATCCGTTGCCACCCCAAATCCAGATAAAGATCTGTGTGTGTGTGAGAGAGGGCGTATTTCTGAATATGGAGTATTTCTGAATACTCCAACCACAAAGACAGCAGAGAGGACTGCCTTCATTTGGGGCAGTACCATAGCTAGAGGGGTGCAAAACTGTAAGTAAGTGCTGGCTCCCGCCCGTATGGGTAAGTAGCCCGTCCCACGTGCCCCAGTGCTGCACTGTGGCTGCCTCAATGGTTCCCATGGCAAGCGGGAGGGGCAGCTTACCCCCACGGCTGGGAGCCTGCACTTACAGTGCTGCACCCCTCTAGCTACTCTGCTGCTTTGGGGCTGTCAAAGGTGTGCCCAGAAGCAGAACAGCACCTTCCTGAGGATCAGCAGAGAGTGAGGGCTGCCACAGCAGGACAACCTGCTCTGACAAGCGCGATCTAGAACTCAGCTGAGAGGTTACGGTGGCCTGACTCTGAGAGCAGCGCAGAAAAGGAGAGACCCGTTCATAGCCAGTAGACAGTCTGCACCTGTTGGTCATGAGAGTGGAATGGAGCTCTCCTTGGGTGCCTCTGGTGTGGTCCCTCTGAGCGCCCGAGGCAAGGGACAAGGAGAGGCCACCGCCCCATGCCTGCTTTTGCGTTTCCTGTGGCTGGACACTACTGAAAACAGGACTGGACGACCCCTTCACCTGATCTGGAAAGGATCTTCACATGAAGAGGCAGGAGGACAATCTTCTAGGCAAAGGGCCAATTCAGGAAGGCACAATCCCCCTCTGAACAGAGCCTGCTCAGGCAACGTCCGTCCTGCAGATTGACTGCCGCGTGTGTCATTTGTCCGTCTCCCTGTAGATGGCACCAGAGAACGCACAGTGCCGCGCCAGGAAGGTGTTCTGCAGGAGTGCAGGGAACTGCAGAGTGGTGAATTAACTCAGGTCCACTATCGGCTCACTCTGGTGCTGGAATGATTTGGGAGCTCTGTGGAAGCGAGGTGGGAAGCGAAAGGGCCACTTTTACTGAACTTAGTTACAGAGGGAAGCGTGAGCCCTGCAGCGATAAGGGAACGCGTGTCCTGGGGAGGCTGCTCCAATGAAGGGTGTCAGCTGATTGCCCAACTCCAGGTGGGGCCTTCCCGCACTGACTCCAAGCCATGCCCCCTGCCAGGGTCGTGCAACCTTATGACCATCAACCCCATAACAGGCAGTACTATCTTTGGCAGCCAACACTGCAGGCTTGTTGTCTTTTTCACTTAATAGATAAGACCAAAGTATGGGTGGCAGAAGCAGCGTCAACCTTGACTGGAAGATTCCTACCTTGCCAAATTCTTCCCAAAGAGAGGCTTCTGCAACAGGGACAATGTTTTGTAGACAATTTCTTATGAGGCAGAGAGGAAAACCACATCTGGTGCCACGCGTGTGCTCAACCTGGAGCTGCAGCCAATCATGGCTCCTGCAAAGGGTGCTTGTTTGACGTACCTGTTTCTTGCATTCCCAAGTTACACTAAGACATCTGAGGTGCACATGTAAAGCAGATCATGTTTCAGGAAGTGGCTGTTCGTGGCTCTAGATCACCACAAACAACTTTTTTGGACATTTCACATTCTTTTTCTGTGAATTTGTAGCATCCAATGGCATGAGCTCTTTGGACCGTATTCTACACAGCCATGCCTGCTTTCTTCACCACATCTGATACCGCCGCTTAGCATATATTTGGCTAGCATGTTAAAGTGCTCAAGGCGGACCACAGGCATTCTACCAGCAATCCTCAGGACATCCACCCTGTATGGCAATTCAGCATCCTCACCCCCAAATTCCAACAGGAGGCTTGTTCGGGGTCCACCAAGTAAGTTTCTGGCTGGGGCAGAAATTGAGCTGGTAAGTTCCCAGCTTGCAGGAACTGCAGCTGTTAATATATCATTGGGAAAAAAAAAAATTATATCCTGCCTTCCCCCTGCTGAAGCCAAAGCCCAAGGCAGCTTCCACAGTTCTACAATAAATGTACAATGTAGGGCAACAATAAATAAAAGCCTTAAACACACACAAAGAGAGAGAGAGAGAGAGAGAGAACATAAGAACAGCCCCACTGGATCAGGCCACAGGCCCATCTAGTCCAGCTTCCTGTATTTCACAGCAGCCCACCAAATGCCCCAGGGTGCACACCAGATAACAAGAGACTTGCAAGGCTTCCTGGGAATTGTAGTTAAGAACATAAGAACAGCCCCACTGGATCAGGCCATAGGCCCATCTAGTCCAGCTTCCTGTATCTCACAGCGGCCCACCAAATGCCCCAGGGAGCACACCAGATAACAAGAGACCTCATCCTGGTGCCCTCCCTTGCATCTGGCATTCTGACATAACCCATTTCTAAAATCAGGAGGTTGCGCATACACATCATGGCTTGTAACCCATAATGGATTTTTTCATCCAGAAACTTGTCCAATCCCCTTTCAAAGGCGTCCAGGCCAGACGCCATCACCACATCCTGTGGCAAGGAGTTCTACAGACCAACCACACGCTGAGAGAGAGAGAGAGAGAGAGAGAGAGAGAGAGAGAGCCATTGGGGGGGGGTAATTATTTGGTTCAGAAAGAAGCTTCCAGAGACATATTACCTGTGACTATATAAAGTTGGTTGCTGAGGCTGGTCCCCAGATTTGTGGAGAGATGAGTATGGAAATGTGGCTTGCTAATGGATGAGAGGCCCAACCAGGCCTTCCTGGGTGAACTGAGGAAGGGGCAGCCTTTTCCCAAGTTGGGACTTTTTTGAGTGGAACTCCCAGAAGGGAACAGGAATGGAACCAAATGCTCAGAATGTGCTGGGCATGCAGACCACTGGAGTTCCCTCAAGACTGCACAGCTATGGCAGATTTCCGATGCCATCTTTGAAGTGCAGAGTTCCAGAGCGCAGAAAACACGACTGCTCCTGTGATGGGCGCCTGGTGTGCTGCTGCCTGAGAGCCAGGCGTCTTTGGGATTCCGCTGTGGCCTGATTAGTGATGGGCAGCACAAGCCTCCCTTACCAGGTCGAAGCGGCCTGTGAAGCCCGGTCCAGGCGCCAATGCTGAGGGACAGCTGTGCAGGAGGAAGGAGTGGCAGAGGGCAGCCACACTCCAAGACTGCCCTGGAGGCTACGGAATGTTTGTTTATTTAGAAAACTCATACCCGCCTCTCCCCTCTTCCTGGAGCTTGAGTGCCCAGCGCCAGGCCACCCAGTGCGGTCCCAAGGGAAGGGAGCCAATGTCTCCTTACCCTGAGGGGCTTCTGTGACTACCCCCACCGCACAATGCTGGGAGTACTTGTTGGTTCAGCTGCACCGGTGCTGGAGAGTTGGGCCCCAAGGCAGCTCACATCCTAAGACAGGCTAAGATGACAGATCAGCCCCCAGCAGCCCTAGATGTGTGAACAGGTCTTTACCGCAAAATGCCAGCTGCGAGGAAGGGCACCAGGTGCAAGTCTCCAGCTGTCTTGTGTGCTCCCGGAGGCACCTGGTGGGCCACTGTGAGAACCAGGAGGGTGGACTAGCTGGGCCAATGACCTGATCCAGCCGGGCTGTTCTTACCGTTCAAGAATTTCTAACACGACGTCAGGCTGGAAAATAAGCCTCTGTTTCAGAAACTAGTGAAGGCCGAGTCTGACCTTGAGAGCTGACAAGCCTAGAGGAACTGGAGCACAAGACCTGGACTGCATGACACCCCAACAGCACGCCTGGCTTACAGACCCCGCAGCCCTCCTGGAGAGAGACCAAGGACCACTCCTCACCTCATTCCACTTCCTCATCTCTTGCTCCACTGAATCGGCTCGGGAACAATCAGCCAACTTTGGGGAAGGCAGGAGAAGGACAGGAAAGGGCTGTTGATGTATCATTTCTTTGCTCCGAAGGCGAGAGACCAGAGCCAAGGAGAGCCTGAAGGTGAACAATGGCTGCAGAGATCTTTGAAAAGGGGCCTCTGCAGCACCAGTTCAGCATTCCCTGGAATTCTCCCTCTCCCTTAGAGCCACCTGGGTTTGTGCTGGAGAGCTGAGAGGACAGCTTGGTTCAACTGCAGGTGAAGTGCCCTGAAGCTAAAGTGCTGCATGGGAAACAGTGCCAGACAGTCTTTGAGCTCAGGATGATATTTGCAGTGAAAGGCAAAGATGACACAAGGCAGTTAGAATTGCAATTGTAAAATAAGCAGCAGAGAGGTCTGTGCTTAGAGGATGCCATTGGCTGAGATTCCTAGATCCCGGAGCAATGAACTCAAAGCAAGAGTCACTGCCTGCTGTCAAAGGCCCTTGCGCCTTTGAGATCTGCACCCTCAGATCTCAGGAAGTTGGCAGCATGGGGTGAAGGGGCGAGGAGGAGATCGCAGGCAGGTGCAGGGCACCCCCATCTGTCTGCTGCCTGATAGGACTTTCTCAGCCCAACTTGTGGCCAGGCCAGGCCAGGCCAGGCCTGAGGTCGACACAAGTAGAGCCCTGCTGGATCAGTCCAAATGCCCATCATGTGCAAGATCCTTGTTTCCCACAACTAGAAGCTTCTGGAAAGCCCCCAAGGAGCGAGGCATGCAGACCACAGGCCACGGCTGCTGTTGCTCTCCTGCAACTGCTGCTTTACTGGTGGGAGGTAGAGCGTAGCCACTGCGAGGTTTGCTCTCCAAGAACTTGTTTCACATCTAACGTTCCCACAGCCTCAGTGTCTGCATCACAACATTTGTGGAATTCTGTTTTTCCTGGTACTACCATGAATGGTAATCTGGAACACCAAGTACTGCGTGGAAAGCTCCCAAAGGCTGTTTCTGCAAACTCTGCTCTTTCTGCAACAGTGTCTGTAAGTGCCAAGCTTGACATTTTCCCCGTGGAAGTGAACAGCCCCCACTTGCATAAATGTTTGTCAGAAGCCCCCCCCCCCCCAGGAGACACTGCTCCATCCTGCAGTCTTCATCTGGGGGCTTTGGCCTTGCAAGAAGTGGGAAGCCAACCACCGGAAGAGGCCCCTGCTGCGGGCATGGCGAGTGCTGCCCTCCACCCCCAAATCCCAAGAAGGGGCCTCTCAAACGTTGCTCTCTGTGCATTGGCCAGTGAAGGGGGGCACGTTGATTCAAGCGCTAGAGAGCTGCTCTTGCCATTTGTCATGAACATTCGGTGCCAGCAAAACGGCACTCGCGCATACATTTCCCTCAAACCAGTGCACAACGTGCATGCAGAGCAGCAGGCAGGATCCGGCTATTGTCACAACTAACTACAGCCAATTCATCAGCAAAGCCTCCCCAATCGAATGCAAACGGCCCTGTAGGTTCCCCTTTGCTGTGAAATATCGATCACTCGGAAGGTCAAACCACAAAAACGATCCATAATAAACGGTCAAGTGACTGACAGCCCAATCCTATCCACACTTTCCTGGGAGTAAGCCCCATTAACCCTAATGGGACTTACTTCTGTGTAGACATGTATAGGATTGGGCTGTTAATCTGCTGCCTGAATCCCCCTATTAAGCAGACTTATTGGGACCCGGGTGGGTGAATAATTCATATTCTTGTTTGCCCAGACAGAATCACTGCTCCTTCGCAAGCCAACAGGCTGGATATTGTATTTGTGGGCAGAGCAGTGAAAAGAAGCCGTTAGCTGCAAATGGTGGAAGAGAAAATTTGCAGCTCTTGATCACGTTTTCAAGTTATGGGAGACCCAGTTATGGTTTCCTCTCATATTTTCCCTACTATGCAGAGCTGTCAATGACCCGAGTAGTTCAGAACCACTCTCATCCTAAAAAGGGTGTAATAGTATAACCCACCTCCTGAACAGAAAGGCGGTTCCTAGTCATCAGCCGTATTAAATACCAACGGACACATATAAGGAGCCTTTGACCACAATCTCTAACCAAAAAGCATTTATAATGCAAACCAAATCCAGCCTTCAAATAATAAACAGAAGAGCCAAGCAACACACACACACACACATGCGTGTGCCAACTGGCACAGTCCCCCCTTTCTCCACAAAGGACGCACAAGCCATTCTCACCATCACTTCAGAGCTGCCATCCTACACCTAGTCCTTCGTTGAGAGAAGCCCACTGAGAAGCAGCGCAGCCCCTTCCAGGAAAGCAAACGGCCTTATCGGCCTTATCCAGTAGCGGAGCCCTTGCGAGCCCAAATGCCCTCAATCCCCCTGTGCTATTTCTGACTCAGGCTGAGCCGAAGGAGGCTGTTCAGTTACTGGCAGGAAGCTGCAGGAGACCAGGCAAGCACCATGCAGGCCAGATAAACGGGCTCCTTTATGTCTGAGACTCCTGCCTGGTTTACGTGAATTATCCCATTTCTGTTGGCATGTGGGTGTTGCGGCCTGCAGAACTCAGTCAGCTGAGACCACCTGCCTGCCCCTCTCTGTGGGTCTTGCAGGATGCGCAGTTGTGCACTTCCTCCCTCCTGACACCCAAGGAGAAGGATGTGCTCTGCCAGCCTGACCAGACTTCCCCACAAAGGGAACAGCTCCTGGGCTGCCTGTCCCTAAGGAAGCAGGTCTCGGATCCCACTCCGAAGGTGCCTGCAATCAACTGTGAACTGTAAGGAAAGTATTTCTTTTGAGGCCTTAACCAAGCCGCTTTATCCTGTGCATGTTTTATTGGTAGCAGCTGCTCTGGGTGGTGGGACATACCGTCACCACAGGAAGGGGGGCTTTCGCGGATTACTCTGCTACTTCCCCCTCTACCTTCCAACAATTTTATTATCACAACAGCCCTGTGAGGCGACTTAGACCAAGAGGCAGGGACTCTCCAGGGCGACTGTGGATTTGAATTCCGGCCTCCCGACTCCCAAGTCCATTCCAGCCTTCCTCCTGCACCTGCCGCCAGGGACATCCCACACCTTCACTAGAAAACAGGAAGGTGCCATTTTTCTGTTGTGCCGCTGACCAGACAACTCTAAAAGGACCACTGACTTGACTTCTTTTGCTAAACTGCAAATGTGGCTGGCAGTGGAGTGAACAGGAGTGACTGTTCCTCCGCCAGCTGCAGCACCGCGTTCCCAGCGCACACACGGCAGGAGAGTCGCGAAGCCCTTACCTGAGAAGTTGACTGTCAGCAGATAGTCCTTGTAGAGCCTCCTGCCGTCCACGTGCTTCATGGCATCGCAGAGCTTGGTGGTGTTTGGGCACAGGGTCCGCTGCATCCGGTGCAAGGCGTGGGCCAAGGCGTACACCGCGTTGACCACAAACATGATCTTGGACTCCTGCTCATAGTTGGCGCTGTCAACGGACAAGTGTTTGTCACAAGCTTCTCCGTGGGGCTTTTTGTTCTGAAGGCTGCACTGAAACTTCTGCTCCCAAAAGTCCTTGAACCAGGGGTTGCGGTGGTTGTTGTAGGGGGTGAGGCTTTGGAAGTAGCGGTCAAACTCTTTGACTGGGTGCGAAGCCAGTTCCAAGGTTATTGCGCCATTGGCAATGTGCTCGTTGCCCTTGACGACGCTCTCCTGGGCCCCCCACCCGTCGCTGGCGATCCAGGTGAAGGACACGTTGAAGCGGTTGGCTGCGGCAATGAGCTCCCGAGAGTCATCGCTGCGCATGAAGAGCACCACCACCTTTGCATTGGGCTTCTGGAGCAGCTCTCGGATGACGCTGTCGTAGGACTTCCGGATGTTGGAGCGGCCCACCTTCTCAGAGGTGGCAATGCAGATGTTCCGGAGGCGAGCCTCCTGCTCAAAGGCTTCGATGCCCGTTTCTCCATAGTCACCTTCAGAGGCGACTGTCGACACGTAGGTCCAGTTGAAGAAGCGCAGGATCTCTGCCATGGCCTTCGCCTGGTAGAAGTCAGGGGGCACCGTCCGTGCAAAGTAGTCATACCGGGACTTGTCACTGAGCTTGGCACTGGTTGAGGCGTAGCTGATCTGAGGAATTTGGAAAAGCCGTAGCAAATTTGCAACCTGGAAGCAAGAAGAAAACACACAGCTGCTCACAGGAATTTCAACATGAACAACCGGCTATGGTAGTCCTGCAGGAGTTTGCCCCAAAGTGTTGCATGGACTGCTGGTCTTAAAATGAACATGACACAATTTGCAGCTCAGTCTTAGGCAGAGTCTATCTTGCAATCCACTCAGGCAGCACAAAAGGTGTGCTGCTGCCACGTGCTCCAGGGCCACTGGTGCAAACAGCTGAGGCTTGGCCTGCCCACCAGACACCCACTGGAGCAGGTGCAGGGGCGGCAGGAGTGGGCGGGGCCAGCTTGGAGGACTATTGCGTTGGGGACTGGGCCGGTGAGGAGGCGGTTCAGGGGTGGGAGGGGGAGGACCTTGGTGGCAGCAGCACATGCTGAGATCCTGACCCAGACCCGCCTCCCCTCAGGCTCATGCTGGCAAGTGAGCTGGCGTAGATCTGAGGAGACCCATTGGCAGCTCCTTAAGGAGGGCACCCCTTCCTTTTTCACTTACCACTCCTGGGACATCTGGCAGATCATAACGACTTCAATGGAGTCGTGGCCCAACGTGAATCTACTTCCGTTAGCTCAGGTCTGTGCTGGGTGTGGAGGCCTCCCATGAATGTGTCCTGCAGGCAACTGTCCTGGAATCCAAACCCAGATTTGCCAGACCTCGCTCAGCGGTTTGTAACCAGTAATAACAGGTCTCCTGGCTGGCCACACTAATGTCCAAAGCCGGGCCCGAGTGCTTTGCCAAGACTTGGGAGCATCACTGGACTGGCTTTGACCTGAGGCTGTGCCCCTGCAGAGCTGGGTGGAGGCACCCAATCTGGATCTTCTTGACCTCCTTCCGGCTGCCGGTTCAAGCCCTGCTGCAGGCTGGAGTACTCTTAATTTGTCAGCTAAGCAATGGTGAGAGACGAAGACAAAGCAAGCTTTGTAGACCTTACTAGGGTGGGGGAAAGTGCGGCACAGACACTCTCCCTGTGCACTAGACAGGCAACTCCGCAGAACAAGTGCCTTAGAGGTCATGCAAGTGAACTGCCTGACGACTCAGCACTGATACAGCAGAATGGGGTGGGGGTGGTAAAATGAATGGGTGGGGACCACTCCAAACTGCATCAAATTGTAGAAAGTTCCCCTACGTTAAATATAGAAACATACACCTCCCTGCAAGCAGAAAACTAGAACAGCAGGGAGTGGTCTGGGATCAAATATTCCTCATTTATCTGATTTCTTCTTAGGAGGCACTTTACTTGAATGTGGTCAAACAGTGAAGAAGGGCTTCCCTGCCTAGTGGTACATTCCATGCTGTGATCTCAGAGTTCTTCTCCTGGCAGGATGCAGTGTGTGTAGTGTGAGAGGGAACACTACCACCCACTGCACCTTTGTGAGGAGACCCACAAAGATGCAAGGTCTACCTTGGTGCTTTGGCCTCCTTCCTACAAGCAAGTAATCAGTTGGGGGGGTGGCTGTCAAGTGATGGACACACAAGTGGGAATCAGCTCTGAGTTTTGATGCTTTCACGAAGTTCTAAAAGGCTTGACTGAGAAACTACTGATGAGGCCAGCCCCTGTCAATAAATATTTGAATTAATACACACTGCATTCATGGAAACTGGGGAGCTAAATCCTTTAATTGCATCACCAGGAGTTTATTGTGTTCCATAAAAGCAGATTCTCTAACAACATTCATGCCTGCAGGGGAAATCATTAAGAGAAAAAATATGTATTTGAATATGTATGTAGTCAATGGAACGTCACCTGCCAGCCATCTTGGAGGCGGAACAGTAAAAATCCAGCTAAATATTCATTATCTGCGATTCTAACACCCCAGGAAAGCGGAACCCTGAAGAGCCTCTTGGCCATTAGCAA
Source organism: Tiliqua scincoides (assembly GCF_035046505.1). Classification (NCBI taxonomy): domain Eukaryota; kingdom Metazoa; phylum Chordata; class Lepidosauria; order Squamata; family Scincidae; genus Tiliqua; species Tiliqua scincoides. The sequence continues at coordinate 237,197 of NC_089827.1, forward strand.
CCAGAACATGGCAGCAAAGGCACTTTCCATCAGAGGACATGCCTTTTCCGCCCAGCTTGCACCCACTTTTAAGCATTGTCATTCCACACTAAACCTGAACACTGAACATGTTTCTAGAACTGCCACCAACGTCCTCCTGCTATCAGTATAGCCCAGTCATTGCAGAATGTGTGCTACCAGAGAACCACAACCCGGAGCCCAAATAGCCTTCCGCAAAGGAGGCTGCCTCTTGCAACTCTGCATGAGTTCTTGCCCTTGCCAGACCTCCTTCTGGCCTTCAGTGAGCATGGGCCGCTCCTCTGCGTCTCTGCATGAGTTACGACTTCTGGCCTTCCTCCTTTGAGGATGGGAAATTCTCACTTCCAAAAACAGGTTTCCTTGGGTGTAAGAGTGATGGTGCTTTCAACATTCCTTCAGAAACAAAATATGCTTCTGTTATCAGGAAATAACAGGAAATTGGTGACGTGCATCTACACAGTCAACGGTGCAGCGACAGCCTCTCCCGACATGCAAAACGGGTCCATCTCTATGCAAGCCTTTTATCAGGCGTCCAAAGCTCTCCCCCACGGCTGATGCGTCTTTTAAGCTGACCAGGCAGGCAGGCAGGGGGATTGCACACCCAGCATCTTTTCTTCCTGGCCAGTTTGCAGGGTGGGGGAGGCAGTGCCAGCATACAGTATGTTGCCTGGGCCTTTGCTCAACAGGGACTTGGGTGCTGCAACCATCTCCTCCCAGGGCACTGCCCCAACTCTCTGCTTGCTATACTGGCTGGAGGAAGAGAAGGAAAGGTGAAGGCAGCAGGAAGGGGTGACAGTCCCCTTCCCGGTCAGGGCACACAAGCTCTGCAGTGGTCTCCTCCTCCTCCCACTTGGCTGCCACGTTGGTTGGCAGTGGCACTGGAGAACAGGCCCCCTCCAGGTCGCCCCCTCCCTGCCCCCTCCCCTCCGTCTGCCTGATGTCCCCCCTCCTCCCTCTGCCATTCTGAGGTTCAGCAGCAAAGCAGGGCTGGAGCAAGGAAGATTGGGAAGGTGCCACCCGCCCCTCCAGAACAGGAATTTTTCCCCTTTCTGGGCCTGGAGGCTGCTCTGTAGCGCAGCTCGCTTCCTGGCTGGGCCGGCCGGCCATGAATGGGGTCACAAGGCTGCTCTTTCACTTTCCAAACAAAGGCAAGAACTTTCTCTCCTGGAAGCAAGAGGGGGCTTCCCCCTTTCCTTGCTCCAGCCCTCGTTTGCCGCTTGATTTCAAAATACAGAGGGAGGAGAAGGTGGGGAAGTGCGCAAAAGGTGGTGGCAGGGAGGCAGCTGTGAAGGGGCAGAGCGCAGCTTGCACCCAACCGCCTCTCAAAGCAGCCAACTAAACTTGCCCCACGGACAGGCCAGGCCAGTGCATGGGGACATTTCAGTCGCACAACACAACACGGCAGCCTCACCTGAAAGTCACTGCATGATTCAGCAAAAGACATTTGAAAAGCAGCCTCCAGAACAAGGGGGCTCAGCTGACGTTCCATGAGCAGATATCTGACACTGCTGAACAGGGGTGTCAAACAGAAGGCCCACAGGCCACACGGCCCGCAGAAGTTCCTCATCTGGCCCCGTGATAGTCGGGTTCTCCCAGCACCACCATCAGCCTCTCTCGGCTGCTGAGCTATGAAGTGGCCTTTTGGCAGAAGTGGGGCTGCTGAAAGGGCGGCGCTGGGAGAGCCCAGTGATCCTGCAGGCTGTCCTTTCAGCAGCACTGTTTCTGCTGCCAGAAGGGCGGCCTGTGGGATAACTTCTGACCTCTTTTGCCGAGGCGCAGGGAGGGGAGATGGGGGAGGCCTCCAAAGGAAAGGAATGGTGCTGGGGGGGGGAAGAGGTGGACCAGGAGGACTGGGGGGGCTTGCTAGGAACTGAGGAGCCTGCATACGAAGAGCCCCTCATCTCTGTAGAGATCCGCAGTGTGGCAGGAGGTGGCTGCGGCTTCCTTTGTAAGAAACATTTGATGTTGATTCTTTCCTAGTTAATGATGTATTTATAGGAGTTATTAAGAACTGGACACGCACAGCTTCAGATGTCAGTGGCTGTGGGAATATTTCCCCAAGGAAATACTGACAGAATGTTGACTTGTGAGAAGCTGCACAATGATCTGTGTGTGTGTGTGTGTGTGTGTGTGTGATAGAGAGAGAGAGAGAGAGAGAGAGAGAGAGAGAGAGAGAGAGAGAGCGATGTCATACAGCGCGAGTGCCATGAACAGCCTTATCCGCAGAGCAAGGAATCCAGGTCTGCGACTGTGTGCACTGTTGACGGGCGCAAGGTTTTCAATGAGCACATTCTCCAGACTCGGTTCTTCACCTTCCCTTCTTGGGGATTCTTGTTCTCTGCAAACTGCGGACGACACCCTCTGACAACCCCAAACTGTACCCTCCTCAGGGCTCAGGAAGAACATGCCATTTGCAAGTTCCCTTCCAGTGGGTTTTTTAAAATCATGATTAAAATACAGAAGTAGTGATAATTAAGGATAAAAGAAACTAACACCATAAAAAACACAATAAAAACCATTGTAACAAAAAATATCTTCATATTTTATGACTCCTCTTTCACCTGGGGGGCTCAAGGTGGCAGAAATGGGACTCCCCAGCCCCAGGCAGACCTGACCAGACCAGGCTTGGTGCCTTCAGACTAGGACTGGGTCCTCTCTTGAAATTCTGTCAACTGATTCAAAAAACAGCCAGTTTGCCTAAAGAGGCTGGTCAGGCATTCTTCCTTTACGAACACTTTAAATGTACGAACCGAGTCTAAGCAAGTCAGCCATTTCCGCATTGTCTAGACTCACAGCACTTCATCTGTGGAAGCGGTTTCAGAGCCTTTGCCACCAGCCAGCCACTGGGCTGCCTCACCTGTATGGAGACGCTGCTGTAGGAGCCGCCAATGACACCTGCGATGAGCAACGGGACGTTTTCTTGAACTGCATACGACCCATCGGGACACGTATACTCCGCCTCGTCCACTTTAGTCAAAGACGCCCTGACAAACTCCAGGGACTGCTCCAGGGCATACGTGTCCCGGGAGCAGGTGTCCAGGATGTGAACGCCGAGCTTCACTCCAGGGAGCAAGTGGCTGTCCTTGTTGATCTCGTCAATTGCAAACAGCATGGCCTCCAGGCGCTGGATGCCGCGGTCCTCATTGATCCTCCCACACTCCTCTGCCCCGCTGCCCTTCTCTTGAATGGGGAACAGGCCACCAAAGACCAGGTCTCCCTCAATCTTGATTTCTTTCCTGACAAAGTTGTGGTCGCCCAGAGAAAGGAAGATCCCTTTGGAAAACCAAGCCAGCGCAAGCACCCGGAGCTCTGCAAACATCTTCACTGGTCCTGGTCTGGGAAGTCTAAGAAGCATCCGCAGGAGTGCTGGAGACCTTCATTCCTTTCAGTGCATTGCCTGGCAGTGTGGAGGGCCATCCCGGTGGCAAGGGCGGGGCAAGCGGGTCAGGTCTTCCATCAGGTCTCTAAAGAGATGAGAGAGACATTTAGAACATGAGGAAGGGAGAAATACGAGGGCTTTCAATGCTGGAAACATACCGGGTGGGTCACATGACTTTTTGACCTGGTTCATGCAGCACTGTGGAGCCAAGTTCTTTCCTTTGGCTGAGGAGTGGTGCACACAAGAGCTGCAGAAATAAGACCCAGTCAGTCTGGCCCTTCCTCCTCAGAAAAGGCAGGGGAGACACTGGAAGTGGTTATTACTTGTGCTGTTAGAGATGGTAAGTTCCCCTGGCATGCTTCAAATGACCATTGCGTTGGGATTGCCCTGGGAAATCACCCAAGCTGCTTCCCCCCAAATTGGGGGGGGCCTGCTTATTTCTGAACCAGCCTGCACCTGGGCCCCTCACTCCTCCCTCACTCCGAAGCTGTCACCAGTTGGAGGCTCCATAAACCCCAGCAGCAACTTACACCAGGGCGACCAGAAGGAACACAACCCCTTGCAAAGAAACCTGCTGGGCAAATTTAAAGAATCTGCAGCCCTGAAAATGCGAAGAGGGTCTTGAGTCAGGAGTTGGTCCCACCCCCACCCCAAACCAGGCATTTGCAGGGCGGCAGCCTCTTTCTCTCTCCCTGTGGGAATCAGCAGCTCTCCTGTAGTCAAGAAGGAGAGGCCAAATGCTCCAAGGAGGCATGTAGGAGTGTCGGATTCTCACTTTGCCTCTGAGACAAGCATCGCCAACTTCCCTGATCTCTTTTCTGGACCAAGCAGCTGCGCATGGAGATAATTTGCATTATTTGAATGGAACCTGCAGCTGGTATCCCGAGAAGTGCACGAGAAGCAAGACTGCATTGTGTGCAGTTCTGCATGTTCCGCCCAAGCACAGGCAGAAGACGTTGTGCAACCACGATGGACAAAGGTTCATCTGCAAGGGACACTGAGTGCCATGCTTTGGGTGACACGGCGCATATGCAAAGCCCAGTCAGAGCGCCACACAGATTTCTGTGTGCACCATCTTTGCGCAGTTGTTGCCAGTGCACAAACCCCTTTGCACAAGCAGCACAATAACTTAGGATCCAACCCCAGCCTTTTTGTGGACATTTGCCGCAATCCAGTAAGAGCGATTTGGAAAGGACGGGAAGGAGCCAGGAGTTGGCCAGCTGCCTGCTGCCCAGCAGATGCCTGGGGCTGCCAGCTCTGAGGAGGCTCACCCTGCCTCAGCGGGACAAGTGTGGAGAGGCTCAAGGCAGGCGGGTTCTGGCTTCCCTCTTTCCAGTCCGCTGTCCCCGCAGAGAGGTCACCATCAGTAGCTGCTTGTTGGCACAGTTTGCACAATGGAAGGAGCAAGTAGTTAAGTTCCCCAAGGATCTGGACTGGCACTGGTGCCGTTTAACTTACTCATGAACGATCTGGATTCAGGGGTGTGCAGGTGCCATGACACTGAAACACGGATTGCCACCTAATCACTGAGGGTGATGAAACCCCAAGGAGGTTGTGGAGACCTCCAGGCGGATCACTCCAACGTGAACCTGAGATTCTGTGTAAAGTGCTGCACTGTGGGGGAAAATCTCCTCCCTTTATATGCAGTTGCCCGAATCGGCAGTGATCACCCAGGACAAGGGTCTCTGGGCTGGGATGGTTCCTCCTCCTTGACAACAGCTGCACCAGGCAGAAATGCTCAGGCCAGTCACAAGCACTGCTGTTACTCAGCTTTGACTGCTGCCTTAATGGGACCTGTTTCTGCCTCAGGCAGACCTGGACAAGGTGACCCCTGCCTCAGACCAGCGTTTCCCAAACGGTGCCCTTCAGCACCCACAGCCGTCCTGGCAAACACCCGAGGGCACAGTGGGATATCCCTGGAAGACTCTTCTCCTGGGCTCCGCCATCTTGAATTGATCTCGCATGATTCAAGATGGTGGTGCTGCTGTGACAGGGCATTGCAACCACCGTAAGTTTGGGAATGGCTGCCTTAGACCCAGGACAGGCTCACTGCTTTCAGCTGACTTGGGGCCCAATCCTAGCCAATGTTCCAGCACCGCTGCAGCCGCAACGCAGCCCCAAATGTTCCTCCCTCCCCACCACAGGGAACAAATGACTGCCCCCTCTCCAGAGGGGCACAGCTGCACCGGCACTGGAAAAGTGGATAGGATTGGGCCCTTGGTTGCCAGTGAGATTCTGGCCTGGTTCAAGCGACTGGTTATTACGTTCAATGCCCTGACAGACCACCACCCTCCCTATAAATCTCCCCATCCCTTAAGGTCAGAGGTGAAGCTCTCTCGTGCATCCCACCACTCTCTAAGCTGTGAGTGGCAGAGACACGGGGCAGGGACTCCTCAGTGGCAGCCCCAGAATGGGGAACCACTGACCTGGGTACTGTGGCTGACTTCTCTCCTGCCATGATTACACCAAGGAAAAAGACCCAGTTTTTTACACGATGTGAGCGCGACTTCTTGTTTCGCTTTGCTGTTTTTGTTTCTCTTATTGAACCTTTGTCATGTTTTGTTTTTCACTGATTATTGAAGGGCCTCCTTGAATTCCCCAAAGACAGAAAAGAAGCCCTTTGCACAATGCGTCACTGCCACAGGGGATGACATTTATGCAGGGCAGTCGATCAGCGGCTATTAGCCATGACATCTAAGAATGGGACAGAGGTCTGGGAGTTGGACTTGGACCTGGAAGATTCAGGTTCAAAGCCCTGCTCAGCCGTGAAGCTTCCTGGGCGACCTTGATTCAGTTACCGTCTCTCGGCCTCACAGGGCTGCTGTGAGGAGAAAAGGAGGGAAGGAAGCAGGTACACAACCCTGAGCTCTTTGTGGAAGGCAGGTATAAAAAAGTGAAAAATACATAAATGTTCAGAGGCAGTCTATCTCAGAGACACCCACTGCAGAAGGGTGGTTATCTTTATGCCCTACCTGCAGCTTGGCTGCTAATGGTGGATGAGTTGGACCTTTGATCAGATCCAGAAAGGTTCATCTTAAGGCTCCTGGGTTGCCCCTGGCTTACAGCTTCCCTGCCTCTCAGTTCCAGAGGGACTGATCCTGGCTCCTAGCCAGGTAGCCATAGCACCAAAGTCTAATAGATTGACCACACTGGAAGCACGTAAAGAAGCTTCTCATAGGCTTGATCCTAATTTCAGATCACGTTTTGGTAATCACTTTTGTCCTGGATCTTATTTCTTTAAACTGGAGCTTGAACCCTCAAAGTAAACCAAGTATGGTAATATTTATCAAGAGCAGCTTAATCATTTATGGCTGTACTTACCTTTTTACTTTACGCAGAATTTATAATGAGTGAGCTTGCAGGCCTATGTATAATTTAGAAACACTTAGCATTATTTAAAACAGAGTGCCAAGACATTTAAAGGAGAGAGAATTAAAATTTAACACCAAAAGAAGAAACCAGGTTGTTTGCTTCTGTAGCTCTCCCCATCGCCAGCAGCTGATTGGAGGCCCAGTCCTAGCCCAACTTTTCAGCACTGATGCTGCCCAATGCAGCCCCAAAGCAAGGAGGAGGCCTCCGCGACTGCCCCCCACTGCCGGATGCAGCACACACCCGGTTGGCACGGCTGCATCAGTGCTGGAAAGTAGGATAGGGTTGGGCCCTGGCAGGAATGCAGGGTTCAGACTGGTGGAGACCCCTGTAAAGCAGCTGGGATGTGTTTGTAACAGGACTGACAAACAGCAGTCACTGTGGCAGCTCAGCTGAGCAGTGAGAGCCCTGATTTCACAGTGTGTTCAGCCTTCCCTCCAGGCTGCCTTTGCTGATGCCATGTGTGTGTGTGTGTGTTTTAAATTTATCCGCTGCAAGTATGCAGCTTCCAAAGTCGGCATCTCCTAAGGACAGAGCAATGCGCTGCACACAGGACAGAGTCCACGGAAGGTGTCGGTTGGGTGTGGTGACTTCTAGGAGTCCATCTGCAGAGTGACACCTCACAGCGCATGGCGTCCTGCCACCCAAGTGAAGTGCTTCTCAGGCTACTTTCCCCAAACACTGCTGGTTGCCTTTCGCAGAACTCCTGCTCTGAACTGCCCCCCTGCGGTCAACGGGACTGAGGTCGCAGGAGAGGCAATGGAGAACAAAGGCTGCAACTGAGAAAACACAGATCTGGGGCCAGAACGAACACTGCAACGTGTGACCAGGACTCTGCACAACCCGCTTGTTCTCACACCTTCCTAACCCCAGCGCGCAGGCACCCTCCTGGCTCCAAGGGGGGAAAGGCCTGGTTTCCCTTTCTTGGCAGCCGCTTTGCTAGCCTGGCTCCTGGGTGTGCTGGAAGTGGAGCCTGCAACCGTGTGGAGCCATTTCTGTCCATTTGCAGCCCAACTTGCTCTCCCAGGATCTCATTATTACTGATCTGACAGACTTTGAAGTACAAAAGCCCCAAGTGAAACCACACAAGATCAACAGGAGGAGCAGAGAAGACTCTGCAAGGCTTCCAGTTCAGTTGTGAGAAGCCTCACAGCAACTGTCAGCTGCACATTATGCAGGAGATCAGAGACAGGAAGGGAGCCTGCACAGCTGGATGCCTGCCAATGGGAACTTCCCCCTGCTGGAGACGGCCACTGTGGAACACACCTGCTCAGGTGGCCAGGCTGTTGCCAGACTCCACCGCGTTAGACTGGTGGGGGGGGGGAGTGTGCCTTTCACAAACTGATCAAGCAGGGTCCACTTGTGGACATCAGTGCAGACAAGAGCACACAGTGAACATAAGAATAGCACAATGGCATTGGGAGAAGGCTGAACTGGTAAAGCTGAGAAGGTTAGGATTTCATTCCCTTCCTGTATACCTCTGTCTCTCTCTCTCTCGTCACCATTTGATTGATCAAGGCTTGATGCTCGTTCGTTCCTGTGCAGATTGTGCTGCCTCACTTGATTCGCCAATCTCGACGAGTGGCCACTGGCCATGGAACGTGTGGACTCCTGCAAATCACTGCATGTGCCATCGTGTGATTCACTGTGTGGTCCAGCCATTGATTGCTTGACGTTGCCATCAACATGCAGGTGCGACCCGTGACTTTCTCTTGAGTGTGGAAACAGCAGTCAGAAGAGCACAGTGTGTGAGGGCAGGTGCGGCGCTGCCTGTTGGCTCGTCAGTCAAAGCACTGCCCTTTCTCCCGTTTCCCAGCTTTTTAAAGGCCAGATACACGTGTTTTGAAGGAAAAAGACGGCACATCTCAGTGTTCACTCCACAATGTCTTTCTTCTGTGAGAGAAAATTCAGAGGAAACTGCTCTGCACGGCCTGCTTCCGAAGCACCTGCAACTCTTTTTTCCCTGCAGCCTGTTTCCTGACGAATGTTGCATGGTCATCTTTTTACAAGAGCAGTGTTGGGATCTGCCAGGTTTCCCTCCACCTCTGCCAGGGGAGTTGCACCTCTCATGATGCAGCAGAAGGGTGAAATGGCATTCTGCCCTGGGGGCAAAGGGGCTGGAGAGTCTAACCCACAGCACTGCTACTGTGGCAAGAAGCTTCCCTCTCTCCTCATCCTTGGTTTGCAGGGATACAGGATGTGGCAGCATCGCCCCGACTCTGTCCCTAATAGGTCAGCTAACACAGAACACTGAACAGCCAGCACGACAAGAGTTAAATATGGACAGAGATCCCCAGCAGGAAAGGTGAGCAGGATGGGAAGGTTCAAACACTGGCACGAGATGGAGAACTGCCACAAATCTGTCCAGCAGCACTGCCACTTAAATAGAACTCTCAGAGCTCAGTTAATAGAACATTAGCAGAAACGTAGGGCTTGTTCTTGCCCACCACAGGCACCATGGAAGCGCCCCCACCTTGGGACCTGTGCAGGTGCCTCACTGGGCCGATACAGTGAACGAGAGGTCTGCGGGTGGGGCACCCTCCATATCTCTGCCAAGCCCCCTTTCCTCTGTGTAGACATGAATCCCAGGTGAGTGGAACTCAGGGGAGTGCAGTGTGTGTGTGTGGGGAGGGAGCCCTGCACCCAGGCCTCTCATACTCAGCAGCACCCTGGTGCACTCCAGGGTGTCAGGCAGGTGTTTCTCAGCTGTTCCTGGAGATGTCCCCAGGGACTGAACCTGAGATGTTTCACATGTGCTCTGTCCCCTGAGCTCTTACCCTTCCCTTTACACCAGGGGTGTCCACACATTTTGGGAGGAGGGCCACATCCTCTCTCTGACACTGTGTCAGGGGCAGGGGAAAAAAAGGATTTACATTTAAAATTTGAATAAATTTACATAAATGAATTTATTAGAGATGGAACTTATATGAATGAATGAAGGTCTTGCAGTAGCTCAAGGCCTTGCACAAAGCAAGGCTGGCCTTTCCTTTGCTGCTGCTACTGCATCACAGACATCAAACAGCAAGTAGTGGAGGGAGCCCTCGTCCCACAGCTCAGGGGAGAGGTCGAACAGTCGTCCTCAGGCTGAAGGCAGTTGTGTTGGGCCAGCACAGGCTCCAGCAAGTCTCTAGAGGGCCAGAGGCTCACTGGAGACTGGGGGCTCCCCGAGGGCCTGACTGGGAGCCCCCGAGGGCCGCAAGTGGCCCCCGTGCCAGGGTTTGGACACCCCTGCTTCACACCTATTGCCCTGAACCTGTCTGCTGCCATTGGTGCTGATGTAGCCATGCTGGGGAGGCGTGCCATGCATCCAGTAGCGGGGGGGGGGGGGAGATCAACAGGTCTTCTCAAGGGAACTTTTGTCCCTCACTTCCAGTTAAGCCCCCTGGTGTGCCTGGTGGTTTCTTTGACCTACACCAGCCACAGATCTGCCTAAGTCCAAGAAGCAAAAGGGGGAAGGGTTGGTCACAGGGGGCTGTAGGTTATTCCATTGCCTGTGGGACTCCTTGGACTGATGCCAGTCAAACTGCTGGTGTAAGAGTGAGGAAAGCCAGGGGACTTTCTGGGGATAAGACCCCACTCCCCCTCCGCAGCCATGACTGACACCAGCCCTGGCAGAGCCTCTTGCAGTTGTTGCTGCAGTGTGCACCGCACATCTGGCCATTTGTGGCAGCAGCCCGGCAGCGCACCACAGCAGCCTGACTTTTCCAGTATGAAGACGTCCTGTGCTGCCAGAATGCTGGTCCTGTGTGCTGGAGAGCCCACTGAAGTGGGCTGTTATTTGATCCCCTAAAAATCCAATTTGTTGCGAGCTGAGGAAGAAGAGGAAGGAAGCTACTCGGTTGACCAGGAACCAGCCGCCTTGAATTAGGAGAGTGTGAATGTACCTGTTCACTGATGCGGCTCTTGTTTGTAGGGCGTGTGTGTGTATGTGTGTGAACTCGAGGATAGACAATTAACTTCTGTCATCTGTCCTAAAGTTAACGCGCGCACACACAAGTGCGTGCACACGAGCCACACAGCAGGACAGTAACTGTTCCATTGCATAAATGCCACCTCCAGGCCTTGGGAGTCAGCGGTGCGTGAAATCACAATTAACAGAGCAAGTGTTTTGCCAGCGAGCAGAAGCCGCGGCAAATTGCATGGCGCCATTAGCTGACTTTTGTAACAGCTCTGATGAGCAGCAGCCTGATGCCTGCTGGACTGTGGCATGCATTAAAAAAGCATTAATACAGCAAAATTAACTGGGCATCAGACTTGCTTTGCTTGTACGTTTTAATTGTTAGTGTCACTAAAGTTGGTTGGCAAGAAAAGCTGCCCTTGGTAATAAGTCATTGGAGGTTCTCCAGTGACTGAGAAGGTGGCATCTGACCAGCTCCCCAGTGCACACATGAGCAGCCCCTCAGCTGGCCCCACGTGAAGTTGCCACAGAGTCAGTTCTGGAAGTGTGTTTTGTGGAAACTTGGCAGTTGGATGGAGGCCAAAGTTTCGGCTCCATTTTTTGCAAAGCAACCAATTGCAAACATCCAGCCCTTCACTTGCAGTTAGCACCAGCTGACTGTAGCTGGAATCAGGACCACGGACAGCAGCATGCAGGCCAAATGCGAGGACCCAAGGTTGCTGTCCACGCTGCTCTGCAGGAACAGAAGACGCTCGCCTGGAAAGGGGTCTTTCTCCAGCGAAGCAGCTCAGGAATGTTGAGCGAAGCTCTGAGGACAGAGCTGAGGCCAATACATTTTGCAGTGTGCGTGTGCGAGAGAGAGAGACAACGCTAGTGGCTGTCCACATCTTGATTATACTCTTTTTAACTGATTAACTGTTTTGGAAATTTAAATAAATTTGCATATTCTCAAAGCCTGAGTTTAGCTGCAGTTAAAATAAGTAGTAACTAAAGGATGAAATCACTTAATCATTTAATTAAAAAAAAATAGCTGTGACTTGTTAGAAAAAAGTCAGTTTCATTCCATACTGTAGAAGCACACCACAGGCCAACGTGGCTTTAAAATAAATATGCCCTTTTCAGGCCCAACCCCAGCAATCCAGATTTGCCTGTTGGTTTAAATTTAATGAAAGCTGTAGTTGATTTGTCTACCAAATTAGACTGAGCAGCTCTGATAAATAGACACTTTATTTTTGTTTAGCTAAATAATTATCTAGTTATTTTTGTTTCAAGTCTTGGCTTACTGGAAGGAATGTCTCTGAAACAATGCATGAGGACCCAATTTTTTAACTGGGAATTCAATAGTCACTTGAATTTCTCAACACAGTTCTATCCAAGTCAAGGTCAACCCTGTTATGATGCAGTATTAGATAAATTCAGAGGTTCACAGTCTTGCCCTCAACAGCCACCTTTACTCACTGATGTGCAGCACAATCCTATCTTGTGCTGGAACAGGCAGGCCAGTAGGCCTGCACTGTATCCAGCACAAGATTGGGGCCTGAAGTGGCTCAACCAGAGGCAAGGGGAAACTCTTCCCTTTGCCCCCAGCCATCACAGACATAATGGGTCTCCTCAACTTGCACCACCTCTGGAGGTGGCATAAGTCCAAAGAGAGCAGAGCAGCTTGCAGCCGCTCTGCACTGCTCCGGGAATGGGGTTGGGATTCGGCATAACAGCCAGGTCCCAGCCCTGCCTCCCACTCCTTGCCCACTAGTCCCCCCAACCTGGGACCACGCCCACCTCAAAACACCTCCCTCCCATCTCCTCCCTTACCCCTGCAAAGGCCGAGCTCAGCCAACACAACCCTCCCTCCTTAAGTTGGCGCAAAGGCTGGATGCAGCCTCCGTGGGCAGGCACATGTCCCTGAGCTGGCCCAGCCAACTCTTAAGGAGGCATAAACGTGCTTTGTGGCACGTCTGTGACCCTTCTGGGCTGGCACAAGGGATTTGTGCTGGCCCAAGGCGCAGTTAGGATTCCACCCTTAGAAGCCTTTAATTATTCTCACTTAAATTAAGGAGTATAAGATGGCCCAATGCTAGCAGTGATTGTGAATGGGCTGCTTTGGCAGAAGCATTGCCAACTTCCAAATAATCTCCCCTATCTGCTGTTCACTTTTTTCTTATGAGGGGAGGAGAGTTTCACTGGGAAAATGGTGCAAGCAGCAGACATCCATTAGACAACCATCATGATCCTTGGTGGCTGCTGTTTGCCAAAAGTCTGGAGAGAAGGAGATGTATTCATGCACCTCTAAATGCACACCTGGCATTTAGAGCTGGGTCCGAACCTGGGGACAGAAAGTGACCCAGAGAAAAGGAGAGGGAGAGAGAGTCAGACAGGCAGTAGGGAACTGTGTGTTACCTTGCCAAAAATGGTTTTTGGCCTTTCTTGATAGGGCTGCTGTTTATTCTGTTTGTGTCACATGTGCAGAATAACTTGGGCTGAGATGGGTTTTCCCTGCAGGTTTTAATAATAATAATAATAATAATAATAATAATAATAATAATAATAATAATAATAATAAAACTTTATTTTTATCCCGCCCTTCTCCCAAAAAGGGACCCAGGGCGGCTAACAACATATAAAACAAATTAAAACATGATTTCACAGATAAAAACATATTAAAAAACACATTAGCAGAACCCATAAAAACAGTAGTCAGAAGAGTCAAAATAAAAGAGCATAAAACAGCAGTTCTTAGAGGAATCGGGCCTGTAAAAAGCAACTAAAAGATATATAAAAGATGTTAAAAAGGCCATAACATCAGAAGGCTTGGTTAAACAACAAGGTCTTCAGGCCTCGCCGAAAGGACTCAAGAGAGGGAGCCATTCTCAAGTCAAGGGGAAGGGAGTTCCACAACGTTGGTGCCACTACTGAGAAGGCCCTATTTCTTGCCGCCGCCCCCCGGACCTCCTTAGGCGGCGGCACTTGTAAAAAGGCCTTCTCTGATGACCTGAGAGGACGAGCCGGATTGTACGGGAGTAGGTGATCTCTAAGATAACCTGGCCAGAGCAGTATAGGGCTTTAAAGGTCAAAACCAGCACCTTGAATTGGGCCCGGAAACGAATGGGCAGCCAATGTAGCCCCCGGAGAAGCGGGCTGACAGAGTCAAACCGCCTAGCTCCAGTGACCACACGGGCCGCCGCATTCTGCACTAATTGCAGTTTCCAAACCGTCTTCAGGGGCAGTCCCACATAAAGCGCGTTACAATAATCTAACCTCGATGTCACTGTAGCATAGATCACCGTGGCCAGGTCTGCACGATCCAAGTACGGACGCAGCTGGCGCACCAGCCGAAGCTGAGCAAAGGCCCCCCTAGCCACAGCCACCACCTGGGAATCCAGGAGCAGCTGCGAGTCCAGGAGGACCCCCCAAGCTGCGGACCTGCTCCTTCAGAGGGAGTGCAACCCCATTCAGAGCCAGGGTGTCGAACATGGCAGCACCACCATCTGGGACCGACCTTCCAAGTAGGAGCGGAACCACTGCAAAGAACCACCAAGTAGGAGATGGAACCACTGCCATCAAGCAGAAAAAGGGCTTATTACAGACAAGCAGAAGGGAAAAGCAGTCCAGAGATGCACATTTTCCCGGTTCCGCACAGATGTGGAAACCCAAACCAAATATATTAACGGCTTCAACCCGCAGGCTACAACAGCAGCACAGCAGAGCCAGATCCTGGGCACTTATCGCAACGTCAAGGACACGCAGCCAGCCAGGGCGAAAGGAAAAGCCACACTGTGAGCAAAGCTTCTTTCGACATTCCTCTTCTCAGAAATGTGACTGATTTACTGGGGGCCTTGGAAGGCAGGGATCCTTCAGGCCAATTCAGACTCTCCGCCCAGTGGGACCCCCTTCCACGGGGTCCTGAGCAGAGAAGCAGGCTTGGGGACAATCACATGGGTTGGATGCTTGCATGTTCCTTTCTATACACCAGCACCCACGTGACATCATTCATGTGGGGACTGGTGTGCTTAGGCTTAAGGGGCAATTAGTGACACACAGCCCAATCTGATGCTCACTGTCTGATGTCGGCCCCCTTCTTAGGTTGGTGCAAAAGGGTGCCACTCGGCGTGCTGCCAACAGCACCAGTGAGACATTCTGTGCCTTCCTGCCTATTGCTGATGGGGCTAAATCAGCGGGAACTGCAGGAAGAGAGGGCGTGGTGGGAGGGTGGAATGAGGTGGGGATGGGCGGATCAGATCCCATGAGGGCAGTGGGCTCTGTGATGCTGGTGCACCATATCCTGACACCCTTCCTGGGCCCAAACCTCTGGCATGGATCAATGTGGAAGTAGCTGTTACAAGTTCAAGTAGAAACTCCGTGTTGCAAAGGCTCACCAAAGGCTACTGAAAAAACTCCACAGTCAGGGAATTAGAGGACAGGTCCTCTCATGGATTGAGAACTGGTTGGAGGCCAGGAAGCAGAGAGTGGGTGTCAATGGGCAATTTTCACAATGGAGAGAGGTGAAAAGCGGAGTACCCCACAGATCTGTCCTGGGACTGGTGCTCTTCAACCTCTTCATAAATGACCTGGAGACAGGGTTGAGCAGTGAAGTGGCTAAGTTTGCAGACGACACCAAACTTTTCCGAGTGGTGAAGACCAGAAGTGATTGTGAGGAGCTCCAGAAGGATCTCTCCAGACTGGCAGAATGGGCAGCAAAATGGCAGATGCTCTTCAGTGTCAGTAAGTGTAAGGTCATGCACATTGGGGCAAAAAATCAAAACTTTAGATATAGGCTGATGGGTTCTGAGCTGTCTGTGACAGATCAGGAGAGAGATCTTGGGGTGGTGGTGGACAAGTCGATGAAAGTGTCAACCCAATGTGCGGTGGCAGTGAAGAAGGCCAATTCTATGCTTGGGATCATTAGGAAGGGTATTGAGAACAAAACGGCTAGTATTATAATGCCATTGTACAAATCTATGGTAAGGCCACACCTGGAGTATTGTGTCTAGTTCTGGTCGCTGCATCTCAAAAAAGACATAGTGGAAATGGAAAAGGTGCAAAAGAGAGCGACTAAGCTGATTACGGGGCTGGGGCACCTTCCTTATGAGGAAAGGCTACGGCGTTTGGACCTCTTCAGCCTAGAAAAGAGACGCCTGAGGGGGGACATGATTGAGACATACAAAATTATGCAGGGGATGGACAGAGTGGATAGGGAGATGCTCTTTACACTCTCACATAATACCAGAACCAGGGGACATCCACTAAAATTGAGTGTTGGGCGGGTTAGGACAGACAAAAGAAAATATTTCTTTACTCAGCGTGTGGTTGGTCTGTGGAACTCCTTGCCACAGGATGTGGTGCTAGCGTCTACCCTAGACGCCTTTAAAAGGGGATTGAACAAGTTTCTGAAGGAAAAGTCCATTACGGGGTACAAGCCATGATGTGTATGCGCAACCTCCTGATTTTAGAAATGGGTTATGTCAGAATGCCAGATGCAAGGGAGGGCACCAGGATGAGGTCTCTTGTTATCTGGTGTGCTCCCTGGGGCATTTGGTGGGCCGCTGTGAGATACAGGAAGCTGGACTAGATGGGCCTATGGCCTGATCCAGTGGGGCTGTTCTTATGTTCTTATGGCTGATCTCTGGGTGAAGGAATGATTGTTCCCTTACCTAGAAGAGACCTCTGTAACTGCCCACCACCACAGGATGCAGCGGTTGTCGTTTTTGGTGCTGCTGCATCAACAGGGGGCAGGACAGGGGTGGGGTGGAAAGGATAAGATAGGGCTGATATGTTGTGGGTGGTTTGTGGGCTCAGTGGTGTAGCTGATGAAAGTGCAGCCCAGTGCTGAGTGCAAAATGATGCCCCAGAAGTGACGTCACTTCTGGAAGTGAAATCACACCCAGACTTTAAAAAAAGTGAAAAACGGAGCAGTGGCATAGCTGAGGCACCTGCTAACTGACATCAAAGAAGATTCTGTAGCCCCCCTTTCCCAGGACAAAATCAAATTTAATTGATTAAGTAAATAAATAAAACGTTTTCTGGTTACTTGTCTATAACTTTTGATGAAATACAGATATTCCAGCGTGGTTTGTTTCATTGCATTCAGTATTAAATTTCCAATGATACATAATATGATGGTATTATTTGAAAATACCAAGGTTTTCACAATCTTGGCCACTAGTGTCAAGCTCAGATTGTCCCGTCCCCCCCCCAAAGCCTGTTGCCTGGTACAATTGCTACCCCCTGCACTCCCTTAGCTACACCACTGTGTGTGCTTTGTCCACAAGCAGCATTCCCGCTCCATCTGCTGGGCATTTCTGGTCATTGCATCAATTTCATCCAGCTTTGGCTTTGGTCACCTAGCCGAGTTCCCACATTTCCCATCAGCCTGCTTGTCCTTTGCTATCCCCCCATTTGGTTTAATTCCCTCTCTTTTGGATTTCTAATAAACTAGTTACGTTTGACTCTTTGTCTGCCTGGTTTGTGTTCATGGGTCGTTCAGTGGTTTGGCACAGCCAAGCACTTTGCAGGTGTCATTGTGGTTTCAACTCTTATTCAGAACACCACAGATTTGTTGCTCTCCTGGGATGGGCTGTTTCCAGATGTTCCCTCTGTCTGAGTTCTGGAGCCTGAACAGTGGCAGCAGATATAAAATACCAGCTTCCTCTCCTGTTCAGCAGCTGGTCCAGAAAGGCAGCGAACAGAGAGGGGTGCATGCATGCTAACCACTAGCATAAGTTATGAGCATAGCACCAGCAGAGAGCTATTCCTCTCTGTTAATCTGCCTTCTCCCAGGGCCTACCTTGACATTCTGCCCACTTAGGCTTCTTTGTCTTTTAAAGGATTTCATCTCTTCCTCTTCTTCAGAACACAGTAGCTGTTTCTGGTTAGGACCTAGTCATGCGAAGGGTTCAAACAGAGGATTGCTTGTCCTTTGATTTCCCCTTTCCTGAACCGAATGATCCGCACAATCAAAGTCTGTGGTGCAACTTCACCCTCATCTCCCTCTTCCTTCCTCACTGAGCCAATGAGCTGCGCCATTGGCCACTGCACAGGGTGCCAGCAGAAGAAAAAAAAAGGTTCCCCCATATGTGTGCATGTGACATACAAAATCATGCAGGGGATGGATAGAGAGATGCTGTTTTCCCTCTCACATAACTCCAGAACCAGGGGACATCTGCCAAAATTGAGTGTTGGAAGAGTTAGGACAGACCAAAGAAAGTATTTCTTTACCCAGCATGCAATTAGTCTGTGGGACTCCTTGCCACATGATGTGGTGATGGCATCTCACCTACATGCCTTTAAAAGGGAATTGGACAAATTTCCAGAGGAAAAGTCCATCATAGGTTACAAGCCGTGATGGGCATGTGCAACCACTTGATTTTAGAAGTGGGCTACCTCAGAATGCCAGCTGCAGGAAGGGCACCAGGATGCAGGTCTCTTGTTGTCTTGTGTGTGTCCTGGGGCATTTGATGGGCCACTGTGAGACACAGGAAGTTGGACTAGATGGGCCTATGGCCTGATCCAGCAGGGCTGTTCTTATAAACATGTACTCCAGAAAGCACACCCGGTAGCAGGTCAGGGTGTTATTCTGAATTTGCCCTAATGCTGGTTCTTGGAACAGAAGATGAAATCTGGCCTGGGTGCAGAACTGACTAGGTCAGGCTCCCCACGTGGTTGTGTGCTTTGGGCTTTTAATATGAGGAAAAGGAGACTGAGAGTTCAGGGTCTGCCTCAGAAACATTCCCTACATGTTTTACTTTGCATTTGCAAACTGTTGCAGAATTTGGAGCCCTCGTTACGTGACGGCTTCCTGCCTCATGAATGGGATGTGGCAAATGACCAGGATTACTAATGTTTGCTCTTGTTCTGGATCATTTGCTCAGCTTCCCCCGTGAAGACCCAGAGTTGTCAGCAGTGATCTGTTGTTCCCTTCCAGTCACTAATGACGCTGCCCTCAGGTTGCATTTCCCTCCACGCTTCCTCCGTCTTTCTTCACGGCTAACGGCCACACACTCAGCCAGTTATTTGCCCTTCAAAGCCTTTTCCTCACAGGGGTGGGGAGTGGGGAGAAACAGGTTCGGTGCCCTGGCTGTCTGGACAGTTTGCTGTGCCTAAAGATAGCAAATGTGTGCGGCTCACACAGAGAACCAAGCGACTGCAGAAACACGCAGGGCGCATTCAAATGATAATGAATGTGACGCATAATGCTGACCTGGTGATATAAAGCTGATACAACACTGATAATGGCACTATAACAGTCGTCAGGGTCAGTGGACCCAACCACGCCTGGATGCACATGGCAGGAGTCCTTCTGCTGGCACAAAAGGGCGGTCCACACAGCACGGCTCCCAGGGCACCGCCACACAGAGGAGCTCACCTCTGTCATGTCCTTGCAGTGATTTCTCTGCAAGGGGGCCTTGCTCTCAGGTGCTGCTCTTGCAAGAATCACCACCAATAGGTGGCAGCAGCAAAGATGGCTGTGTGGGGTCTGGCTTATTCCCTGCATGGGGCTGCCTGCAGTTCTGGTTGTCCCACCCCAAAAATATAGAGCTGGGAAAGGGGCAGAAAAGCAGTCAACCTATTGTGAGATTCAGGCTCAGGGGAGATGCCGACACTTGGGGGGTTTTCTGTTTCCAAAAAAAGCTACTTACAGACCAGTCCTGTGCAGGACTGGGCTGCTGTGCACAAGTGCTGACGACAAACCCCACTGTCCTGAGTGACTGCTACGGGCCCTGCTGCACCCACCAGACAGGATAAGGCAGCAGTGGGTGTGGGGAGGGACAGGGAGGAGAGGAATGGGGCAGAAAGTGATGGGTGGGGTGGGTCAATGATGGATCCTCTTCCCTCTTTGAAACATCTTCTTTCTTCTCCTTGGACTTTGCACCAGCTCAAGAATGAGAGCTCTTTGCAAAGTGAGAGCCTTAGGGAGGCTTAGCAACTAGATCTTCATGGGAGGCCCCACTCCATGAGCTGTCCTGGAGTGAGGCTTGGTGGACTGCACAAGACGGAGCCTTCACTGTCCTGGTAACCCCCAGGTGGGGAATTTCCTTCCTCAAGGAGCTCAGGAGGCTCCCTCTCTGCTGGTTTTTGCAAAGGTGCTGGATGCAGCCCTCTGGCCAAGATTTGGGGTGGCTGAACTGTTCCTCAGGCTGCTGCAGCTGGAATGCGACATTTTGCTCAGTCTCAGATTCCTTTTTTCAACAGTTTGTGAATAGATGTTGTGCTTTTAATGGTCTTGGGACTGCCCAGTGAAAGGTGGGATAGAAATGAAGATTTCTTTATTCAGTAAAATATGGTTAGGTCTCCTTTCAACCAGTGTCCAGGAGAGCAGCAGGAAACAGGCCTCCAGCAAAGCAATGTGTGTTGGAAAAGGTGGTTCTAACAAGCAGAGCAATCAGCAAAGGAAGGAACCACTTCCAATAGGAAATGCTGCCGTCCAGCTGGTTGCTGCTACCATAAATACTCTGGAGCAGAGACAGTGAAGGTTTCAAACGGGGAACACTTTACTCATAGTTCACTATCATGTGCATCTTCTAAGGTGCTTGGGAAACTGACCATCTTGAATGTGGTTGTCCTTGTGCAGAAGTTAAGGGGACACCCTTCATCAATGACTGCTCATCATTAAGGAACAGAACGCAGAAGCCTGGAGGCTGCTTCTTCAATGATCAGGAAGAGGAAGGGAGAAGGAGAGGGAGGAAGTTATGCAAAGGTGCCACAGAAGACAAGGTCTCAGGACCAAATACTATCCAGTTTTCCAGCACTGGTGCAGCCATGCCAGTAAGGCGTGTGCTGCATCCTGCAGTAAGGGAACAGTCACAGAGGCCTCCTCCAGGGCAGGGAATATTTGTTCCCTTTCCTCAGGGCTGCATTGTGGTTGCATCAGCACTGGAAAGTTGGATAGGATTGGGCCCTCAGGGACCAGGACAATGCACTGCCCACAGCATCCAGCAGGTGGCATTTCACTGACATGCCAACATTCTCAAAATGCTTCAACTGAGATGTTTGTATTTATAGTTATTACAATTTGAGCCAGTTTAGAACCTGCCACATTTTTCATTCTTACACCTGCTGAAAGAAGTGAGGTTTTGAAGGATGTACATGTGATATCCGAGTTCTGTGTTCGGAAATCAACAGTGCTAGCAAGCTCTTGTTGCAATCACATTTTGAATCTCTGAGTTCTTTCATTTCTTTTGGAAGGGGAGGCCATGTCCTGATGTGTAATTTAAAAGATAAATTCACATGTGTGTGCTTTTTTTTTTTAAACCTAAGACTGTGGACTCAAGGAAGAATTGAACTGGGGTTGAACTAAGATCCTCAGTTTTGTTTTAATGCACAATTAAGAGGCTATTTTTAAGAGGCTATTTTCAGCACACCTCTTGACCAAGTTCATTTGTCTCTGTCTGTGTTTTGAATGACAAAGCCTTGCATTCACTTTGATATTGTCACGCTTGGTATATTTCTGGAAGTGGAGGCCGATTGGCCGTGATGCATAACATGGTGTTATTTGGAGATATCATCATGAACAGCAGTAATTCTCATTTTAACGTCATACTACTTGCAATGTTGTGTAGCCATTAGGTATGGCACACAGCCTAACTGGCAAAATAATTGGCAAAGATGGTACGAAAGGGGAATTAAAAACATGGCAAAAATATTTTTCTTGAATAATAATAATATGAAAAATCAAGAAAATTTCACACAGCTGTAGATAGACATACACATCAACATGCCTGAGATCTGAGGAGGTGCTACTGGAGAGATCCTATTCACAGCCGTGCTGCCCCTTTTCCAAAGCTCACCAGACTTCCGTTTCCAGAAAGATGCTTTGCTTGGCAGGCCATTCCGAAAAAGAAACTGAAAGCAAACTGATCCAAACTTTGGCTCAAGAGTAATTGTTTAGGAGTTCACAGTGGGCTCTTCCTAGAGGAAGTGAACAGGGAAAGGGACTTGTGCGGTGGGTTGAAGATTGATATGCCAGGATCCACATAAATGTCCCTGCTTTGCAGTCACAACTGGATGGATGGAGGTTAACAGTGAACAGCATCACCACCCGGGCGCCACTTGCTGACCACTATTCTATTGCAAATCTATTATCGTCTTTTGGGTGGGGAGGGAGAAAATGCCCCACTGGGAGTACAGAGAAGACAGATTATCCACATGGTATGTTTGCAGATCAGGCTTTGCCACAGGCTACGCTGGAATGCTTAAGTGGCCTCCCACATTTGTGTGATCTTAGCAAAATGAATGGGACTAGATATGCGGAATGCCATTTGGATGGAGTTAACAGCCCAGGCCTCTTCCCCACTGAACCAGGGTGCGCAGTGCTGCCCATGGCGCCGGTGTCAGATTCTATGGGCCAGCAGGAGACAGGCCTGAAAAGGAGAGGAGAGGTCCGAAAAGAACATTTGGACACCTGCCCATAGGCCATATAGTCCCAACTGGGTCTCCTCAGATCGATGTCAGCTCTTTAGCTGGTGTAAATCTGAGGTAAGGGGCACGTCTGGACCAAGAAGGGGAGCAGAACTTTGTGCGTTTGTGAAAGAGAGTGGGGCAAACACGAGGAGTGCATTTCTGTGAGAAAGGGAATGCAGGATGGGCAATGGATGCATGAGAAATAACAAAACAGGAAACAAAAGTTCACATGGAAAATGCTGTGTGTTTCCCATGTTCAATTATATCCAGATAAACCATATGCAAGACGCATCTGACAGAGCAGGGCCTACTCTGTGGGGAACTCCGTTTCCCTTCTGGGTTTGCAGCTGCCAGTCACGGCTGGGGAAGCTGATGTCTGGATACACACGAGTCAAGGGCTGGCATTTCGCTAGCTTGCTTACGACAACAAGGGTCAATGCAAACTTCCAAATTCTGCCTTTTACTTTGTTGGATTTTTTGCTTGCATTTACTTTTAACTTGCTTTCAATGGGTCGGTATGAAGTCAAATTAAATAAAGGAATCTACCCAACTCAAGGCTGCCGCTGCCTCCCTCCAGCCTGCTGCAGATGCAAAATCCACTCGCTGCTCCTTCTGCCCACTCAAGGTTAGGGGAAATTGGATGACCCACCTCCTGACCTTGCGCCAGGTGTGGTTTCTTCAACTGAGGAAGTGCAGGACTTCTGGTTTGATTTACGGGAACTGTGCAGGCCAAGTGGCTCTCCCACTTGTGCAGTCCCTTTACATGAAATGTGGACGTCCTGCACTTCTGCAGCTGCAGAAACCAGCACAGTGAATGGATGCAGTTTTTAGAACTGTGCAGAAGTGGCAGACCCTAAGGCTGTCTCAGGTGGCAGTCTGAGAGCGCAGTCCTGCCCTTCACTGGGGCCGGTGCAAGTCCCTGAGCAAGGCTCAGTGCCTCCGTCGGTGTGGAGGCTTGTTCCAGCCTCCGCAGGCTGGCACGCCTCTGCGCGCTGGCCTAGCCAACTCCTGAGAGGCGCAAACATGCCATAAGGCAGAGGTATGCCAGCCTGCGGAGGTTGGAACAAGTCTCCACACTGATGGAGGCACTGAGCCTTGCGTTGGCCTGGCTGGGCCAATGCAAGGCTCTGAGGTAGATGGGGAGGAGGCGGGCAGGAGGCGTTCCTGGGCGGGGAGAGGGCAGGTGGTGCCCAGGGGCGGGCGGGTGGTCAGGGAGTGGGAGGTGGGGTTATGCCGGATCCCAACCCTTGAAGCTGCTCCACTCTCCTCGAATTTGTGCCACCTCAAGAAGTGGCGCAAGTCTGAGAAGACCCATAGGGGCAAGGGTTGCCCAGAGGTAAGAGGAAAAGTTTCCCCTTGCCTCTGGCTGAGCTGCTTTCAGCCCCTATCCAGCACTGGATACAGTGCAAGCCTCCTGGCTTGCCTGTTCCTGCACAGGGTAGGATTGCACCCTGAGTCACTGAGCTATATTCATGAAAACCCAAACCTGCACCTCACAAATGCTTTCTTCGCTGATGTTCCCAACTGCCCACTTCTTGCACGAGTCTTCACCAGGCCTATCTTCTAGAATCAATTCCAGATGCCTTCACAATGTGCAGTCTGAAACCCTGTTGCTGCAGCAGGGCTTTTGCCACAATTGTCTTGAGGCTGCGGAATGAGCTCCAGGGTTTTGTTTCCCTCCAGAAAGAGGCAAGAGTCTGGTTTGGAAAGACCTTTGGGGAACCTTTGATTCTGTTCTGCAAATGGAGCAGGCTGCTGAGGCAGTTGCTTGCAGGTTTAGTTTTAGGGTTATTTTGTGTCCCTCAAGCCTTAGAGAGAAATCTCTTAAAGAAATAAATCAAGCTGATTTTCCTCACAGTGTTTCTTGTCACCAAGCAGCCCCTTGGTGACAGACTCCCCAGACACCCCCTACTCCCAGCAGTGCTGATTTTGCAAGGCTGTTCCAACTCATACAGCATCCGTGTCCTTCCTGGCTCTGGTCATTCTGTGACCTGACACAGGAAGAGATCCAGGTGGAGTGAAGACACTGCCTACATGGCTGAGTAAAACAGATACATTTGCATTTTCAGACAGCTTCACACGCTGTCTTTTTCCTAAGCAGAGAGAACCTCAATGTACACCGCGATGGACTATAAAAACATTATGAGTGTCTTTTTTCCCCGTGAGGGCATCAGCAGAAACTACCACAATGCATAGACTCTGCTCTGGTGACTGATGATCATAGCACTGAAAAAATGCCTCCAGACTTACACTGGCACAGGGAAGGAACACATCCAGGCCACCTACACAACTAGGATGGACAGAATGCACTCAGTCTGCTTTTTGTGTTGTTCTCCCAGGACAGACTCGAATGCAGGTCCATTTGTGCCTTTTGCACAACTGAATTCATGTCAAAAAATCATCCTCATCTGAAAAATAGCACTTGTCATTTTGCCCGTGCAAGGCGCATGAAATATACAAACATGCACAGGAATAAGCATATGAACATGAAGAGTATTGTGCACTGGAGAATTTGGAACACAACACTAAAGGTCTTTCCCCCCCTAGAAGATGGATCAGCTGGGCTGCCACTGCTTTCTTTCTTTAGGGCTAGACGCATTTTGTTGCATCCTCCCTCCCAGTAGGATTGAGTTGACAAGAGCATTTCCAGAAGGAAATGACAAGAGTAAAAAGCAGCAAACGTAACAAGAGTCACGACAGGAACATCACCTTCCAAGGCTCTGGAGCAGCGGTATTCAGACTGGGGTGAACTCCACTTCCCGTTTTGTGGAAGTGCGGATCGCCCCACTCTCACTTTCCCTGCCGAAGGTTGCGCAGGGCTCCCCGCACCCCTGGGGGGCTGCCGGGGGCATGGGCAAGTGCACCAAGCCCCTGGATCGTGCCTATGCCTCCCCCCGCCCCCGCAAAGACTTCCGGCGGGATTCAAACTCCCTGAGAGTTTGAAAACCGCAGCCCTTTGCCAGGAGCAGCAGGGCACCCACTGGGTGATCCTGCTATTCTTGCCACGGGTCTGCCTGGCCAAGTGAGCCCTTGACGACTTCCACAATCCTCCTGTTCCTCCCCTCCCCACCTGGGTTGCTTGCATAAGCAGTCAGAGGGTCATTTGGAGAGAGCAAATGTGTGGTGACCTCCGCTGCAGTGCAGAGGGCTCGGCCAGGATCCTATTGTCATCAGCATCACAGCACTGGGCAATCACACAGACAAGCACCTCCTGCTGGACCCCCCCACCACCACAGGCTCTGGGTGCTGCTGAGGTTCACCTGGAACGGCTCTTTGTTGGCACGTCCATCCTGCCTCTTCCTCCCTCGTGACACTCAGGATGGCAAACATGAACCTCCCAAGTAGTCACCCATGCCTGGATAAGCATGGACCAGAGCAGACCCTGCCAGGTTTCAGCCAGAGGCTGTGCCATGTGCCCTGCCCTGGAACGTTCATAGGTTTTTCCTTCGCATGACAAGCATGTGCTTCGACTGACTCCTGTGAATGGGCCCAGGCCGAGTCCAGACTGATTCTCTCCTGGTTGTCGAAACACACAGAAGAACCAGCACCCTTGCAGCAGTTTATATAACCAGGGCCAGAGAATGACCACCTGAAGAGATGGGAGCTCAGCCTTAGAGCACGTGTGGGGGGAGGGCTTGGTGACAGGACCTGTGGTGTCACAGCTGCTGCCTGCATGTTCACAAGGCTTTCTGAGGCATTTGTGGAAGCTGAGGAAGGGGCCTGATTTGGGCAGGGGGCAGGAGCCGAACTTAGAACTGGATTCCAATTTTGGGAACTGGCCTTGGAACACGGTTCTTCTGGTGCTTGTGCTTGTGGTGCTTCTGAGCATGTACAAAGAACCCAGCTCAGTCGGGGTGGCTATCAGGAAGTCCTGAGACCCAGCCTCTCTCTTTCTATAAATCAGTGGCTCTTTGGAAGGAGAGGAAGGACTCAAAATCGATTCTGGAGCAGTGAGGAGCTGCCCTGCAAGGTCATCAGCTGACGCCTTGTGGGGCCTGCCTGCTCTTGTGCCAGCCCCACAAGGAGGCGTTCCTGGAAATCGCCTTCAAGCAATGTCCTGAGCCTGTGTGAGCCCCCCCTCCCCCCCCCCCGTGAGGCAGCCTGTGAGGGTGGGGTGGTGGGAGGCAGCCTGAGCAGCAGCAAGCTGGAAGCCTTTGAAGAAGAAACTTCAAAGGGAATGGGGAGGGAAGGAACAATGTCTCATCGTTCCACAAACGTGCTTCCGGGTCTCCGAAATGCAAAGCCTTCCCAGCTTGGAGCACTAATTATCACTTGCCAGTAGTGAGCTTTTATTCACAGGTAACGGGTGCAGCAAGCAGAGTCCTTCAGGTGTAGGATTCAGGGAATTTCATGAAACTGGTGAAAGTCAAGGAAATCATTAGATTTCCCTTTGGAATGTCTGCAGTCAGCCCCCCCCCCCCACTGCTCCCCTTCCAAATGTTCGATGTCAAATCCTCTGCAGCGTTTCTATGCGGCGGCAGGGCTGGCTCCCCAAAATTCATATGCTTAAAGGGCTACATCAGAAATACCGCAAAATATACGTGAGAAACTGGGCTTGCCAGGTTCCCTTGCGTTGGGGGGAATACGTGAGAATATGCAAGCCTGGCCGCAGCACCCTTTGACCACGGAAAACCCAACTCTGGGAGTCAGCCCACCCACTGTAAATCAGCACGTCACCCATGCCGTATGTTCGCCATTAGAGAATGTGGCCCCAGACCATGACTCAGCAACATGACACTGCAATTTATATTTTGGGAATGCTCGCTGAGAGCAGAATGTCCCAAAGATGAGCCCCTGTAGATAAACAAACAGGTTGGTTTCAGATGAATTAAGTCATGAAGTTCTTCCTAAACAACTCCACTTCTTTGGGCTGCAGATGTAGGTTTAAATGAGTCCCCTCTAAGCCCCACTAAGAAAAAGATAATACAGAGACAGGTAGAATTCTAGAATGAGTCTCTTTACCTTGCTACTTTTCTATGTGCAGGGAGGGAATGGTATCAGGTTGCATCAAGACATGCCACAGACACTCCCGTCCTGCAGCTTGAAGTGGTCAGGCACAGGAAACACCCTGGCACTGCCTGATGCCCTCATTAATGTTGCCATCTCCTTCATTCATGAGACTGATGCTGCTGAAGCCGATGAATCAACACATTCCTAGGCAGGCCAGGCAGGCCCTAAATCCCGAATTTTGAGAGGAGAAGTCACCCAAGTGCAGTTGCACAATCAGGTCAGCCTGTCAGGCTCTGTCTTGATCTCTCGCTCGCTGACTGTGTGTCAGCCTCACCCCAGCGGCTCCCTGCTTGTGCCTTCAGGAAGCCATTTTCCAAGGATCTGCAGACAGCAACTGGCTGGCTCTGTAGGTCAATGGGACGTGGCACAATTACCACGAAATTAGGAAGCACATTGGGAGCCCGCGTTGTGATTGAAGGCATTCTGAGGTCTTACTCAGACCTGTAGATGTTTCCTAATCCTACTGAAATGTGGTAAGAATCAAGTTTAAGATTGTATGGTGGGATCATAGGCTACAATGCTTTTACTCTAGAGTAGACCCACAGAGCTGAACTAGTCTCTGCTCGATTTGCAGGCAAGCTAGCTTTTGCTTTGAGGGGATATATCTTTGAAAGGGGAAATATCTGGGGCTTGGGAACCAGTGTCATTTGGCACATTTAAGACCATACTATTATTTGGAACTGGTGCGAAACTGGGTTCTGAGGTTGGAATGTTGGGAATAAGCCCAAGATGGCCCTTGAATAGGAGCCTCCACTGGGACCCCCACAGAGTGACTTCAGGTACATATACTTGGGAGCAGGTGCTGGGATGTGAGAGTTTCAGGCAGCTGACCTCCCTTTTTGGGCAGTCTCTGGGGAGAACAAAGGAGGTGTTGTGACTAGAAATAGGCTGTCCTGAATGAGATGGGGAAGGTCAGAGCCTGGAATGGGAGACAGCTGCCCAAGAGCCAAGGCTGTTGGCTGGAAGTGTCACCTGCCCTTGCTGGCAAGGGCGCATGCCTTCACTGCATCCCAATGCTCGAGCCCGTGGCTTTGTGAATAAAACCAGTATTGCAAAGACACCCTAGGCCTCCAACCACCTCTCCAAAAGAAATCAGAACCCAAAGATTGTTGAGGTCCTGGAATTTCTCAGGGAAATGAGGGATGAGAGTATAACATGGACGTCAGACGCCAAATGACCTTTTTCTGGAGAGAAAATGTGATTCCTTGGAGAGCTGATGCGATTGAGCCAGAACGGAGGAATCCGTAGCATGTGTGGCACACAGTAGTTTGGATCTACAGCAAAGCAGGAGTCAAAGTAGTCCAACAGCCAAAGCCCAACAGCCAAAGAACCAGCAGCTCAAATCTGGCAAACCCTGCAAATCTTCACAACCAAGATCAAGCAGTACAAAAGAGTGTTCAGCATCTATCAAAAATAGTTTAAAACAGAAACAGTCTCAGCTACACAAAGCAACAAGGAGAGAGTCAGATTTAAAATGTGTGTGGGGGGGGGGGAGTCCAGCTGGGGATATAAACAACGGACAGCTAAATGAAACACAGATGATCTCATCAACTTTCTGGAGGCTGGTAATAACTGGGCTCCCCAAACCTCCCCAGGGAGAAGATTCACTGCCAAGGCACCAATCCTGAGAAGGCCCTGGGTCTCCCCCCACTCTTTGTCTGGAGGTGATGGGGGGAGGGGAACCCTCACAGAATACAATAAGATGCCAAACAGCACAATGAAAGCTGGCAATCAAAAGAAAGACCCACAATTTAAACTCAACCACAAACATCAGAGGGGACACACACACTTCCCTAGTCCTTTCTTTTGTCACTGAAAGTATTCTAATCAAATTCTAATAAAAATATTCTAATTACAAAAAATTAACTCCCTGAAATTAACTGTTCTTTCTTGTTCCAGTACAGGTTGGGCATCCCTTACGCAGAATTCCAAAATATGGAACGTTTTTGGGCACCAAAGTGACTTTTTTTTTTTGCCTAAAGTAATAAAATCACAAAAGGTGTTTCATGCACAAAATTATTAAAATATTGTATAAAATTACCTTCAGGCTTTGTGGATAAGGGAAATACGAAACATAAATGGATTTGTGTTTAGATTTGGGCCCTTTCCCCAAGATAACTATTAGGCATGTGAAAGTTTTCCAAAATGCTTCTGGTCCCAAACACTACAGATAAGGGATGCCCAACTGTACTGCCTGAACGACAGAGAAGTCTAGAGAACTCAGTTCAGCGATTTTCAAACATTTTCATCTCATGGCACTCTGACAAAGTGCTAAAGTTCTCAATTTTATCAGTTTTTTGACAATTGATAGGGCATACCATGCTGCTGGTGTGTGTGTGGGTGGGGGGCTCACATTCCCCAGTGGCTCAACTGATAAATGACCCCCAGATTCCCACAGCACACCTGTAGACCACTCACAGCAGGCCAATGTGCCATGGCACAGAGATTGAAAATGAGTGACTTGGTTTCTTCAAAAGAACTATAAAGAAGTGGGGACAGGGCAGATTTGCAGAAGAAACATGGTTGACAGGAAATTAGGTCATGAATAGGACTTTCCCCCCAAAAAAATGTTAAAGCAATTAGGTGTCTGTATTTTTATTCACACACACACACAGCTCTGAAACAGTTGTGCAAACTGCTAGCGCTTGTGTTGTAAATGTTGATGGGCTTCCCTTGAACATTCTCAGATTTTCCTGAGAGCCCTGACAGGTGCTTTGTGTTTCACTGAGAACATCAGAACGGAAGAAGAACACTAGCCAGCCCAACCAGCTGGCATCGGCAGCGGACAGCAGGGATGAAGCGGCAGTGGGTTCAGGGCCCCCTCCACCCCGAGTCTGTCGCCACCTCCCTCCAGCCCGCTGCAGACGTGAGCTGCACTCCTCTGCTTCCCACTCACGTCTGGATCATCCACCTGCTCCTTCCTCACATGATCAGGATGACTGTGGAGGGAGCGAGGGTCAGGAATGCCCTCACAGGGTCTTTGCTGCGGGGAGCAGTGAGAGGTTCCACTGCCCCCCCTTCCTGTCAGGGTCTGTTTCAAGAGACTGCACAAAGAGGCCTGTGAGGGGAAGCAGCCCCTTCCCTGGCTCCTGCCCGGTCATCCCAGTCCACACAGAACACGTGGCTGCTCTTGTTCTTCTGGGCTGGGGTGGGCAGCATCAGCCTCGCTCTGGCCGTCCCTGAGAAACGCGCTGCTGGATCAGGCCAAAGGCTCGCCACATCCAGCTGCCACCCCCGTTCCCCACGGTGGCCAGCCAGGAGCCCCTGAGAAGCCTGTGAGCAGGTGAGAAAGGTGCCTGCCTTCCTGCAGTGGCTCCGCTGCAACGTGTTCAGAGGTGCACTGCCTCCAACGCAGCAGGCAGCCTGTGGCCATCATAACTGGTTACCACGGATAGACTCGTCAGTCATGGAGTCCTCAGTCCTTCTCTGAAGTTCTCTAAGCAAGCAGCCATTTCTCTGAAACTTCAGCACATAACTCCAGAGGGTTGAACTGGGAAGCGTGTGAAGGGTGTGGGTTTCTTCCTGCCTGGGGGACATTCCTGTGCTGTGAACAGTGAGATCTGACTCCTCTCTTTGGGCTCATGACTTAGGTTCCCAAGACCGCAGAGCCACAGCAGGTGACTCGCTTGGCTGTTCCCTGCAGGCTGAGACAATGTTGATCTTTCAGAGCATTTGTTTCCTTAAAGAGAGTAGAAACAGCTGGTGGGAAGTTATTTTGCAGGGGAGAGGAATCTTCTTCACCACTCGGTGTCCTGGGCTTTCATCTCCCCTCCTGCAGAGGACCGCCAGCCACCCCACCAGAAACATCTTGTGGGAACTTCAGGCTTGGCAGGGCAGATCTAGTCAAAATGAGGCAAACAGGAACTTCAGGCTGGGAAAGGGGTGGGCCACGCAGCTGGAGGAAAATGGCTTCCATGATGCTCGAGATTTCAGGGGTTGCAAGCAGATCTCATGCTCTGAAGCACCAACACATGAGGCTTAGACTGACTGGTAACACACCAAGAGCCTACCAAAGATTAACCCACAGGGGAGTGTACGATTGCATATGATTATTCCTCAGGAGTGCCTCCAATTCTGCTCAGCTCACTGACCCAACATTCTTGTTATAAACCAGGGGTTGCCAACCTTTCAACTTTAGGGCTCCTGCACCTTTAATAGTTATGCAGAGGAGGGAAAGTCAGCAGGTGCAGCTTGTCATCTGTGGGACAAGAAGATGCACCTGCTGAAATTCCCTCCTGTACACAATTGTTAAAGGTCCAGAAGCTCTCAAGTTGAAAGGTTGGCCACCCCTGTTGTAAAAAATGACTTGGCCTATGCAGGAAGTCTGCTTTTCAAAGGCACAAATTGCTTTGCTTCACACACACACACACACACACACACACACACACACACACACACACACACACAAATAGTAGCATTGCTATGATGATTATACAATAAAAAGGAGACACAGGAAATGCCCTTAGAATACCCTGAGTGGTGAAATCTTGGCCATGTCATTTGGACTGTATCTGAGAGTGGGCTTCTAAATGTTCCCATGAAGCTTCCTGACCCCTCAGCTCTCAAATGGAGTTTGAAATGGCAAGCAAGGCAGAGCAGACTGGAAACGCAGCGCCTGCCAGCCTTGTGGACCACTGCCAGAAAAGACTTGGAAGGGGGGAGCCTGCAGCCACTGCCCCTCCCCGACAAGAGAACGTAGCTCTGCTGACAGTGCTGAGGATTTGGAGGGTGCAGTTAGCCACCTGGGGGCTTGTCTGGGAGCAACTGCTCCTCACCCCAGAGGATCAACGTCAGGGCCGGCACACCCATGAGGCCTACATGACTGGGGGGGGCACACCTGTCTCGGTCTGCCTACTTGCCTCCACTGCTGCTCCTTTTCCTTCCACTCCCAGGATTAGGAGAGGAAGAGGTGACAAAGAGGAAGTGTGGAGAGGAGGAGAGTCCTGAGCTAGAACATTGGGGAGGGGGAGGAGCAGAGGCTTGCAGATAATGGGGGGGGGGCATCTGGCAGGCTGCCTCAGGTCTTGGACCACCCTTGAGTAAGAGTGCGTGTCCAGCTGCATGTCTGTGCTATGTCAACTTCTCATGTGAATATTCAACCATCCCAAAGATCTATGACAACCATTTTCAACCTCTGTGCCATGGCACACTGGTGTGCCACAAATGCTCTGCAAGTGTGCCACAGGAGCTTGGGAAGGGTCATTTATTAGAAGGGCCATTGGGGGATGTAAGCCCCCCACCAGCAGCATGGTGTGCCTTGTCAATTGTAAAAAAACTGATGGTGGGCCTTGACAATGTTAGCACCTTGTCAGTGTGCATGAGATGTAAAAGGCTAAAAATCACGGTTTTAGGGGGATTCTTGAGCTGGTCACTGTCTCCTTGGATTCCTTTTGGAGCACTTCAAACTCTGGTGGTTTTTAATCTCTTACCAAGGGCATAATACCTGCCTGGCTGGCTGGGCTGGACCAAAATCCATCTCATCCAGCACTCTCTTTCCAACAGTGGACAGTCAGAGGCCTCCCCCTGGAAAGCCTCCAAACAAGGCTGCCCTCTGATCCTCTGGTCTACACCTCCTCAGAAACTCATAGGCAGGCAGGGGAGCATCTCTTCTTTCCCTGGGAACCCCCTCCAAGGATACAGCAAGTGTTCTGCATGAGCTGAGCAGGTCTGTGGGCCCCTCCCTCCCTGTTGGGAACTCCTGCTTTTAAACACAGCAACTCTATTTCGCTGTCACGAGTAGCAGCTGCTCATGTTCTTTCCATCAAGCCAGCTCACAGTCAACATCACACCTGGTGGGTGTGGGCGACACCCACGAGTCAGGTCCG
Organism: Tiliqua scincoides; assembly: GCF_035046505.1. Classification (NCBI taxonomy): domain Eukaryota; kingdom Metazoa; phylum Chordata; class Lepidosauria; order Squamata; family Scincidae; genus Tiliqua; species Tiliqua scincoides. Next base: position 270,090 of record NC_089827.1, read on the forward strand.
CAGCTGATCTTTCCTCCCCCCAGACTGAAGGCAACTCATTGCAACAAAGTCCCTTGCTTTGGGGCTGGTGGAGTGCGCGGAAGGACAGTGAAGTTTGCAGTCATGCACGGCAAGGCAGCACCAACGTGTTATTAAGACTGATGGGAAACAGCCTTGTGTGAGCCTCAAGCAGTTGTCAGGTGCAGCAGGGCCAGTACAATGAACAGCAGGCAGCGCCATGAAAATCAGAGGGCAGGGAGCCGTCTAGGGGCGACTTGGCAAATTCCTGCCATCATTTCTCCCTCCCCTCCCACTACTGCCATTTATCTGAAGGTCGGAACAAGGGTGGGAACAAGATGAGGTCTCATAATGATCAGGATGCAGCACATGCAATAGCCATGAAACCACCAGGGTTTATCACAACAAGGGCCATTGGAAAATCCAGAGCAAACCATGTAAAACATCCTCTGCTGGGACTTGAGAAAACTCAGAACTGAAAGTCCATTTTCAGAACATAAGAACATCAGAACAGCCCACTGGATCAGGCCATAGGTCCATCTAGTCCAGCTTCCTGTATCTCACAGCGGCCCACCAAATGCCCCAGGGAGCACACCAGATAACAAGTGACCTCATCCTGCTGCCCTCCCTTGCATCTGGCATTCTGACATAACCCATTTCTAAAATCAGGAGGTTGCGCATACACATCATGGCTTGTACCCCATAATGGATTTTTCCTCCAGAAACTCATTCAATCCCCTTTTAAAGGCGTCTAGGCTAGACGCCAGCACCACATCCTGTGGCAAGGAGTTCCACAGACCAACCACACGCTGAGTAAAGAAATATTTTCTTTTGTCTGTTCTAACTCTCCCAACACTCAATTTTAGTGGATGTCCCCTGGTTCTGGTGTTATGTGAGAGTGTAAAGAGCATCTCTCTATCCACTCTGTCCTTCCGGTGCATAATTTTGTATGTCTCAATCATGTCCCCCCTCAGGCGTCTCTTTTCTAGGCTGAAGAGGCCCAAATGCTGTAGCCTTTCCTCATAAGGAAGGTGCCGCAGCCCCGTAATCATCTTAGTCGCTCTCTTTTGCACTTTTTCCATTTCCATTATGTCCTTTTTGAGATGCGGCGACCAACTGGACACAATACTCCAGGTGTGGCCTTACCATAGATTTGTACAACGGCATTATAATACTAGCCGTTTTGTTCTCAATACCTTTTCTAATGATCCCAAGCATAGAATTGGCCTTCTTCACTGCCGCTGCACATTGGGTCGACACTTTCATCGACCTGTCCACCACCACCCCAAGATCTCTCTCCTGATCTGTCACAGACAGCTCAGAACCCATCAGCCGATATCTAAAGTTTTGATTTTTTGCCCCAGTGTGCATGACTTTAAACTTACTTACATTGAAATGCATCTGCCATTTTGCTGCCCATTCTGCCAGTTTGGAGAGATCCTTCTGGAGCTCCTCACAATCACTTCTGGTCTTCACCCATCGGAAAAGTTTGGTGTCATCTGCAAACTTTGCCACTTCACTGCTCAACCCTGTCTCCAGGTCATTTATGAAGAGGTTAAAGAGCACCGGTCCCAGGACAGATCCTTGGGGCACACTACTTTTCACCTCTCTCCATTGCGAAAATTGCCCATTGACACCCACTCTGTTTCCTGGTCTTCAACTAGTTCTCAATCCAGGAGAGGACCTGTCCTCTAATTCCCTGACTGTGGAGTTTTTTCAGTAGCCTTTGGTGAGGGACCATGTCGAACGCCTTCTGAAAGTCCAGATATAAAATGTCCACAGGTTCTCCCGCATCCACATGCCTGCTGATCTTTTCAAAGAATTCTAAAATGTTCATGACACAAGACTTACCCTTACAGAAGCCAGGCGGATTCTCCCTCAGCAAGGCCTGTTCGTCTATGTGTTTTGAGATTCTATCTTTGATGAGGCATTCCACTATCTTACCCAGTATGGATGTTAGGCTGACTGGCCTAAAGTTTCCTAGGTCCCCCCTCTTTCCCTTTTTAAAGATTGGTATGACATTTGCTATCCTCCAATCCTCTGGCACCGTGGCCGTTTTGAGGGACAAGTTGCATACCTTAGTCAAGAGATCTGCAACTTCATTCTTCAATTCCTTAATAACTCTTGGGTGGATGCCATCAGGGCCCGGTGACTTATTGATCTTTAATTTATCAATAAGGTCTGAAACATCTTCTCTTTCAACCTCTAACTGACTTAACTCCTCGGTCAGGAGGGGCCGTTCGGGCAGCGGTATCTGCCCGAGGACTTCTGCCGTGAAGAAAGATGCAAAGAACTCATTCAATTTCTCTGCCATCTCTAAGTCTCCTTTTATCTCCCCTTTCCCTCCCTCACCATCCAGAGGGCCAACTGCTTCTCTGGCAGGTTTCCTGCTTCTAACATATTTGAAGAAGCCTTTACTATTCCCCTTAATGCTGCTGGCCATGCGTTCCTCATAGTCTCTCTTGGCCTCCCGTATCACCTTCTTACATTTCTTTTGCCACAGTTTATGTTCCTTTTTATTCTTCTCATTAGGGAAAGACTTCCATTTACGGAAGGAGGCTTCCTTGCCCTTTACAGCCTCTCTAACTTGGCTGGCTAGCCATGCAGGCACCCTCCTGGACTTAGTTGAGCCCTTCTTCCTTTGCGGTATACACTACCGCTGGGCCTCTATTACTGTTGATTTGAGCAACCTCCATGCTCTCTGTAGAGACTGGACTCTTTTTACCTTCCCTTTCAACCTCCTTCTAACCAGCCTCCTCATTTGAGGGAAGTTCGCTTGTCAGAAGTCAAGGGTTTTTGTGAGAGATTTGCCCGTATTCTTCCCCCGACGTGCATGTCAAAACGAATTGCAGCATGATCACTGTTCCCCAATGGTTCAGTAACATTGACATCTCTAACTAGGTCCTGAGCACTGCACAATATTAAATCCAGAGTCACCTGTCCTCTGGTGGGCTCCATGACTAGCTGCTCTAAGGCACAGTCATTTAGCATGTCAAAGAATCTGGTCTCCTTTTCGTGACCAGAAAACAAATTGACCCAGTCTATATGAGGATAATTAAAGTGCCTCATGATTATAACCCTGTCCCTCCTTGTCACCTCCTTGATCTGTTTTCTCATTTCAAGGTCCCCTTCCAGGTCTGGAGGACAATAGTACGCCCCCAGTATTACATCACTCCTTAGGCCTGGTAATTTAACCCATAGAGATTCTATGGAGTCGGACCCACCTTCAATCTCTACTTTGCTGGATTCTATCCCTTCCTTAACATAAATGGCCACCCCACCTCCAACACGCCCCTCCCTGTCTCCCCTGCAGAGTTTATAGCCTGGGATTGTGGTATCCCACTGATTCTCCGCATTCCATCAGGTTTCCGTTATGTCCACTATGTCAATATTTTCCCGTGTCACCAGACATTCCAGTTCTCCCATCTTTGCTCGTAGACTTCGAGTATTTGCATAAAAGCATTTGTACATGGAACGCCCCAGGATGGGCTGCTTATTAGCTCCTTTGTCCCCGCATCCTCTCATTGTGCCAAACTGTCTATCACATCCCATCACGCTACCATTCCCAATTTCTTCTCCTACTCTGTCTTTGCTTTGTTGTTCTCTAACCTCCCCATCCTCATCCCATAGGGATGAGGAGTCCCGAATCGGATGCCCCTTGGCTCCTGTCGGCCTTCCCCCAGGGATCAGTTTAAAAGCTGTTCTGCCACCTTTTTAATGTTGTGCGCCAGCAGTCTGGTTCCATCCTGGTTCAAGTGAAGTCCAACCCTCTTGTACAGGCCCCGCTTGTCCCAAAACGTTCCCCAGTGCCTAACGAATCTAAACCCCTCCTCCCTACACCACCGTCTCATCCACGCATTGAGACCCCTGATCTCCGCCTGCCTAGCTGGCCCTGCGCATGGAACAGGTAGCACTTCCGAGAATGCTACCTTTGAGGTCCTGGCTTTCAGCTTCCTACCTAATAGCCTAAATTTGGCCTCCAGGACCTCCTGGCTACACTTGCCCATGTCGTTGGTGCCGACATGCACCACAACCACTACCACCTGCCCAGCACTGTCTACCAGCCTGTCTAGACGAGAAGTGATGTCTGCAACCTTCGCACCAGGCAGGCAAGTCGCCATGTGGTCCTCACATCCGTCACAACCCCCCCTCTATGTTTTTAATAATCAAATCCCCCACTACAAGAAGCCCCTGACCCCCCTTCTGCCAAGGAGTATCCTGAGTGCATTTGGATACGGGCCCGTCCCCTGGAGAAGGGCTGCCCCCTAGGGGATTGTTTCCCTCCTCTCCAGGATGACGTCCTCCAGCCCCGATACTTCCCACCTGGGCAGCTGAGGAGCTGCACGCCTGAGGTTGGGACGAAGCCTGATCGTCCCTGGTTGTCTCCCCACGGTCCTTCGCTGCCTGCCTCTGCTTCTCCAGGTTGGCTACCAAGGCTTCAAGAGAGCAGACATGTTCCCTGAGTCTCTGGAGCTACTTGCACCGAGGACACACCCATGACTTATGCCCCAGAGGCATATAGTCATACATGTGGCACTCAATGCAGAACACTGGATAGCCCCCACCCTGCTACTAGCTGTCTGACTGCATAGCTTTTTTTATTTTGTTTGTTTTTGTTTAGGGGTACTTAAAAACCCTACACTGGCCAGCAGCCCTCTTCTCAAGGGAAGAGAAAGGGCGGTGTCTGGGGCCCTGGCTTCCTCGTCCTGCTGCTGAACTCGCACAGATGCTAAACTCGCGGTGCCTCACCTGGCACATTGTTCCCGAGGCACTGGGTTTCTCAGAGGCCATGTGCGCTTCTGCAGAGAGGCTCACGCAGTGGCAGGTGCTAGCTTTAAGCCCCTAGCTAGCTCCTCCTCCCTCTCTCCTTGCTGATTGAAAAGGGGCTGGTCTTCCCAGGTGAAATTTCCCTGAATGGGGTGCTTGGATTTGCCTAATGGGGCTCTTGTCTCCTAAAGGTCAATTGCTATGACTTAAAGGACAATGGCTATGCTAAATTGCCCTGGCTGGGTGGGAACTGGTCCTTCCAAGATTCTTACCCTCCTACTTCAGTTATCTGAGGCTGGACTATTTTTTAACCTCAAGTTGGTTTTTTATTTGAGTTTAAACTGCACTGGTTTAAGAGTTTTTTTGGCTTGGCAGAACTTGCACACTAAGGTTTAAATCTTGTTTAGCTCTGCTAAAATCCTGCTTTTATTAAGTGTGCACCTTTATTTTATTTAATTATTTATTCCTCTCACCTAGATACTGTGTCCTAATTTACTGAACCTTCAGATTATGTTCTCACTTAGATTAAGTTTAACTTGGGTTAAGTACAGGGTTAATTCAAACCAAGTAGAAAATCTTGCTTTCCACTTTATCCTCCTCTGTTTTATTTATTTTTCCAAGTGCCTGTACCTTGGGCTCTTACTCACAAGTAGGACTCTGCTCCTGCTCAGAGTAGACCTCTGTATGCACTTACGCATTTGTTTTTATTGCCCTCACCTAGCTCCTGTGCCCCAACTTGTTGGATCACTCCCTCAGGTTAGATTAGGTGCTAACTTAGGTAAAGCTAAATTTCAATGTTGATCTAAGGTTAGAAGACAGAGTTAGAAAGAGTACACTTACCTTTTCCTTGTCTTCCTCCTCTCTTCACAACTCAGGGAGTCTTCCCTCTCCTTCTCCAAAACTCAGAGGTCCACTTGCCTTCTCCTTCTCCTTGCACAGATGCTAAACTCGTGATGTCTTACCTGGCACTTTGTTCCCGAGGCATTTGGTTCCCCAGAGGCCATGCATGGAGGCTTCAGCTCTCCTGACAGCAGAACCCGTGTCCATTCTGGGCATCTGGAATGCTGAATCCAGGCTGTACAAGTCCTGGACCCACACTGGTCATCATCTGCATCACTTCAGCGACTCAAGGAAATGTCCACATTTCTACCTATTTTGTACTGCTGTTTTTCTGCTTCTGTGAATCATGGGGTGGGGCAAGGAGCTATGCAGGGTACTGAAGTCTTCCCCCCTCCCCCCCCAAAAAAACACTTTTCAGTTCCCCTCCTTACCTCCCCCTCCTTCTCCTGGAATTCATTTCTTCTTCTGGAATGTGCTGGTTTCATTAGGTTAAGAACGAGACATTTGATATTGAGAATGAATAATGAGGTTCTCACAACCCTGAATTCTGTGCTTAGGCTGACCAATTGCTGCATGTGAGCATCTTGACCGTGTCCAACTGGAAAGTTCAGACCCTGAAACCAGAAACTGTCAGACTGGTTCTGAATAGCGGAGGCTAGGAATGGAATATACAGGTGCAGCCTATTTATACACGGATTTTTTATACAGGGATTTGACTCAACACAAATGACCCTGCAAACAAGAAGGAATGTGCTGATCCCTGGAGAAGGGGAAAAATGCATCCCTTTAAAATCAGTTTAAAAAACTGAACAGTCCTTTAACAATAGCCCCCTTAATGAGAGGGGGGGAGCAGCTGGCTGACAATCCATCAATCCTTCTCTCCCCAGCGGACCCCTCCCTGCCCCTGAGCATGTGAAAGAAAGGTGATCACTTTGCACTGGTGTAGGGAGGGGCTGAGTGAAGCGCCTTTGTAAGTGCTTGGAGGAGGACTGATTGATGGATTGTCTTCTTATTGACTCTTATCTTACATCACAAAGGTCAGCAAGGCTGTTTTTAAATCACCAGAGCAAAGAAACTTCGTTTTTTAAATTGATTTGCAATAGTGCATTTTTTGCCATCCAGGTGAGTGCTTGGAACTGAACCCACACGAATAATGAGGCTCAACCAGTATACGTTTATCAGTCTGCTCTGCGGATCATACCTCAAAGAGCATTAACTCACACAGGACTAATACAGCTGACAACACCCTCCAAACTTTGTTCTCTCAAGGACCATGTTTGATGGACCTCCATGGACACTTTCTGATCCTCCTCTCTTTGCCACTGCAACTGCCAGGGTTGGAAAAGGAAAATGAGCCTCACGTCAAGAAGGTCTCCCCAGGATCGCACCTCAGACTCCATTTTGAAGATGATCAAGTGTGCAATGTAGGAGATCCTAAGGGAGGAAAGGGTACCTCCAGACATAAGCAGAGCACTGTTACTTACACTCACCAACCAAAGCAGCAACTGGGGTAGCTGAGGGTTTCCCAGGCAGATGACTAACCTGAGAGGCTTCAGACCTGACATCTGGAAACAAAGAATTGCAGCAGGGAGGAGCGAGAGGACGGTGCTCTGTTTTCCACCTTTGGGTGCCCAGGATTCTGGAGGATGAGTGGATGGAACTTGTGATAGGGTATGGGGACATCATGGGGGCTGTGCAGTCTAAAACAAACACATGCAGCAATTCCAGTGAGCTAATTCCAGTCACTGCTCCTGGATCACTTAACCTCCTCAGTGTGCATGCCCATCCCTAAAGCAGACCTCTAGGCCCCCATGCCAGTAGACCAGAGGACAAGCCCACTTAAGCAGACATGGGCCCACCTGACTCTCTTCTCCAGGTGCTAGTCCTGAGCATCTGGCAACGGGCGATGGGTCTGAATCAGGATTTCTCTCGAATGGTCAGCAGGCTTCCCTGTCAACATGCCTACCACCCACAAACCTGCCACCGATTGTGGAGGCAGCAGGCCACTGGGCTCACCGAGTGCTGCTCGCAGGTTGGCTCAGTGGACTACATCAGCTGCACTTTAAACAGGCCTTCAGATCAGTGATAAGGCCAAGAACTTTTTTAAATGCTGTTTTAAACTGCCGTTGAGCATTAATTCTTTCTCCGATGTTGTTCCATCTGGCTGAAGATTGTATTTTCAGAGCTATTATGAATTTTCTAATGTCTCTTTAAAAAGGAAAGATTTTTTTAATTCACTCAGTTTAAGCACTTGCAAGACGAGGGCTCTTGAGTGCCATTATTGAAATGCTTTCATGAACGACTCTTTCCCAGATAAAGTGGAGGTGAAGGGAGAGGAAGGCAGAATTATACCTACAAAGTGTCCATGAACTGCACTCTGCTCCGGTGTGGGGTCACCACCATTCTTGCTGCCCAAGCAGGTGAAATTAACCAGCCCTTATCACCCATATCTTCAGGGAAAGTTGCACTTGCCTGAATTCAGCGTGGGGGGAGTTTGTGAAGAGCAGGGCAGGTGCAATGTGGCAATCTTGCAGCACAAGCCTATGTATTACTCAGAAGTATCATTCTGCTCAATGGAACTTACTCCCAGGTAAATGTGTGTAGGATTGCAGACTCACAGCCCAATCCTATCCACACTTTCCTGGGAGTAAGCTCCATTGACTCTAATGGAACTTACTTCTGAGTAGACATGCATAGGATTGGGCTCTTAGTCCCAGCTAGGGCTGTCTCTAAACAGGGCTACCCCTAAATTTGAACTCCAGAAAATTACAGGCGAGACTTCTCATGGCATGGCAATATACATTATTGCCTGTCAATGAGCTCATCCTCACCTGCCAATCAAGACACAAGGGCAGCAGCCAGTTGCAGCACTGGGCTGGCAACTCTGTTCCCAACTGCACACAGGTTGGCTCAGAAGGAGAACTCCGAGCCTTGAGGGATGCATTTCCCGCACCCTCACTTATTAAATGCTCCATGAAAGGTTGTCGCTGTGCCTGGCAGTGTTCCTGTTTCAGCGCAATAACTCAGCAGCACCCTGTCTCCCAGCTGCTGCGATTGATGACTTTGTTTGGGGATCATATCATGTTTTGAGAGCTTGAGCTTGGTCTGAGCACGGATGGAAGACCTCCAAGGAAAACACAGGCGCTGCAGGGAGTGCGATCGGAGCTGAGGATGGTTTGGTGCTGGCAGAGAGGCAGCTGGCTTCAGTCTTCACTGGCGCACTTCGACTCGGGCTGAAATATCAAACTTCTGTACTTTGTGTAGTCCTGTTGAGAGGCATCTGATGGTTCTCATTGGAAAGACTCATTTCTACATGAGGGTCTGTTCTTGGTTTCTATCACTCCTTGGGTTCTCTCACCAAGAATCGATCATCTGTCCTGTTCTGTTCTTGGATTCTATCACCAGAAAAAAGGACTTGGTTGTCCCTAAACTTTTCACTGAAACTTGATGTGCAGAAAATAACAGAACATTCACAGCAAACGGAGAACCCCCATATCCTCAGTAACAGGGGACTGGGCAGTAACAGGAACGTAGTGATTCTTGTAGTAACAGGACCTGGTGAACAGCTTGATGTTGATCAGACTGTTGGTCGATTGAGGTCACGATTACCTGGCAGCAGATCTCTAGGATTCCAGGTAGACATTTTTCAGCCCTACCTGGAGATGCTGAGGATCAGACTTTAGTCATTTTGCAGGCAAAACCTGCGCTCTGCCATTGCACTATAGACTCCCCCCCAACTGCTTTCCAATTTCTTTTTCAAGGCAATGGTGGACGGAAGACTGGGTGGGAGTAATTTGCTGTAAGCACAGCCCTTAGCAATGGAAAAGGTCTCCTTCCTTTCTGCTTGGCACATTCAGTGACTCTTCTAGAAAGACCTTTGACGACTGGTGCAATTCAGGCTCCTGGGATTTGTGTCACATCAGCTTGTGTGGCTGAGGACTGAAAGCGGCCGTTTGTAAAGGGCAGGAAGTCTGGTCTAGAGGGTAGAGCCTCTGTTTGCCTGAAGATAACATCCGCAGGTCGCCAGTTTGAGGCCGCCGGCACCGTGAATGGTGAGACCTTGAAGCAGCTGACAAGCCAAGCCAAGTTATTCCACCTGCTCTTCAGTGTGAGCGAAAAAGCGTCTTGGCTGCCCTCCATGTGAGAGATGAAGGAGCTGCTTGTCAGTTTGCATGGGAGGAAACTGGAGGCCAGAATGTGATACCAGATCAGAAAGATCCATCTGAAATGTTGTGGTTCTTGAAAGATAGAACCTTTCTTCAATTGTAAAAATCCCTATGGGGATTTAGAACAACCTGCCCATGTAAACCGCCTTGAATAAAGTCTGAGGAGAAATCTGACAACCAAGAAAGGCGGTATATAAATACCTGTATTATTATTATTATTATTTATTATTAATGTGAATGGTGAAGAGGTCTTCACTTTCAGTTGCTCAAAAAGTTTTGCTGAGAAATCCCTGGCTGGCAAAAGCAGCCTGCCAGGTGAGTAAGAGGTAGGTCTTGGTCTCTCCTGTGCATGTCTTGCACTGGACATCGTGAGCCTGGAGGTCCCCCACCTGGATGCACTGCACAGATACCCAAGGACACAGATAACCTGTGTCCTTCTCTGCGTGAACTGGGTCCTCTTTGTTGCCACCCAATTCTGGCACATAGCGCAGAACAGGAGCAGGTGGCAGGGAAAGGCCACCCCATTCTGGGAGGAGGAGCACAGGATGCACAGAGTGCCCTGCAGGAAGTCCAGGTTTTGTTGCCTGGAGAAGACCTCTACTGAAGCACTGTGGTGTCCCCACTGACCCCATGGAAGCCTCAAAGACTGACCCACTTGAAGTCTTTCTAGTTCACGCCCAAAGAACACTAGCTGCATCCGATAAGAAGAGCCTGACCCCTACCTCCTGACACTGCCTTCGCTGTGGGCCTTTACCTCACTGCATGGAAGTGGGCAAGACTGCCTCCTGCCCCTTGACCATCCTCCTTCTTCACAAAGTCCCTTTAACCACAACAGGACACACTGGAAAGCTGCGTCCTCCTGCACTTCCTATGTGGCTTCAAGAGAACGCATGAGGAATGAGAGAGCGAAGAGGGATGGAGGTAGGCTTGATGTCTTGTAACTGGCTGCCCAAAGAGGGTCAGAGTGGCTCAGTGAATGGTGGACTCCAGGGATGTGACCACAGACATGGGGTGAAGATGCTGCTGCATCTTTTGCCACTCCCTGCAGCTCACCTCTCCATCCCAGCTGTTGCTCATCTTGGACCACAGTCCAGGGGGATCACCAGAGTCCAGGCACCCTTCCAGTGGATGTAACAAACCAGGCAGTCCTCTGCTCATACTTTTTAAAAGGCAAAATCACATTAAATTCTAAAAGTGGAATGTGCTGATTTCACAGCCCACATCTCGTCACTTATTACAAAACTTCCTTTACCCATTTGTGTGAGGAAAGAACAGGTGGTTTCTTCAGTGCTGTATCAAAAGCCATGCACTTTTGCACTTGTTCTCTCCTGAAGCACAACTTAAATATCCCAGGACCAATTCTGCAAATTAAGAGTTCTCTTTACAGATTTTGTGCCTTCCTTCTTCCCTGCCATGGGCACTTCAAGACTTAAATTAACACCTTTAATGACGGGAAAATCAATGTTCAGTTTCCAGCTATGCAGATCATACATCTGCAGCAGGCATTGGGATACCAAACAGGTAGCAGTTCCATTCACAAAGGAATGTATCGAATCCACTTTAAGATCCCTCCCTCCTTTCCCAACCTGTTTGCAGCCCACCTAGCCAGGCCTCCGACAACACAGCTTCAAATCCTTTTGCATCTTCAGCTATCACAATATTTTGCTCCTACACGGCATTTCTGCAACACTCTGTGCCAGTAACATTATTTCAAATTGCTCTACTTTAAAATTGAAGAAAATAAATAATCTACATGGTAGAATTTTTTTTTTTTAAGAAATCACAAATTGCCACCAAAGCACTGCAGAAATGGTTTCAATATTTTTTACATTTTAAATGACTTTTTTTTAAAATATGTTGTTTGTATACACAATTTTGCAAGGCAGCAATCGACTGCTGGTATCACTGACAATTTCTGATGAGGAAGTGTGATCTACCTGCCCACTATAAAATCTCTCTTCAGCCAGACTTTTGGTGATACAACCAAAACTCCAATAGGCAGGATATTACCAAACACTGCAGGAGTGAAGAGCATTTTCATAACATTATATGTTCAATTGCAGCTTAACTCTTTCCTCTCTGGATGTTTCTCAGCTGAGTTTCAATTGATGCGGGTTGGGGGGGGGGGAAGATGTGTTATCTGTACTTACTTAGTTCTCTTTTGGAAATGGGTACAACCTCCCCATCTACCGAATGCCACATAGTAATCATTTACTGATTTATTTTTCTGTGTAAACCACTCTGTGAACAACTTTGTGCTGAAAAGCAGCATGTAAATATTCTTAATAGCTAATAGGAACTAATAGCTAGTTGGCAACCTTCAGTCTCGAAAGACTATGGTATCGTGCTCTGAAAGGTGGTTCTGGAACAGCGTCTAGTGTGGCTGAAAAGGCCGATTCGGGAGTGACAATCCCTTCCACACTGGGAGCAAGTGCAGTCTGTCCCTGGCCTGTCTCCCTGGCTATGGGCCTTCCTTCTTTGCCTCTTAGCCTCAGACTGTTGGCCAAGTGTCTCTTCAAACTGGGAAAGGCCATGCTGCACAGCCTGCCTCCAAGCGGGCCGCTCAGAGGCCAGGGTTTCCCACTTGTTGAGGTCCACTCCTAAGGCCTTCAGATCCCTCTTGCAGATGTCCTTGTATCGCAGCTGTGGTCTACCTGTAGGGCGCTTTCCTTGCACGAGTTCTCCATAGAGGAGATCCTTTGGGATCCGGCCATCATCCATTCTCACGACATGACCGAGCCAACGCAGGTGTCTCTGTTTCAGTAGTGCATACATGCTAGGGATTCCAGCACGTTCCAGGACTGTGTTGTTTGGAACTTTGTCCTGCCAGGTGATGCCGAGAATATGTCGGAGGCAGCGCATGTGGAAAGCATTCAGTTTCCTCTCCTGTTGTGAGTGAAGAGTCCATGACTCGCTGCAGTACAGAAGTGTACTCAGGACGCAAGCTCTGTAGACCTGGATCTTGGTATGTTCCGTCAGCTTCTTGTTGGACCAGACTCTCTTTGTGAGTCTGGAAAACGTGGTAGCTGCTTTACCGATGCGTTTGTTTAGCTCGGTATCGAGAGAAAGAGTGTCGGAGATCGTTGAGCCAAGGTACACAAAGTCATGGACAACCTCCAGTTCATGCGCAGAGATTGTAGTGCAGGGAGGTGAGTCCACATCCTGAACCATGACCTGTGTTTTCTTCAGGCTGATTGTCAGTCCAAAATCTTGGCAGGCCTTGCTAAAACGATCCATGAGCTGCTGGAGATCTTTGGCAGAGTGGGTAGTGATAGCTGCATCGTCGGCAAAGAGGAAGTCACGCAGACATTTCAGCTGGACTTTGCTCTCAGTCTGGAGAGGTAATAAAGGACAGAAAATACTGCTTCCCACGAATGCACCCAGGGGGTCCCTTTCTAAACTTTCTCATTCTCTTTCCAAATGTGGAAGAGGCTGGGATCTCGAACTGGACACTGGCAGCAGGCCTCAGGCGACTTCCAGCATAATAATAAGCATGTCTACTCAGAAGTAAGTAGTAAGAAGTAACTCATTTTGTTCAATGCAGCTTACTCACAAGAAAGTGTGTATCTTGTTCCCTGTTCCCATCACTGCAGCTTTCGGAGCGGCAACACCCACCCCCCTGGGAGCAGTCAGTCAGGACTTCAGTTTGCTGGCTGCAGAAGGATCAGGGGGATCCTGTCAGCAGAAGCTGGCTGGCTGTTTCCAGCAGTCCCTCCATCTGGGTGGCTCATCTGACTGGGTAGCAGCACAGCCCTGTGGTCCTCACCACCAGTTCATCTTTGCCCTTCTGCACACTGGCCACATTCCATGTTCCACCCCGATGGGCAGCAACAGCAACTGGAAACACTCTTCAGTCAATCAGGCTGCAATCCTGTGCACAACGAGCTGTGTGGAAGCCCCACAGGCTCTGCTCAGTAGACCTGCAGAGAAGGTTTCCCAGCCCTTATGCCTACACCCAGAATATCATTCCTGGGCAGCCCAGCCCAGCCCAGCGCAGCAATGCAGCCGGGCCAGCAGGGGCTGTGCGATCTCCTGCAGGGGAATGGAGCCGGAGGGAGCACGTTTGTCCCCCTGACCCAGGGAAAGGCCCAGCCTGTGCAACGAGTCTACTCAGATCTGCATGAGCCATATGCACTTGTGTTGATGGATCAGGCTTGGCAGGGGGGTGGGGGGTGGGATGCAGCATGCGCCAGTGGCGCCAACCTTTATCCCCTCCAAGGCCCAGTCTGCCCACCCCCTGCCCTGCAGTTGCCCTCCCCCCAGCCCTGCACTGCCCAGAAGGAACTTACTGCAATTGGTGTAAGCTGCTCCTCGTGCCAGTGTAGGCGGCAGAGCAGGTACTCCTGCCCTGCCAGTGTGCTGCACTGCTACGGCACTTTGCAATGGCTCACACCGGTGCAGTGTGCACTGTGCTGGCTGCTTAGGATGGTGCCATAATTCACAGTTCCTGTGATGATGGGCAGACATCACAAACGTTTGCCACATCTTCACTGTATGGAGCCATCAACGTGGCCATCAGGATTTAGCAGACTCTGCAGCTGAGGATAAGCCTGAGGAGGACAACCAGAATTCTTTGCTGATCTGACTCCGCATGAAGATAAATCAGAAACCTGCGTTTTTGTCCCACCTGATTTGAATGTTCTCCAAGGACTAACAGGTGATGAACCCAAAATAGTTTGTCAAGTGTGAAGAACAGGCTGGATTCAACTGGGTGATATGCTTGTGTGTCAACCCCCGGCCCCCCCCCCCCCGCCTTTATTCTATATGCAGAGTGCCACATTTTGTAGCTGCCAACAGAGGGATTTTCACCTGGATGGGTTACGTCTTCCTGACAGAACCATCAGGAGGAGCGGAGAGCGAGGGAGGAGGAACAGCCCTAATGGCGGTTGCCGTTTCTTGCTCTCACCCCGTTTCCTGGAGGAGTGGGGCGCAGGCACCACAGCGGATTCCACTCCAGCGGTAACTGGCATTAGAGTCCTTTGCTGAAGTGACAAATGCGGAGACCTCTCCGTTCCTGATGATCCTCCTTCCTTCTCAGTGACGGTCTTGGTGAAAGGCTCCTTAGTGGTATTTACAATGCAGCAAATTGCCTGGAGGCATCACTCAGACCATTTTGGAGAAAACCCACCAGGATCTGTCAACAGGTCCCTGGGGGTTGTTATTCACAGGATCAATTGATCCAGGCCAGGGGTGCCCAAACCCTGGCCCAGAGGCCACTTGCGGCCCTCGGGGGCTCCCAATCAGGCCCTCGGGGAGCCCCCAGCCTCCAATGAGCCTCTGGCCCTCCAGAGACTTGCTGGAGCCCGTGCTGGCCCAACGCAACTGCTCTCAGCAAGAGGACGACTGTTCAACCTCTCACCTGAGCTGTGGGACAAGGGCTGCCTCCGCTACTTGCTGTTTCACGTCTGTGATGCAGCAGTGGCATCGAAGGAAAGGCTGGCCTTGCTTTGTGCAAGGCCTTTTATAGGCCTTGAGCTACTGCAAGACCTTCATTCACTCATATAAATTCCATCTCTAATATATTCATTTATTTAAATTTATTCAAATTTTAAATTAATTATTTTTTTCCCTGGCCCCCGACAGTGTCAGAGAGATGATGTGGACCTCCTGCCAAAATGTTTGGACACCCCCGATCCAGGCAAATGTTCTGCACCTTATTGGGACAATATAACATTCGAGCTGTCACCAGTTTTAATGGCCTAATTCTCAGCTAGGTTTAGGGGTTCTGACATCCGTGGTGCTTCTGTTATGATCCCCCCTCTCTCTGTGTCTTATTGATTTTATTTGCAGATGGTTTCATGTTATTTGTAGAAACAACTTTGATTTTTGTCCACAGCCAGACTTGCCCAACTCAGGGAGCAGCCTGCCTGGTGGGTGTAAGGCAAGCCTCCTTGGGAGAAGCAGCTGCGGTGCTTCTCCGTGGACAACGATGGGGCAGTTCTGCCTCACCTGCTGCTCCCCACAGAGGGGCAGAACAGGGGCTCTTGGTGGGTTGAGTAGAGTGTGCCTACCCACAGGAAAGTATTGGCAGCAGCCTTCCCACCCCATATGGCAAATACCTCTAGGAACCTTCCCATCCCTAGTCCAGGCGGCACAGGACACAGAGGCTGACCAGGGGAGGGGAGGGTGACCAGAAACAGGAGAGGGACCCATCAAGGCCAGGGGAATATAAGGAGAGGGCCAGGCATGAGAAGTGCTTGGCTGACAGCTGGAAGCTGATGAAGAGAGAGGGATGTCAGAGGTCTGTGAGGCGCTGAGGAGTAGTGTGCTGTTGACTCCCTCCTTCCTGCTCTTACTCTGAGACCCAGGGAGGGAGATATGCCAGGTAGGTGTGGCCTCCATAAGCTATGGACCCTCTACTGGTGGAGACTCCAGTGGCAGGCAGGCACCCAAACCCCCCTTTCTCGGGGGCCCTGATAACTTTCTGTCTGTTCATTGTTGCCTTCTGTATGTCTCCCATTTTCACTGCTTGGTCAAGCCTCACAGACCTCTGACATCCCTCTCTCTTCTTCAGCTTCCAGCTTCATTTGCATGCATGGAGTTAATACTAGAACACAGATCCTATTCACACTTTCCTGGGAGTAAGCCCCACTGACTCTAATGGGACTTACTTCTGAGTAGACATGCATAGGATTGGGCTCTTATTCAGTTGCATGAGTGCAATCAAGTTGGCCACTGAGTTTTTACTGGTTACTGATTTATTGAGTGACCTGTAGTGCTATATATTTAAATAATGTTACCAGGGGTGACAGCAACCCCACTGCTCCCACTGAATGTAGGCTGTGCCTATAACTCTGGCACTGGAGGAGGCTCATCATGGGGTGACACAATGCGCACTGGCACCAGCTGACACAAAGCCTGGTGAGGCCTCTGATGAGATGTCAGCAACATATTTGCAATAAAAGAAGAGACTAATAAAGGCATCACCTTGGACTCTTGACAGCCGGGGCTTGTTCTCAACGCGCTCGTGAGCAGAAACCACCACCAACCCCACAGGAGCTGCCAAGGGAAGGGTGGAAGGCAGGACTAGGATTGCCGAAGCTGGACATTGAGGGAGGAGTTGTGGGGCTCTGGAAGCGGCCTTTCTCCCCCCCCCCATTTCTTTGCAAACAAGAAACCAAGCTGGGGATGGGCCATGCAGAGGAAGGGGCCTGTTCGCGCCTGCAGCAGCCTGGATTTCTTATGGTGGGGATCGGAGAGGCTGGGACCAATTCTAGCTCCACCCACCCTTTTACTTCCTCTTACTTAAGTGAATGGCAGACATTCATCCTTAGAGACATGCACTTGAAGCCAATGTTGCGGTAAAGGCAAGACCTGCCTCTGAGGCCTGGTGGGAATCCCGCAGCGGCTGTGTCGCCAAACCTGTGGCTGTCAAGGAATCTTTGTGAAGTTGGTTTTTGCAGAGAAAGCTGCTCCTCTAGACAGTAGGGGGAAAATATGCTGGTTTGTAAAAGTGCCTTCTCGTCTTAGGTGCATTTTTTCCAGGCCCGTTAGTTCCCCTGAACTCCAGAGGTTCCCTCATTGCACCCACACATGTGGAAACACTGGCAGGAGTGGATCTGTGAGGCGAGACGCAGACTGCACCTTCTCAGAGAAGTTCACCTGCAATTTCACTCCATGTGTGGTCAGACTGGCAAGAATTAAACCTCTGGGGATGAAAACTGGAGAGGTGGTTCTGGGTAGCCTGAGCCCACTGGACTGATTGCACAGGTCTGGTACCAGAAACTCCCTGCTCTGCTGCAGTGGAAGCCTGGGTGCCTTCCTGGCCAGGTGGGCAACGCTGGCTGCTGGCACGTGAAGAATCCGCTCTCCCTGCTCGTTAGCCATGGGTTGGCTCAGAGCTGCCTGGACCCGAGGGACCATTTTTTGTGGGCCCAGGTTATAGGTTCTACACTTCTGTAATTAACATATTGTGTAATTCAGGTACAGTTGAAAAAAATTCAAAATATAAACAAGCACTATAAACTTCTAAAGAATTCAGAAGAAAACTAAAATCACTGCTGTTCTCTATAAAACCTGCAGTGTGGTGCTGGGTGGCTGTTGCAATGCGTGGATGTGCGCACTTGAGGCATGGAGGGATGGGGTGAATCTGGGATCCCGCCCCCCTTTCCTGGCCCAGACCTGCCCTCCTGAGGCTCCTCAGACTTGTGATAGCTAGATGGCTAGCATGGCTCTGAGGGGGAGCCGTTGGCGACTAGGCAGCTTACGAGGGAGGTAAGAAGAAAATACTGCTACCTGCTTCTTCCAGCCCATCTGGTCATGCCCCCCCAATAGCATGCAGCACATGCTCTGGCAGCATTACTGCTTTGCATAAACTGGTGGAGGATAAGATTGGGCCATAAAACGATGTGCAATGCATGCACTGTATGAGTCTGTCTGTGTGTGTGTGTGTGTGTGTGTGTGTGTGAGAGAGAGAGAGAGAGAGAGATCTACACATATTGAGAATACTGAAACAATAGATGATTATACAGTAGTTTTGGACCTAAACATGGCTCACTTCTCAAAGAACAGAACCCTGGGTGAATGAAGAAGTTGGGGACATGCAAGGCAGGACAGAAGGCACACACACACAGTTTTGCCTGTCACTCTGCTTGCCACAAACTCAGGAGAAGTCTTCACTAGCTATGAACCAGACTCAGGTCAGCACAATTGTGCTGGTTTCGGAACTGATTTAAATCTGAAGAGCACTTTTAATTTTTCTTTTCTAAGAAAGCCTTCCCAGTGGCACACATTCTTTGCCAGAGACCCTAATTTGGCTGATGACTAATGGAGCTGGCAGCTAATTCCCAGTGAGGAGAGGGGACTGAGGGACATGTTCAGCAGCAAAAGCCTGAGAATGCAGGATACTGGCACACTTCACTACAGCCTTCACTACACATACTGATATATTGTAGTTGGCCAACCCACTCATTTTCTCCTCCTAGTGGATGAGCAGGTGCACATGCCCCACCCAAATAAACATGAAACAAGATGGGTCCAGACACTCTATTGGTATTCCCGATTGGTGGGATCCATTGCCCTTTTTAAAAAAGAATAGCCCCTATTAAGGCTAGGTGTGTACACACCTACACAGAACCCCTACTGTAGAGGGGGAGTCCACATGAAACCCCACACTGTAGTGGCAGTGTATGTGCCTTGTGTGCAGCAGGCCCCTGGTTCAGCCCTTGACCTCTCCAATTGGAAGGTTCCAGAGTCGATCAGAATGGACAGCAGCAGGTCACCTGCAGCAATTGCCTGACTGGGTGCATCTCAGACGCCGTCAGGATCCCATTTCGTTTTGAACTTTGCAGTGTGCACAAGAACCGATGTGGACACGTTGGTGATTTTCATCATGTAAAGCTTCTGATGGGAGACAGTGACAGGACACTCTAACTTTGTTCGCTCTTATTCACATGAACAAAACATATTTTTGTAAAGGTAGCACTAACTAAAATGCAGTATTCCTTTTGAAAAAGCAAGAGAACCTGCCACTTTTAGTCCTTAATCTCTAGAATCTCCAGAAGCAGAATTAGTTTGCATTTTAGATCAGGCTTTTGAGCCTCGGAGGAGTTGTCTGAAGGGAGAATCATCTCAGGCTTTTGTTACTTTTTTTTTTCTCAAAGAATACTCCAACCCACTCCAGTAATTAACATTACACATTAGAGGCCCTTGTTTCTAACAAGTGAGTGCTAACGGCATTTCCAGACGTCATTCTCTGCATGTAATATCACAAGTCATTAGCAAACAGTCAAAATTTACAAAAGGCAGAACACGCTGCATTTCTGAAGTGGCATTTTTTTTTTAAAGAAAACATTTTTCACCTAGTACTGTATGTAGGACCCAAGAGCAGAGCTGCAGCTATGGCTCTGTACTAGGTGAAAAATGTTTTCTTTAAAAAAAATGCCACTTCAGAAATGCAGATAGCTTTATCCATGAATAGTTGATAGATTTATTGAATGTTAAGTATTGATAAACATGAATGCTTATTATTGAATGAATAATTTATTATTTTAATATTACTGTTCTATTATTATTGAACTTCCCCTGGGGGCTGGGGATAAGAATAGGCCCTCAGTTTGGCTGTACTTGTCGTAAGAGGCGACTAAACAGCCACCGGGTAGATGGGACTCGTCAGCCTGGGAAGGCAGCTCATCTGAGAGAAGGAAAACTCTGATCCCAAACCTCCACTGCCTTGTGGCTACATCCAGTTATGGAAAAGGCTTCAGGAGTCAACCTCGAGGCAAAATCTGGAGCCGGAGTCCCTGAGGCAGTTCATGGCTGAACACAGTCACGTCCTGGCAACTCCTGCGACGCCGCTGGAACCAACCATATTGGCCTCTGCCTTTCTATTGGACCATTTCAGCGACGTGGAGAGGGGGGATTTGCTGCATGGGTAACAACCTATCCTCCATACCTACTTTACCCAGGCTTCGCGCACTGGAGAGGACACTGTTCCAGAACCACCATTCAGAGCGTGACACCATAGTCTTCCGAGACTGAAGGATGCCAACAAGATTATTGAACAAATATTTATTACTGATTGAATGTTGATTTATTGAAAATTTATTGAATGATGATAGATTTATTGAATAGTTTTCCTAACAGAATTCATGAAGCGTGCAAGGAAGGGGAGGCCCTGTTACCCCCCCTTTTTAAGGTGATAATTCTAAGACTAGTGAACATGGACTTCTGATGGCTGTGCAAAGGCCTGCCTCTTGTCCTGACTGCTTTCTAGAAGCAGCCCTTTGCAACAGGTAGAATCAGGGGCTAAGTGCCACACCATGCCACATTCATTGCTGGGCTGCACACTGAGGAAGGAACTGCAAGTGTTAACGGACCTTCACAGGCAAGGAATATTAGGGGCGAAACATTTCTGCAGACGTGCTGCTTTAGGTTGCAGCAAAAGGTGAGGAAAGGGAGATGAGAGACAGGGAAGGGCAGCAAGAAGTACAAGGTTCAAATGTTCTCAGATACAATTTTGGACAGTTCCTTTTTAAGAACATCTGCAGCCATCATCACACATTGTTTCCTGTCCTTTGGCACATCATGTGTATGTCCAGAGACATAAGCTCAAACCATGATTTGGTATTGCACTGAGGAGTCTTGGGGTCCAATCCTTTCCAACTTTCCAGTGGTGAAGCAGCCATGCCAATGAGGTGTGTGCTGCATTCTGTGGTGTATGGGGGAAGGGGTCAGTCACAAAGGCCACCTCAACTTAAGGGAACATTTGTTCCCTTGTCCCAGGGCTGCATTGCGCCTGCATCAGTGTTGATGTTGGAGAGGATTTGGCCCTTGATCACCAAAATTCCTTGATCATCAAGATTCAAAGGATCAGAACCCTTCTGATCCTTGTTTGCAGTTTCATCTGAAAAGGCAAAATGTGGTTTATAAATTAAGATCAAACCAGATTACATGTTCAACTATTGTTTGCTGCAGGCACCAAATGAAAGGGGGGGACCTTGGTCTGTGGGAGGAGGAGGAGGAGGAAACACAGGCACGCCCAAGTCTCCTCCTGACTGTCTATGTGCTGCCAAGCGAAGGTGAACATATCTCATGTGTCATATAGTCAGAACAGGCTGGATCCCGTCTTAGTCAAACACTAAGTATCTAATCTAAATATTAGGAAATCTAAATATTGGGAATGAGGAGTGCTTCCACCAGATTCAGGTGTAGCATGGACCCCAGCCAAGCATGAGACAGAGCAAAGAGATCAGGCCTAAGTCTACAGTTCTGAAAAGCAGATGTTCAGCCAAGGGTGGTGGTACCAAAACAGACAGCAGAGAGAGAACTGGTAGGTTTTCCTGACTGGAGGGGTCGACATGGTGTTAGACAGGATGGACGACAAAGTTGGAAACCCTCAAGTTCAGTGCTTCTCAAACTTTTTAGAGGCCAGAGAGGCTGCTGCCTGATTGGTGAATGCCAAGGGGTGTGGTTTTATTTATTTTTCTCATTTTTATATCACCCTTCCTCCAAAAAGCTCAGGGCTGTATACACAGTTGCTCTGCTCCTTTTGTCCTCACAACAACCCTGTGAGGTAGGTAAGGCTGAGAGAAAGTGATTGGCCCAAGGTCACCCAGGAAGCTTCATGGCTGAGGGGGGATCTGAACCTGGATCTTCCAGGTCTAAGTCCACCTGCCAAACAACTATACCACCCTGGCTCTCTATAAAGATGATTGGGCAGCAGTGTCCTCCCCCCAAGTAGCAGCTTGTTTAACTCAATCCACATAGCCAAATCTGCCCGTGACAATTTTGCAAACCACCCCAAAATTGGGTCACAACTCACTGGTGCGCCCCAGACCCACAGTTTGAGAACTGCTGCTCTAGTTCATATCCTGTGTAAGGTTACAATGAATTATTAGATGCTGGTGAGACGCACAAGAAGGGAACCCAGGCAACATCACCTAATGGTCATATCACTGGTGGAAATCTCTATTCCCCACAGCCTTGACGTTCTTGCGATTAGATAAAGACAGAAAATGGGTCAGACCTCAAAGTCGTTCCTTCTCACTGACGTATCACCTAAGTGACAATTGACTAAAGAATTAAAACTCGAGTTGCAGGTAAATTCCTTAATTAACATACAGACTGGCTTTAGGCAGTGTGTACGGAAGGCTATCAGTGACAGTGAAGAGGGAGAAAGGATTTTTAAAAATTAAACGGATTAGCACATTTAGCTGGTATTAGGTTGTCTAATGAATTATTAGCATGCTCTATAATCCTCCCCACTCCACTTTATTTCCTGTTCCCTTTAGTCTCCTGAGAGAAACATGGCTGACCCTCGGAGATTCTTGTTTCAACAGAGGCCTGGGCCTGTCTTGCCACAAAGTCTCATCCAGAAGGTCGTCCACATCACCCTTGTGCCCCTGAGCAGGTCTGCTCCGCCACTGTCCTCCTCCTCCCTCCGTCTGCAGCCCTGGTCAGCACCTCGTTCTGCTTCATGGCTACTATGACAAGGGAGCCGAGGGTGGCCTGCTCTGACTCCAGGCCTTGTGCTCCAGTTTGGCTGGTTCCCGAGTCCTCTGGCCACATGTGGCTCGTCCGTTTTCCTTATTTGCTGCTGGAGTTTACAACTGGCAAGCAAGAGTCGTCATGTGGAATGCCAGACTGCGCTTGCTCTTGCATTGCAGTGACTATTCAGCCAAATGAGTAGCTGATTAGTACGGCAGGCAAAGGAAGGGCAGGTCCAGCCGACCTATGAGGTCAAAGGAGGCGGACTGGCAGGAGGAAACAGGTGCCTGCCCCCCTCTTCTCGACTCAGCTGTTCCTCCTTCTCCCACCCCTGAATTCAAAAAGGAACAAGGTCATGGTTCCCAAACTGTCTGCCATGGCACCTGAGGGGGCCAAGGGAAACTCACAGGGGTGCAGCAGGATGTCCCCAGAGGCTGCCTCTTCTTGCGCAAAACAAGATGGCAGCATCCCTCTCCCAAGCACCACCATCTTGGATTCTGTGAGATCTTGTCTAATTCAGGATGGTGGTGCCCTGGAGACTGGAAGAAGAGGCTGCCATGACAGAGGGACAGGGAGACCATGAAAAAAGGAGATGGAAAAGGATGTGTGAAAGGGAGAAGGGTGGTGAGCTGAAGCGTTTCTGCAAGGTGGGTGGGGTGGCGATGCTTGTGAAGAATGACACGCGCAGGAGATCCCTTGGGCTGGCCCTGAGGAAGGGAGAAGCCAGTCACCGAGCAGACCAGCTTTGTGGGGGGGGCAGGGAGTTATTTGGGAGGGCCTTTGACCCTCTCAGCTTGAGAGCCCCATAAAACCAACCACATCAAGAGAGTGAATGAGAGAGAACAGAGCCCACAGTTTTGCTTCCTTTTAAAAATAGTCATCTTGAAACCATGTAATGTCATTTAAGTAGTCTCAAAAGGAGACTTCAAATAAAAATATCCTTCACCTTCGAGTTCTTGATGATGTGCCTTCCAATTTCCTCCTCCTTTGCTCAGGGGACAAAAAGATTTTTTCCCCCTTTTCCTGGCCAGCTTGCTGAATCTTAACAATGGTTGCAGTTGCATTTGAGTTTACATTACAAACAAGCTGGATTCCCTCACCCATCTCAGTTTCTCTCCCAGGAAAGCAGAGTTCAGCTAAATTGAACAATTAATTTGAGATCACTTCTGGGATGGAGATGGGGCGGGGAAAGACAGTTCCTTGGAATTGAGCTGCTTTTCTTCTAGGGAATTTAAGGTCAGCATGAGGAATCCTCAATTACCATTTGGTAAAATGCAACTCTTCTGACTGGTATTCTTTGAATCATCCTTGGGGATAAACCTCCTTTTTACAATTCATCTAAATAAATCGATTGAGGGGTGCATTTCGCTCTTAGTCATAGGTTTTTTTTCTTTTTCATTGCGCTCCAATGAATGGAACTTGAGTGGGGTTCTGATATTATTGCATGTCCAGCTACCCCAATGCTCACGTATTTCATGCCTCCAGGGCTTGCACTGCTTCTAAGCCAAGTTGGTGCATCTCAGTTCACAATCCAATGCTTAGCTGGGAGTAAGCCCCACTAAACACTACGAGGCTTACTTCTGCATGGGATTGGACTGTAAGCGTCCCAAGTCTTAGATGCACATATATTTAATATAGAAAGAGCACTTAGAAGCCAGAGAACCCTGAGATTTCCAAAAGTACAGTCCACTGTCATGTGGGTGCAGCAATGTCAAAGCTCCTTTTAGGTTTTGGAATTTCAGCCAACAGTTCTTGCCATGGAATTCAAAACCATGCACTTGGAGGGTACCGACAGAGACCACAATCTGCAGGAGATTCCAAAAACAGGACTTTCCTAGAAGAGATGGCCATGCTGCTTCCTCCTGTGTTCAAATGTAGGTGGGGAGCTTTGAGGGCTGCACCGCTCTCAAGGTTTAAATTTCATAAGGGGATGATGAGGTCCTTATCTACTTTTCTAAATGACACTCATCTTGCATGTACTTTCTTTATTTCTTTTAACTATTTACACCTTGCCTTTTAGAGTAAGTCCCCCAAGGACCATGAACTATGGTAGCTCGAACAGATAAAGAATGCACAGTTTACAAACAAACCGTATAAAAGGAAAAGCAGAAGAACAGCAGCAAACAATCTCAAAAGACCAGCTAAAACCAGCAGTTAAAAGCTTTCCAGGGGTTTCACTGCCTGCTCCAGAACAGAGAGGCAGGGAGTTCCAATGATGAAAGAAAGCCCCGTCCCAGGTACCTGCCAAATGAATTTGTGTCAGACGCAGGCAAGGGGTTAGATCTCAAGAAGCTGATCACAGGACCTAGGAAGATTTTTTTTTTTCCTGACTAGAAGGCTTCTCGAAATCTCTGTGAGTAGAGACCAGAACACAGGCCACCAGGGCAACTTTTTTTTCTTTTTCATTGAAATCCTTGAAATTCTTTTTCTGAAATCATCAGCCAGCTAAGGGTCGCCTTTAGTCAGACTCAATGAACACGGTCATCACTGACCTTGTCACTCCAGTGCATAACAAAGACTGAATCATGGTGGATGGTCTGGCATGAGACAAGTGTTGGGGATGGAGAACTGTTTTGGGAAGGGCAGGCAGCATGAAAGAGCAGGTGACATTTCTTGACTCAAGGCACAGAGTCTCTGCTGTGGATGGAAGGTGACAACTTGACAACTTAGATTTTCTACAGTTGAAATGCATCTCTCATTATCGGACTGCTGGTAGTTCTAAGGGAAAACACGCCACCATTATAAAACCACAGACATCCTTGCCACACATTTTCAGACAATGTCATTAATTCTCAGCTCATCTTTTCCCCTTGCTCCTATTCTTTTCCACACAAGTACCTGGAAATTGTAGGTTCTGTTGAGGCTGACCTCACGTTGGGCTCCTGATTTGAGCTGTGAACTGACCAGGTAAACAAAAACTCTTCTGGCTGCCTCAAGTGCATTTAACAACAGCCTGATAGGGAGAAAACCCCTGGGGGCTGGGGGATAAGAAAAGGCCCTCAGTTTGGCTGTACTTGTCGTAAGAGGCGACTAAACAGCCACCGGGCAGATGGGACTCGTCAGCCTGGGAAGGCAGCTCATCTGAGAGAAGGAAAACTCTGATCCCAAACCTCCACTGCCTTGTGGCTACATCCAGTTAAGGAAAAGGCTTCAGGAATCAACCTCGAGGCAAAATCTGGAGCCAGAGTCCCTGAGGCAGTTCATGGCTGAACACAGTCATGTTCTGGCAACTCCTGTGACGCCGCTGGAACCAACCGTATTGGCTTCTGCCTTTCCATTGGACCATTTCAGTGACGTGGAGAGGGGGGTTTTGCTGCATGGGTAACAGCCTATCCTCCATATCTACGTACTTTACCCTGGCTTTGCGCACTAGAGAGGACACTCTGCTCCAGAACCACCATTCAGAGCGCGATACCATAGTCTTCCGAGACTGAAGGATGCAACAACAACAAAAAAAAAAATAGAGAGAAACCAGCAGGTGGAACACAGGGAAACAGGATTACTAGTCCGTGTCTGCAAGTCAGCCCTGCCATCCAGTTCTCATTTTACGTCACTAAGATTGCACCCTGTGCTTATCTGCTTGGACGTCAGCCCCACTGATCATAGTGGGGCTGATTTTTGCATAAGCATGTCTTTGTACGCTTGGACTGAACAATGCCCACACAACAAAAACAACAACAACAACAACTTGTATGTGCATACCACCTCACATAATTTGGAGGCAATCCTTACACAGCCCTATAACTATAAGGTAAGTATTATTTATTTTATGTACTAATTTTTTACCCCACTTTTCTTCCCAAAAGGGGACCCAAAGCAGCTTACAGAAATCATCAAAATACAACTAACCATAAGATCACCATTCAAACAATTACAATATACCCTAGACTTCTTAAAAGCAGTTAAGACAACCTCAAAAACAGGTCACGTAAACAATAAATCCAGAGCGGGTACAGCACACCAATACAACACCGACCAACCGCAGGGCAGAGCTTGCTGAATCCATATGTTACGTTAAAATACAAACCAACAGCAGTGCAGAGCCAGTAAAAACCGAATGGCTTTGTTATTATTCCCATATACCAGAGAGAGAGAGAGAGAGAGAGAGAGAGAGAGAGAGACGCTTGCCATAGACAACTTGATAAGACCATGGCAGAGGGGTGGGATCTGAACTGGAGGGGGGGAATGGGAGGACACATCCTGGTTTGCTGCCCCTGCCTTCAGCTGCTCCGCTACATCAGCATCAGCAAGGCTGCAACCTTGTTAGCAGCACATTTAGGAACAAGCAAACTCCAAATATACTGAAAGCTGGAAAACTGCCAGAGGGGGATTGGACTGTGAGATGACATGGGAATAAAAAGTTAAGAGGAGATGGAGATGGGGGAGAAACTGCCTTATTCCTGGGCGTCTGACTGCACTGCAGAAAACAACATGCAGGTACCTGAGACCTTCACGGGGATGGAGTCTGAAGAACGAAGTAGAGCAGAAAAGAGAAAGGACAAGGTTCTAGAGCAGGGGTGTCGAACATAAGGCCCAGGGTCTGGTTCAGCCTGGGGAAGCTCCTTAGCTGCCCCCACCTCGATAATTGTGATACCACCTTGATAACAGAGCTGGTGGTAAATGAGCTATGAAGTGACGACTCGGAAGCAGCACAACTTGCAGGTGGAGCAGGAGCTGAAAGAAGAAGCGGCCACTAACTCATTGCGTTCCTCTGTTCTCACCTTCATGCCTGCTGGAGGGGCGCAGAGCGCAAACAGAAGTGCCCCTTCTAAGGAAACCGGGGGGGGGGGTGACTGAGGGAGGCAGCATCAGAGGGTGAGTGCCAGTTAAGGGAAGGGTGTGGGTGCCACGGTCCTTATCGCCAAGTCAGACTGGCCACTGCCCATCTGAAGACGACAGTGCGGGTGGACTGCTCAGGTCGCTCACTGCTCCACACAGCAGGGGAAAAACACTGGCAGAAGCAGCACGGCTGAAAGGGCCGCCTGCATGATATCTGGGCTTTCCAATAGCTTGAACACATGACTACATATTTCTGCTTTTATCATTTGCAGCTAATAAATTCCTAGGTGAAAATAAAGTACTGACTGCTTGCGCCTGGTCATCACCTGTTTAGTGATGTCACTTCCTGCTTAATGACATCACTCCTGCCCCTCAGCAGACACCACGTATGTGAACCTTGGCCCAGTATATGAAACACTCTTGACACTGTTCTAAAGCATACCAACAAATTAAAACTGGCAGGTCCCTCCGTCCAGACAGTCCCCACCCAAGAGTTCTGCAAGGCTCTCAAATGTGAAAGTGCGGGTCTTCTTGCAAAAACACACAACTGGTCCTTTCAATCAGCCTCCCTGCCAGTCCCTGAGTAAACTCAGCAATCAAGAAATTAGAGGACAGGTCCTTTTACGGCTGTTAGCGGTTAAAGGACTTGAAGCAGAGATTAAGAATAAATGGGCAATTTCCACAGTGAAGGAAGAAGTGGCAATCCCCCCAGGACCTCTGCTTGCGACTTGTGCTTTTTAACTTCCTCACAGGCAGCCTGGAGTTAGGAATCAAGACTAGGAGAGTCCGGTTTGCAGAGGACACCAGACTACTCAGGGTGGGAAAACCAAAGCATATTGTGAACTGCTCCAAAATGACCTCTCCAGACTGCATGAAAGGGCAGCTGAGTGGCAAGTGCAGTTTGAGCTTAAGGAGGATAAAATGATGCATATTGGGGCAAAAAACTTTCAACAGCATAATTAACTTGACCGACCAAAGGGCCTTGCTGGATCAGGCCAAAGGGGGCCCATCTCACGCAGCTTCCTGCATCCCACAGTGGGCCGCCAGATGTCTCAGGGAGCACACAGACAACCAGGTCCCTGCATCCTGGGGCCCTCCCTCGCACCTGGCATTCAGAGACAGCCTATTTCTGAAACCAGGAGCTCATGATGGAGCCGTGTTTCCTCCATGAATCCGTCCAGTGCCTTTAGGCTGGGAGCCACCACCACATCCTGCGGCCAGGAGTTCCACAGATCAATGACAGGCTGGGAAGGGAAACGTTTCTCGAGCCTGCCCCGCTCTCCCACCACTCGTTCAGTGGACGCCCCGTTCTGGGGTCGCGCAAGAGGAAAAGAAGGCCCCCTCCAGGATCTCCGGACGAGCTCTGCCGCGGAGCCTGCACAGGAGCTGCAGGTGGCGGGGAGCCCGCGCAGGAGGCGCCCGCACAGCCAGCCCGCCCGTGCTGCGCCCCCGTCAGAGAGGCCCTGGCGCTGCGGCCGAGGGGCGGGAGGCCTGGACGGGGCCGCGGGGCCGGAGCAGCGGCTGTTCGGCTCGGGAAGGGTCTGGCCCGCACAGCGCCCGCGGACAGCCCGGCAGAGGAGCCGCCCGCCCGGCTGAGCGGGCGCTTCTTGGCGGGCACAGCCGGGCGGCTGCGAAGGGGTCTCCCCTCCAGCAGCCGCTTCCCAGAGCCGGAGGCCGCCCGCCGTCTCCGCACGGGACTGCCGGGGCGCCCGCGAGGCTCCGAGGCGGCCGGAGCCGGGCGCGGAGCCGGAAACCTTACCGTGCTGCCGGGGCGCTGCCGCCGCCTCTGCCTGCGCGCCGCCGGGGCTGCTCCCGCGGGCGGGGGCTGCTGCTCGGCCGCCCCTCGGCCCCTCCGGGCGGGCGCACCACGCGGGCGGGCGGCCGGGGCATCGCCGCTCCCTCGCCTCGCCTCCGCTGCGCTGCCCGACGGCCGACTGGCGGGTGCAGCCGGCGCGCTCCGCCGCGACTGGCCACGGAGGCCCCGCTCCGGCGCAGCAGAGCCGCCTTCTGAGGGACGCGCCTCCCGCAACCGCCGTCTCCCGCGGGCGCGCCTCATTGGCCGCGCGGAGCCCCGCCCCCGACACGCCACGCCCCCCGCGTGCCGCCGCGCGCCCGGCCGTCGTGGCTGCCGCGCGGCAGGAGGGGCGCGGGCTGGCTGGCTGGCTGGCTGGCTCCGGCCGCGCTCGGGGGGCTGCTGTGCCGCGCCCCGCCCGGCCCTGCCTCAGACCCCCGAGCTCGGCGAGCCTCCCGGCCGGCCCAGCGGAGAGGAGCTCTGTGGAGCCCCAGGCCCTGGGAGCAGCGCGCCTTGGCGGCCCAGCCCTGCAGCGGAGCCTGGTGGCAGTGCCCAGCGGCCGAGGGGTCCTGGGCAGGCTCCCGAGCCCAGCCCAGCCCAGCCTGCCCACAGCCAAAGCGCAGCGGCGCCATCTTCGCGGAGC